>NC_035441.2:168763512-169363512 GCF_002127325.2 Helianthus annuus | reverse complement strand
TCAAGCAAACCTTTCTTATTAGATTCATCAATCTTGACCTCTTGACTCATTCGTTTCTCATTGACAATAGATACCGATGAATGATTAGTTCCATCCAATGATAAACTAGTATTTTCTTCTCTAGAAACCCGTATTCGCTCTAACTCGGCTGCCACCTCAGCCATAGAAGGTCTCATCTCACTATGAAATGCAAGACATCTAAATGCCAGCTCAGCAACCTTATGGGTCGACGAATAAGTCCACGTGTCTTTATTATGCTCAACGTACAAGTCGATTATCTCATCAAGACATTAAAGGAAATTATTATGATTTTATTTTTAATTAGCTGTCATATCATTGTGATATTTCTGTTTCCTTTTTCATGTTTCCTTTTTCCTGTATTTAACCCACTACTAGAGAAATAGGCATTTGCTACGGCCAAAGCCGTAGCAAATCCTTAGCAAACACCCTTTTTGCTACGAATTTGCTACGGATTTGGTTCGTAGCTACAAGTCCCGTCGCGAATTTATTTGCTACGAACTTTAGCTACGGAAATTATGTTTGCGACGAATTTAGCTACAAAAAATGACGTCGGTATTTTAGCCACGAATTTGCTATGAAGAAGGTTGCTACAAAATTTCGCTATGGGTTTTTAGCTACGGATGTTTTTAGCTACAGAAACTTTTAGCTATGGATACTTGTAGCTACGGAAAATTTTAGCTACGAATGTTTTTAGCTACGAGTTTTTAGCTATGGTTATTTTTAGCTACGGAGTAGTTTTGCTACGAATGGGTTGGCTATGATAATTTGCAATGTTTTTGCTACAAAATTTAACTACGAACTTGCTACGAGTTTGGCTATGGATTTTGCTACGAGTTTGGCTATGGATTTTAACTACAGTTTGACTACATAAATTTGCTACAGCTTGTGCAAATCCATTGCAAAATTTTGCTTCAAATTTTTTATGATTTTTATTATAATATAGCTACAGATTTTGAAAGGTTTTTGCTACAAATTTGTAAGGATTTAACAACTGATATTAAGAAACTTTAAAATTTTATTATTTTTTTCATGATTTTTCGCTCAATCATTATACTCAAATCTTTAATAAATATAAACAACCAACGTGACTTAATATACAAACCAATCAAATTAAAATACCAACTTATTCAAATAACACAATAAAATCCAAACTATACAAAAACCATACACCTAATTTCAACATTAAAGAACATTTTGTGGCGGATTATCTGACAACAATTTCATTTGAGTGTATAAACAAACTTTCTTCAATTTTCCGGTCATAGCATATTTCTCTACTTGTCTTCTTCCAATCCAACTTCAAGGCACCTCAAAATAATAAATGAGCATTAATACCAAATATATTTAACGTTTAAAAAATGCCTCTTTGTTAAACGTTTAAAAAATACCTATTTGTTACTTCTAGGGATCAACGTAAATACATTGTTCGACTGATTCCGTATGAGATCCAAAATCTACGTTTGTCATCAGATGCAAATACAAACTTGCAAAAACTGCCTCACTTGCAAAAAACATAAAAAGAAAAGTTATTGCATGTCACTTGAATAATCATCTCTTAACTACTAAAGTTTGATCCTTGATTTCAATGAGGATGTTGTACTTACCACACAAAGATTAGGATACAAATAAAGCATGTCTCTGCAAAAAGAAAAGTAATAAGTAAATAAATAACTCAAGTAGAAAATAAGATGTTTTTTGCCTAAATTTAATCTTTCCATTCCACGTTACGTATAAAGTCGTTAAATTACATATATTTTTTTTTACTTTTAAGTATACGTCAGTCTTGCGTATATCTGAACCTGATGGGTAAATCCGAAACCCGACATATCTGGGAGGGGTTTGAGGTCGGTTAATCGGGTTTGGGACGGGTTTGGGACTAGTTTTTATTTTTTTCGCGGGTTTGGGATTTGGTGATATACCCGTTTACCCGACCCAATTACCCGATAAAGTAAACCCGTTTACCCGATTGTATACCCGATATAATTTTTTTTTATTTTTAAATATGTAATATATAATACATCCTTTTTTTCTATACATAAATGTAACTGATTAATAGTTACTCGATAGGTTTTTTGGGTCGGGTATACCCAATAAGTAAACTTTTAAAATTAATGGGTTACCCGAAACCCACAGGTATATCTGATACCCGGTGGGTATTTACCCGCTAGAAACCCGACGGGTTTTGGGATGGGTTTGAGACAAGCTTATCTAATTGGGTTTGGGGTTGGAATTACCTACCCGTTCCAAACCCGACTCATTACCATCCCTATCTTTCTGAGATTAAGTACATATTAATTACTCTTAATAGTCATTGGTTTCTTTTGTTGAGTTACGACACATACATAAATCTTTGTAGGTGATCACCATGTTATAACTGGGATGTAATGTTATATGACTAGAATATTGACCTGCGCGCGTTGCGCTGTGACCAACGAAATTGACATGTGGTTGATCAGATTCACATTTACAGTGTGTTAAAGATGTTTTTGTCGGTTAAATCTGTATTACTATCTTATACAAATAAGTAATCCACCAAATAATCTCAATACAATTAATGGTATCATAATTACTACGTTACATGACTTGTATTCTTATAAATAACCTATCGTATTAAGCTCCCTGCGTTGCGGCGGGGGTGTAAAACCGTGACAAATAGCACCAATGCCACACTATAGCCGACGGCCACCAACATTGAAGTTGCGGCGTCTTAACGTGGAAAAATTAGACCAACATATAAAAATAGAAAATAATAACTAACTCGATTTAGGACTCACACGTTGTGACGGACTTATTAAACGGGAAAAAAATAGACGACGTAAACACAGTGAACCACACACGTACGTTGCCTCATGTTAACTCGCAAAATTTAGAACGAAACGTATAACAAAACGTAAAATCGTTGAACCACACACACATTGTGCCGTGTTAAGTCGCAAAATTTATATCTAAATGTAAAACGAAAAATTTTGCAAAATATGAAAAACATAGGGGATCAAAGTTGAAAGTAAAAAGGTTGTGAAGTTAAATTGGAAAAACTAAAAACTTTTGGGTTAAAACTACAAAATCAAGTAGTTTTGGGTTTAAAGTGAAACATCATTTTTTTTTTGAAGAACCCCCCAAAACATGGAGTACAACACCACTAAGCATCATAATTTTTAACTGGGGTAAAATCATAATTTGTCAAAAGCTAAAAGAGTGGCAAGAATGTAAATTAGAATAAGGGGCAAAGTCATAACTTTGAAAAGGGGGGAAATTGTAATTTTAAACTGTGGGTAAAATGGTAACTTGTCCGGACCAATGTGGGAGTGACGGGCAGCTGCTTGGCACTGTTCCCCCTCATGGTCTTTGTAGTATACTAGTTTATGCCCCGCCCGCGTTGCGGGGCGCTCGGCCAAATATTTCTCTACCAATTAAAACAAAACACAATCAAAGTTTTGCTAGAAAAAACGAAACCGATGAAAAGACTATAATTCTGAACTGGGGATAAATCGTAAGTTCAACTGGGGTATAATCCAATGTTTTAAAAACCGGTTCAAACCGGCCAGTTGTACCGATTGAACCATATGGTAAAACCGGTTAAACCGCCTGGTATACCCGGTTAAACCGCCTGGTATACCCGGTTGAACCGCCTGATACACTCGGTTAAACCGTTTTTAAGCCAAATCCGGTACGGTATAAAATCCGGATTTTAAAACATTCGTATAATCATAATTTATCAAAAGCTACAACGATGGCAACATTGTAATTTTGAACTAGGGGCAAAATCGTAAATTTGATTGGGGTAAAATCGTAATTTGTCAAAATCTTCAACGATGGTAAGATTGGAATTTTGAACTGGGGGGCAAATCGTAATTCTAAGCTGGCTAAAATCGTAATTTGTTCGGGCCAACGGGGGAAGTGCCAGGCAGCTAGCTGCCAGACTATTCCCCTCCATGGATTTTATATATTAACTGGGTCTAAATCGTAATTCTAAGCTAGGGTAAAATCATAATTTGTTCGGGTCAATGAAGAAGTGTCAGGTAGCTGCCTGGCACTATTCCCCTCCATGGATTTTGTATATTTATAAAATGAGTGCAAATAATATGAAAACGTTATGGAAATCAATTACCAGAATGATCTAATATGTTTAACTATGGATGTTTTCGGTGTCAACTGGTACTAAAAATCCCAAGAATGGACACCTGTACCGAAAATACCTGGTACGGTACTGGTATTTGAGTGGTAAAACCGATAAATATCGGTACCTTACCAAACTGGTACCAAAAACGTCAAAAGTCGGTACCAAATATATTCGGTACCGGTTCCCAACATCATTTGCTCATCCCTATGCTTAATTTAGTACGTATTATTTGTATGAGATATCTACATTAAGGGTCTGTTTAGTATGGGGTAATGAAATAGATGAGAGAATGGAATGGACGAGGTAATGGAATGGACAACGGAATGAAATGGATCATTCCATTCCATTGTGATGTTTGGTTACTCATATGTGAATAGAATGAATCATTACTTTGTACAATTTGATAAACAAAAAAAGATGAAGTAACGAAACACAACTGTATTAAAAACGACAAAAATATAGTTGACTCAATAATAATAATAATAATAATAATAATAATAATAATAATAATAATAATAATAATAATAATAATATATTAATGATAAAAAATTAATAATAGATTTTTGATATATATTAATATTAGTATGAATATTAATAAATATAAATATAAATACAAATAATAGTATAAGTATAATAATAATAATAACAATAACAACATATTTCTTTCCATTCCTTGAAGGAATGGAAAAAAAACACCTAGGTAGTGTTTGGTATGCAGGAATGAGAGGTGTAATGGAATGGATGATTACGAGGGAATGAAGAAAAGCGTGTTTGGTTGGTCAATGGAATGGAATCACCCATTCCAAAATGCATTCCATTCCCTCAAAATCATTCCTTCCACCCCCCATGTTTTTTTTCCATTCCACACTCTTTTGCACCATTCATCAACAACACCACAACCCACCACCTTCACCACAACCCATCACCACCACCACCCACCACTGACGCCATCGCCGCCACCCGCCACCACCTCACCCCGACAGCCACCGCCGTCGCCGCCACCCACTCATCACCGTTATCACCCACAACTGCGACCAACCGCTAACGACACTCGCTGCCGCCGCCCACCACCATCGTCGACGTCACCACCAACCGCCGCCGCCGCCGCCACCAACTGCCACCCACCACCAACGACCATCTTGCCACCACCACCACTCGTCGTCGCCGCCGCACCGCCACTCGCCGCCACCACCACCACCCATCGCCGCCGCCGACACCCACCACCGCCACCTATAACCACCCACAATCACTACCACCGACCACCACCACCACCACTCACCGTTGATTTTATTACTCCGTTTTTCTTGCCTACCGAACAATACACAATAATAACTCATTCCATTCACACATGGTAACCAAACAATACATGGAATGGTAATGATCCATTGGATTCCCTCGTCCATTCTATTACCTCGTCCATTCCATTCCTTCGTCCATTCCATTACCCCATACCAAACAGACCCCTACATACCAAGGAATGGAAATTATTATATTTGGAAGGAGTTACATTCCCTTGTAATGCTCCATTCCATTACCACATGATAACCAAACATGTTTATTTTCATTCCATCAGAATGATCCATTCCATTCCACCTTCCATTCCTTCGTACCAAACGCTACCTAAATATATTTATGTTTACATCAGTCCGTGTAAAATTGATTTTTTTAACTATTTTTAAGTAATTAATATTTTTGCGTTTGATTTTTCTATTGTGTATATTATTAATTATTTTTTAGTATTTCTTTTGTTCATTTTTGCTTATAGATTTTCTTACGCGTCTTTTTATTGTCTTTTTGAATATTTATTTTGTTAGTTTTGCTATGGATTTTGCTACCACTATTATTAATTAATTTTAATTTTTTTTCGCAACGTACTTTACAATGGATGTTGCGATGGATATTAGTAAATTATTTTTTGAATACTTTCTTGTTTCTTATTTTGCAATGAATTTTTCTATGGATTTGCCACAGAATTTGCTACGTTAGTTTTTAAGAATTTTTCTAGATTTTGCTACCAATTTCTCTACTGACTCTATTTACTTACCAATTTTGCTACCGTTTTTTTAAACCTTAGTTAGTTAGTTTTTAAATATTTATTTTTATGATTTAGCTAAGGACTTTGCTACCAATTTTACTAAGTTTTTTTATTATATTTATTTTCACAATTTTGCTATCGATTTTGCTACAGATTTTATTTTACTTTTTTTAGTTTATTTCTAAATACTTATTTTCATGGTTTTGCTACGGATTTTGCTACCGCTTTTGCTACATTATATGGTTTATATTAATTTTGTCAATTTTGCTACGGATTTGCTATGAGTTTTGCTACGAAATTCATTTGCGACGGAAGTTCGTAGCTAATCCGTAGCTAATTCGTAGCAAAATGTGTTCGTAGCTAATCCGTAGCTAACTCGTAGCAAAATTTGCCACCATTTTTTTCCGTAGCAAAATTTCATAGCAAATGCCTCTTTTTGTAGTAGCGAGGTCTTTGTTTTTCAATGAAAAGAAACCCTAAATTGAATACCAATTTTCATATGGTATCAGAGCAGGCTACTATCCTGCTCGACAAACAAATCCAAAACTCTACTATCTCACTCTGATCGACGTCCATGGGAGACGACTCATCCAACGATTGGATAGTTGATTCGGGTTGTACCGAATACATAACGTACCAAGCTGAATGGTTAGAAGACATGATGGCTTCCACTTGTGAACCTCCTGTTATGATCCCGAACGGTGATTCTATACCTGTCATGGGTAAAGGAAGTTGCTATTTACGAAGTGGAAGGAAAATTAAGGGGGTGTTGCATGTTCCAAAGTTTAAGTGTAACCTTTTATCAGTGAGTCGTTTAACGAAAGATCATCAATGTGCGGTAATTTTCCTTCCCGAATTCTGTTTCATACAAGACTTGTGTTCAAGGGAATTGATTGGAATGGGTAAATGTGAACGTGGACTATACCAGATCAAGATGGTGGAGAATAGAAGAAAGGCTATGATGGCTTCGGTGGAGGTATGGCATAAAAGGCTTGGTCATACTTCTAGTAATAAACTTTCTCATTTTGATTTTGCCAAGAATGCTTCTTTTAAAACTGTTGATTGTGATTCGTGTGCTAAAGCTAAACACACCCGATTGCCTTTTCCTATAAGTTCTATCAAAAGCAAAGAATGTTTTGAATTGTTGCATTGTGATATTTGGGGAAGATATAGAATTCCCTCACTTTCGGGGGCAAACTATTTTTTAACAATCGTGGATGACTATAGTCGATCCGTTTGGGTTTTCCTACTAAAACACAAATCTGAGTCGGGTGACCATCTAACATTTTCCACAAAATGGTCAAAACACAATTTGGAAAATTGATTAAAAGAATCCGTTGTGACAACGGGGGAGAATTTGTTTCAAACCGAATGCACAACTTTTATGCCGAACAAGGCATAATTCTCGAGACCACTTGCCCACATACACATCAACAAAATGGTGTTGTGGAACGCAAGCACAGACACTTACTCGAGACTGCACGAGCCCTAAGATTTGAGGCGAATCTGCCAACACGGTTTTGGGACGAGTGTGTCATGACAGCTGCCTATATAATCAACCGTCTCCTGTCGAAAACCATCAGCAACAAAATACCATTTGAAATTTTATTTGAGCAAAAATCTGAGTATGAACATATGAGGGTCTTTGGTTGCCTCGTCTATTTTAGAAATACAGACACGAATAAGGACAAATTCGAATGGAGGGGGAAACCCGGAGTGTTTTTGGGTTATCCACCAGGAACGAAAGGATACAAAATATATGATATTACCCGCAACAAAGTGGTGGTGTCAAAAGATGTGAAATTTGTAGAAAACGTCTTCCCTTTCGGGAACTCAGACCGTATTGACAAAGAGAAAAATAAGAAGCTTTTTGATTTCCCTCCTTGGTATTACAAGGAAACCGATGAAGCCAATCAAGAAATCTTGGGTCAGACTACACATATGAGTGGGCCTGAACCACTGGACCCGGATAATACAAATCGGGTTGAAAGTACAAATGGAATAAATGATAACGAGCCGACTGTTTCTGATGAAGACCAGGTCCAACAAAGTAACCAAATAGTGGATGATCAGGTTGAAGCCAATATTGAATCAAATCACCATACTGAAAACCAAATAGAAGATGAAACAATCCATATAGAACCACAACCAATCAGATAGCAAAGAGTCAGAACTCAACCAAAACGACTTGGTGATTTTGTTGTTGATCTCCCACCATCAATAGATCACACCTTGTCCACTTCCGGACAAGAATCCTCGACGGTACACCCTTTATCCAATTATGTCTCTTACAAAAAATTTTCTAGCTCTCATAAAGCCTTTTTGGCGGCCATCAATTCCCACGATGAGCCAAAAACTTTCAAACAAGTTGTGCAAGACGAAAGATGGAAAGAAGCCATGCAAAAGGAAATACGGGCTCTTGAACAGAATGGAACATGGACTTTGGAAACTTTGCCAAAAGGGAAACGAGCCATAGACTCCATATGGGTCTACAAAATTAAGTACAAACCAAATGGAGAAGTTGAGAGATACAAGGCTCGGCTAGTAGCAAAAGGTTTTACCCAACAGGAAGGAGTGGATTTTCATGATACTTTTGCACCGGTGGCAAAACTGGTTACTGTTAGAACTCTTTTAGCAGTAGCGGCAAAGAAAGATTGGATTGTTCACCAGCTGGATGTAAATAATGCCTTCCTACATGGAGATCTCCACGAAGAAGTATACATGAAGGTTCCTCAAGGCTTTTCTAAGGAAAACGAAAATCGTGTTTGTCGGCTCAAAAGGTCTCTTTACGGGTTGAAACAGGCCTCCCGCAACTGGTATGAAAAGTTTACATCTTCACTTCTCATACAAAGGTTCAAGCAATCTAAGGCCGATCATTCCTTATTCACATACAAAGAGGAGAACTCTTTTGTTGTAGTCCTCATTTATGTCGATGACGTCATCCTGGTAGGAAACGGTCCCGTGAAAATTCAACAAACAAAGAAGTACCTTGATAAACAATTCAGCATCAAGGACTTGGGAAGATTAAAATATTTCCTCGGAATCGAAGTCGCTAAAACATCCGAAGGGTTGGTTCTAAGTCAGCGAAAATTCACTCTGGACATATTAGAAGATGGTGGGATGATGGGTTGTCGACCAAGCTCCTTTCCTATTGAATCAAATCTAAAACTCGATAAAGGTGAAAAGGAGAATCGAGTAGATGCCACCTCGTATCGGCGCTTAATTGGCTTATATCTATAGGTTACAAGACCAAACATTGCCTATGTTGTTAACGTGTTAAGTCAGTTTGTGGCTGACCCAAGGAAAAATAATATGGATGTTGCAAATCGGGTACTTCGTTACTTAAAAGGAACAGTAGGACAGGGTATTTTACTCCCACGAGCTGGCGAACCCGTCTTGACTGCTTACTGTGACGCGGACTGGCTTGGATGCCCCTATTCTAGACGATCGAGAACCGGATATCTTCTCCTTTTGGGTGGTGCTCCTATTTCTTGGAAGTTCAAGAAACAATCTCTAGTCTCTCGTTCCTCTGCAGAGGTTGAATATAGAGCCATGGCATCCACCGTTAGTGAAATCTTATGGGTCCGATGGTTACTTAAGGATCTACAGATCATCCTGACAGCTCCAACAGCTCTCTTCTGTGATAATCAAGCAGCTCGTCACATTGCTAACAACCCAGTTTTTCATGAACGAACCAAACATGTTGAGACGGACTGTTACTTTGTTCGAGAGAGAGTTGAATCCAAAGAAATCATGACAATGCAAATAAACAACAACGATCAGATTGAAGATTTACTCACAAAAGGTTTGGGATCTCAGCAACTCCAAACGTTACTTGTCAAGATTATTCGAAACTTACATGCTCCATCTTGAGGGGGAGTAAAGGAAATTATTATGATTTTATTTTTAATTAGCTGTCATATCATTGTGATATTTTTGTTTCCTTTTTCATGTTTCCTTTTTCCTGTATTTAACCTCTTGTACGAGGTCTTTGTTTTTCAATGAAAAGAAACCCTAAATTGAATACCAATTTTCATAGACATCCTCTTTTGATTCAATCAACAGCGAAACTGGCATAAAACAAGGAATTTTTATGTGTCAAAAGAAGTATGTTCTTGACCTACTAGCAGAAACTGGTATGATTGATTGCAAACCATTAGACACTCTGATGATTGTGAATCAGAAATTGCATATAGAGGAAAAAGCGGAGTTAGTTGACAGGGAAAAATACCAACGAATGGTGGGAAAATTAATATATCTTTCACACACTCATCCCAATATAGAATATGTTGTTGGAGTAGTAAGTCAGCTTATGCATCAACCCCAAAGTGCCCATATGGATGCAGTTTTACGAATTTTAAGGTATCTTAAGGGAAAAGTTGGTCATGGAGTTTTGTTCAAACCAAATGGTTATCTAAGCACTCAACTATACACCGATGCAGACTGGGTAGAAGATAAAGGTAATCGAAGGTCAACATCAGGGTACTTTACCTTGGTTGGTTGAAATCTTGTTACATGGAGAAGTAAAAAAGTAAAATGTGGTAGCTCTCTCAAGTGCTGAAGCTGAATTTAGAGAAATAGCAAGGGGGTTAACCGAAGTCCTATGGATTCGAAGACTTTTAACTGAGATAGGTTATCCTCCACAAGAAACCACTAGCACTGTGAGTGACAATAAAGCTGCCATTCAAATTTCGGAAAAACTAGTGCAACATGACCGGACGGAACATATAAAGGTAGATCGACACATCATTAAAGAAAAGTTGGAAGCAAAGATCTGTTGGATCAGTTCTGTTTAAATGTAATGGAAAACATGAATAACATACCTGTTACAGCAGACAGGCCAGCAGAGAATCCAGTCAGAGATGCAGCCATCGAGTTCGACATGATTGTCAGGATGATCTGGTTCCTCCTTAGGGTGTAAGTTAATGATGGTGATGAAACCGAAAGTAGGGTAGATTTCGGTTATGGGGAGAGAGACGAAAATTGATGTTATGAGGGTTTGTGATTGTGTAATCTGTGTAACCCTTAAACTCTCTAATAACCCCCTTATTTATACACCCAAGGGGAAACCTAATTAGTTAGTAAGGGTAATATGGTCCATCAACAATTACCAACTAACTATTAATAGGTTATTAATACATTTTGATCTAATATAATATAAATGATTATAAAGGCTACAAGATTAAATATTACATTAATAATATATTTAATCTCACATTCTCCCACTTAGCCGAGTAATCATTTATCATGAGTATTAGGTAAGCCTGGCCAGGAGTTAACACTCATTTTAGCTTTAAACCAAGAACTATAGCAGAGAAATACAGCCGTTGAATCATCATTCGACTCAGGACCCCCATTAATCATACTATAGCCTCAATTTAAAACCTAATAGTTACGATCAAAATATGTATAAGCCCTTTAGCGTCTGATTTGTATTTATATTTGACTATATGTTATTACACCGGCAGAACATATGTTAGAGACATACAAAATCAAACTGAGGAAATTTTATTAATTAAAACATAAGCTAGTACAATATGCCATTAAATAAGGTCTTTAGTAAGTCCCATATTCGTTACATGTTCTTCGAAAACTTTAGGTGGGAGACCTTTAGTCATCGGATCCGCAAGCATATCTTTAGTACTAATATACTCAATACAAAGATTATTTTCCTCAACTCGTTCACGTACGAACAAATATTTTGTATCGAGATATAAACCAGCTCCAGTCGAACTGTTACTGTTCAAGAAACTAACGGCAGCTGAGTTATCACAGTAAAGCTTCAATGGTCTAGAAATGGAATTAACGATTTTGAGTCCAGTGATCAGATTTCTAAGCAACCTTCCATGACAGGTTACGTTGTAAACAGCAATGTATTCTGCCATCATCATGGAAGTTGTAGTTAACTGTTGTTTATGACTCTTCCATGAGATAGGTCCGCCTGCTAACATAAAGATGTAGCCCGAAGTGGATTTCTTGTCATCTTTGCATTTGGCAAAGTCAGAATCAGAATAACCTACCACTTCTAAATGATCACTTCTTCTATAAGTCAGTTTATAGTCTTTCGTCCCTTGCAGATATCTGAGGACCTTCTTAGCTGCTTTCCAGTGATCTAGGCCAGGATTAGTCTGATAACGGCCTAGCATTCCAGCAATATAAGCGATATCTGGGCGAGTACAGACTTGAGCATACATCAGGCTCCCGACTACTGACGCGTAAGGAATCTGGCTCATTTGATCCTTTTCAACCTCTGTTGTCGGACACTGGAATGAACCGAAAACATCTCCCTTAACTACTGGAGCGACGGAGGGTTTGCACTGTTGCATGTTGTAACGTGTAAGGACACGATCTATGTAAGTCTTTTGAGACAATCCTAAGATCCCTTTGTGTCTATCTCGGTGAATTTCGATGCCAATGACGTAAGAAGCATCTCCGAGATCCTTTATGTCGAAGTTATGCGAGAGTAACCGCTTCGATTCATGCAACATGTCTAAACTATTACTTGCCAATAGAATATCATCTACATAAAGGACAAGTATAGTAAAGTTACACCCACTCATCTTGAGGTAGGTGCATTGATCCACTTGATTCTTCATAAAACCTTGCCTCTTCATGACTTCATCAAACTTGAGATACCATTGACGTGATGCTTGTTTTAACCCATAAATGGATTTCTTCAACTTACAGACTAGATGCTCCTGACCTTCAGGTTTGAAGCCTTCAGGTTGTTTCATGTAAACATCTTCGTCTAAGTCTCCGTTAAGGAAAGCATTTTTGACGTCCATCTGATGTAACTCTAAATCAAAATGAGCTACTAGGGCCATAACGATCCTTAATGAATCTTTACGAGAGACAGGTGAAAACGTCTCTTGATAATCAATTCCCTCTTTCTGAGTGTAGCCCTTTGCAACCAATCTCGCTTGATAGCGTTCAACGTTCCCATTCGGATCCAGTTTTGTTTTGAACACCCATTTACAACCTACAGGTTTGACACCGTTGGGTAATTCTACCATATCCCAAACGTCATTTTTCTTCATGGATTCAAGCTCATCAATCATTGCTTTGTTCCATTCAGAAGACTGATCACTGCTAATGGCTTTATTATAAGAGATAGGATCATTGAGCTTTCCAGCATCCATTTCAGTCAGGTAGGTAACATAATCATCCCAATTAGTAGGCCGTTTCTGCCTAGATGACCTCCTGAGCTGATTTTCGGGTTCAGCGTTGTGGTTTTGAGAGTTTGATGTGCCTTCGTTATGAGGTATAATGGGTTCTGGTTGTGGAGATGGAATTTGTGCAGTGGCTTCAGGTGCAGTTGCATGGGGTACAAGAGGAGTAAACGGGGAAATGGTAAGCGACGAGTCTCTCCCCCCCCCCCCCCCCCCGCGTCTTGTACTTCTTGCAATTCTTCGTAAGGGTTGGTACTGCTCCCACTGACCTTGAAATCCTCCAGGAACGCAGCACGCTTGGTTTCAACAATACGGGTGACATGGGAAGGACAATAGAAACGATAACCCTTTGAATGATCAGGATACCCGATAAAGAAGCAGGTAACTGTTTTAGGGTCAAGTTTCCTTAGGAAAGGATTATAGAGTTTTGCTTCAGCAATGCAGCCCCATACTTTCATATATTTAAGACTCGGTTTCCTTCCTGTCCAAAGTTCATAAGGAGTTTTAGGGACAAACTTAGAAGGAATTCTATTGAGTATATGAACAGCTGCTTTTAACGCTTCAGTCCAGAGGAATAATGGTAAATTAGTGTTGGCTAACATACTGCGCACCATGTTCATAAGGGTACGATTTCTTCGTTCAGTGACACCGTTTTGCTGAGGTGTACCAGGCATGGTGTATTGGTTCACAATCCCCTGGCCCTTACAAAACTCATAAAATGGACCAGGAGCTTGACCCACATCAGTATGTCTTCCATAATATTCACCGCCTCTGTCTGATCTCACAACTTTAATCTGACGATCTAATTGCTTTTCAACTTCAGCTTTATAATCTTTAAAAGTTGTAAGAGATTCAGACTTTTCCTTTATAAGATACAAGTACATGTAACGAGAATAATCATCAATGAAAGTGATAAATGAAGTACGTCCTGTGATGCCAGCGATTTGATAGGGACCACTAATGTCAGTGTGAATGAGTTCTAATAAATTAGAGCTCCTAGTGGCACCTTTCTTATTCGCTGATGTCATTTTACCTTTAAGACATTTGACACATGTTCCAAAATCAGTGAAATCGAGAGGAGGTAAGACTTCATCCTTTACGAGACGATTTAATCGTTCTCTTGAGATGTGGCCTAAACGTTGATGCCACAACATAGATGAAGTCTCTAAGTCTCGAATTTGTTTCTTTTCCATCTTTGTGAGTGATTCATTAATATTATATGACAACAAAGATTTGGAAAAATTATCATCTAGTTCTAATCTATAGAGACCACCATCCAGAATGCCAGTACCATAAACAACGGAATCATAGAGAATAGAGAGTTTGCGATGACCATGAGAAACGACAAAACCGTCCATGTCTAACTTTGGTCCTGATACAAGGTTCCGAGTTACCTCAGGAACATATAAGGTATCATAAAGTTTAATACATAAACCAGTTTTCAAAAATAATTGTAATGTTCCTATGGCCTTCACTTCTAATTCTCGATCATCCCCAACTTTAAGTGTTCTTTGGTTTCTTCCCAGCTTCCGGATTGTATGGAATCCCTGAAGTGAATTGGTAACATGAACCATAGAACCAGAATCAAACCACCAAGAATTAGCAGGAACATTTAAATTAAAGGACTCAAGTATCATGAAAAAATCGTTACCTTTCTTAGCCAGCCACTCCTTGAAGTCAGGGCATTCCTTTTGCTTATGTCCTGTTTTCTTACAGAACTAGCAATAGGGTTTGCCTAAGGAGCTCTTAGAGCTGGAAGGTGCACTTGTATTAGAATTTGGATTTGGCTTTTGAACCTTAGAAGCATCCTTTCTTTGATAATTGTGCTTCCTCTTCTTTGAGCTGGAGGTGGTGAAGTTTGCAACATCAGTAGTGCGATCCATCTTCATATGCCCTTCCTCCTGCACGCACATAGCGATCAGCTCACTCATCGTCCATTTGTCCTTCTGAGTGTTGTAATTGATCTTGAATGCTTCATAGGACGAAGGAAGCGAAGTGATGATGAAGTGAACAAGAAAACCATCACTGATCTCCATCTCTAGGCCCTTCAGCTTATTGGCCATGTCATGCATCATCATGATGTGCTCGCGAATGCCGCTCCTCCCATCATACTTAGTTGTCACCAGCTTGAGGATAAGAGTGCTAGCGTGTGCTTTTGATGTTCCCTTGAATTGATTCTCCACAGAAGCCAAATAGGTTTTAGCATCTTCAGAATCAGGAATGGCTCCTCTGATTGAGTTATGGATGGACTGCTTCATGAACATGAGAGACATGCGATTACACCTAGTCCATTTATCATGGACTATCTGCTCAGCAGCAGTACTTGTAGCGGTAAGGTCCGCTGGCTTATTCTCTCTTAGAGCATAATCAAAGTCTAGCAATCCTAGTGTAAGCATGAGGGCATCCTTCCATTCAGCAAAGTTATCACCAGTCAAAGGTGGAATCCCGCAATTGGGTGCTGATAGTGGAAATAAGATGAGCAAGTTATGATACAAAAGAAGAAGTCCTAATGTGATCTAATGGGTATGTTATACTAAGGCAGGCATAAATAATGACCATTTTAATTATGAAGCTGTGATAATGTCTATTACTAACATCAAAATAATAGACTTAGTTAAAAAATTCTACTTAAACGAAGACAAATCAGCTTTGGCCAGAAGTGTAATCATTTAAGTATGTGTGCAAAGTAATCGTGACAAATCAGCTTTGGCCAGAAATGAGACAATCACTTTAGTTATGCACTTGTCAAGCATGCTAAACATAAATGAATTAAATCAGCTTTGGCCAGAATTAAGACATTTCACGTTTGTAATGCATACTTAACATAGCTTTCATAATACTTGAACAATAAATAGATGTATCAAATCAGCTTTGGCCAGAATTAATACATCAGAAGCTCATTCAAGTAAAGCTATTTTGGTTTTGCAAAAATTATCTGATTCTGATTAATTAATTAGTGTTAACAAAACCAAGTATTTAATAGCAAACCACCTGTTAGCGCGGAGCCCCGAAAAAATTTTTAGTTCACATTTAAACAGCCTAAGTTTTGAGATCTCGAGTGAGGTCTCGAGTCATGGTCTCGAGTCACAACCTTAGTCTCGAGTTATGACCTTATGGTCTCGAGTAGCAACCTTGGTCTCGAGTAGCAACCTTGGTCTCGAGTAGTACAGATTTGAGAGCCCTTATGATTTTGAGTCGAGACCTTGTGGTCTCGAGTCGAGATCTGATGGTCTCGATTCGCAGTCTGATGATCTCGAATCCCTGTTAACAGCTGTTTTTTTTTGTGATGATAACTGAAAACTCGAAATTTTAGGGATTGTGGGATAGTGTTTCCTATTTTATTGCTGATCTAAATTATCAAAAGATTTCGTAATAATAACTGATTATCTCTTTAACAGTTTTCGAAAACTTTATTAGATAAAATTAAGATCAAAACAGTAAAAAACACCCACTAATCTAAATTATATTCCAAAAGTTAAGGAATTTTCGAGTTTTCTTAGAACATTATGATGAACCCTAAAAAATAAAACATGATTCTGGGTTCCGAAATCTAAATTTTATGATTTCAGTTAACAGATTTCGGATATTATTATCCCATTTATGGTTTCGGGTGACATGATTTAACCACCCTTTTCTTAAAATACTGATTTCGGCTCATAGAAAACCGAAAACAGCCGTGATTTATATGGCTTTAAAAAACTTCCGTTTTCCATATTTTTGATCCCAGAATAATGGATACAAAACCAGAACTGATTAATCAACATATGCTCTGATACCACATGTTGGATCAGTTCTGTTTAAATGTAATGGAAAACATGAATAACATACCTGTTACAGCAGACAGGCCAGCAGAGAATCCAGTCAGAGATGCAGCCATCGAGTTCGACATGATTGTCAAGATGATCTGGTTCCTCCTTAGGCAGGACGGGGCGGTCCCGTTATGGGAGATCTTCACGCGTTATGGGAGATGGTCACACCGCCGCCGCTACAAGTTAAACGCGTTATATATCTAACGCGTTACCACCATTACGCGTTAAACTTTTGAGTTTTATAGGGTATGACTTGTACATTGTGCATTAATACTTGTATATTGGAATCCCCATCACTAGTGATTCCACCCCTCCTACATTTCTATCACTAGTGATGGAAATTTGATTGATGACATGGCATTAGTTGATTGGATAGTGGGAGTGATGGAATCCATCACTAGTGATTCCACCCCTAGTCCCCTTAGGGTGTAAGTTAATGATGGTGATGAAACCGAAAGTAGGGTAGATTTCGGTTATGGGGAGAGAGACGAAAATTGATGTTATGAGGGTTTGTGATTGTGTAATCTGTGTAACCCTTAAACTCTCTAATAATCCCCTTATTTATACACACAAGAGGAAACCTAATTAGTTAGTAAGGGTAATATGGTCCATCAACAATTACCAACTAATTATTAATAGGTTATTAATATATTTTGATCTAATATAATATAAATAATTATAAAGGCTACAAGATTAAATATTACATTAATAATATATTTAATCTCACAAGATCATCACGTTACCATTTGTTCGATCAGAAGACCAACTCGCCGTTGTATTAACAAAAGCTGTCAATGAAAAAACCTTGCATAAATGTCTTAGCAAGTTGAACTTTGGAAATCCCACTATTCAACTTGAGGGGAAGTGTTGAAACGAAGAATATTGAGAAAGATTTACGGGATCAACTCATCACATCATCTCCCATATTTAGAATATTCACTTTCTCGTTCTTCAGTATTGACAACCAAGTGATAGTTTTTATTTCCTTTTTATGTCCATTGTAAAATTGATATAAGTTGCAATTCCATTCGTTGTAAAACCAAGTTTTAAAACAATAAAATTCTCTGGTTCAGAATCTTTTTGATCATCAAGACGTTCCTTAGACTATGATCCGGTTGCGAGTTGCTACCTCCGTCATCATTTTGCATTGAGTAAATAATCATTTGCATTGATTAAATATTTTTATATAATTAAGCAACAAGAATTTGAATATATAATTTATAATTTGCCATAATTTGATGATGAAATCTCATAAGAAAAACATGTATGCTACTAAATATACTTCAACAACCAATATGATGGAGATAAAGTACAAACTAGTGAACATTAAGATATACCATGTTAATCTCAGATTATTGAATTGAAATATACCAAACATATCAGTATAATTGAATATATTTCAGTTCAACACAGTTTGTAGTTTTTGAAACATATATATACAAATAAAAGTCGATCATTCTCAAGCTCAAAAATATACATTCAAAGTCAGAAAACAATCAAGCTGTACTTTTATACCATAAAAGTTACACAATGAAACTAAAACGATGAGTATTATCTTATTTTACACTTTTGAACCAGAACCAAGTCTACCGCTGGATAAGGGGGAGCTCGACTCGCTTAGCCATCGATCATCTGCATAATTTGGTGATACATTTTGCTCATCGGTCGAGTTCATGTTATTAAGCAAACCTTTCTTATCAGATTCATCAATCTTGACCTCTTGACTTATCTGTTTCTCATTGACAATAGATACCGATGAATGATTAGTTCCGTCCAATGATAAACTAGTATTTTCTTCTCTAGAAACCCGTATTCGCTCTAACTCGGCTGCCACCTCAGCCATAGAAGGTCTCATCTCACTATGAAATGCAAGACATCTGAATGCCAGCTCAGCAACCTTATGGATCGACGAATAAGTCCACGTGTCTTTATTATGCTCAAGGGACGGGTCGATTATTTCATCAAGACATCCTCTTTTGATTCGATCAACAGCGAGTGCTGCTAGATTAACCTCATTATGTCGTCGAGAAAAATCTAAGGCCTTAAAAGCCGTTATAATCTCAACTAACACAACTCCAAAGCTATAAACGTCACTCTTATCAGATAAATGAAAGTTTTGATGATATTCGGGGTCTAAGTATCCTGGTGTGCCTTGTGGAGCAGTTGAAATATGTGATGACTCCATTATTCCTAGTCTAGAAAGGCCAAAATCTGCTACTTTGGTTGTATAACTATAATCTAACAATATGTTGCTAGATTTCACATCTCTATGGTATATTGGAGGATCTAGATTTGAGTGTAGATAAGCAATTGCTTGAGCGGTTTCAGTAGCGATTGTAAGGCGAACGAGCCAAGGAAGCCCGTTGCCTCTCTCTTTTTGTAAATGTTGGCACAAAGTCCCATTTGGCATGAACTCGTAAACGAGGATTTGCTCATCTTTATCAACCGAACAACCTAATAACCGCACAAGGTTTGGATGGCTTACCGATGAAAGAAGTCTGATCTCGTTCATGACTTGATCAATGCTGTCGTCACAATCGGACCGATGTTTGATCCTTTTAATTGCTACCCATTCACCATTGTGGAGTTTGCCCGAATAAACGGTGCCATATGCCCCGGTTCCTAGTCTTTGTTTTTCAGAGAAGCAATTTGTGGCCTTTTCGATCTCTTTGTAAGTGTAAATTGGAATTGTGATGCCTTTAGCTTGGTAAAACTGTCTGCTTACTCTACTTCGAGATCTTAAAATGCTCCGACGACGAATGTAGCATATAATCAAGCCTATGCAAACAATCAATGAAGCCCCAACAAAAACAGCTGAAGAAAACAATACTAGCGTTAGCTTGATATGTTTTATGTGTTAAAACTTAAAATACAATGAAACAAATATAGAAATAAAAGAAATAGAGAATACCTCCGACTAGAACTCCAATTCTACCAGTCCCTCCACAATGACCAGAGAAATATTTTGAAGGATTGCAACCAGATGAGCCTGCTAGTTAGATTTATTATAAAAAAAAAAAATTAGATATAATTCGTAAGAATTGCTATATGGAAACTGCAATTTTGCGACGAACTTGCTACAAAGGAGACATCACGCAATCAACGACAAATTTATGACAATGAGAATTCACAACTAATTTTGCAACAGAAATTACCATTCTTAGAAGTTATTTGCATTGCAAACATAGTTCTTTAATTTAATGGTAAAAAGTCTCTTAAAAACGACTTCTAAATCATCTATTGTCTACTTTGTGATTTTTGAACTCGTATGATCACCATAACAAGGATAAACACATGAGAATGCTATGCCAAGAAGCCGGCCATCATAAACAAAAATAAAAAATAAAACTATTTGTGCCCGATTTTTACCCTCTCTTTACTCTCTTTCTCCACCGACTCATCATCCATGTTACAAGTGCATCTCAAAGGAATTGCATTGGGTTTGGTCTTACCGTAGTTTTATCTACGATTGGTGTTACTATGAAGTAACTAACAAATAATACATATTCTAACATTGTTAATTCATAAAACTGGTCCTGCAGTTTTTAAACTCTGGTGTGATAAGAAAACATTGCCTTTTTTTAGGGAATGATAGATATAATATTATTTTTTAATCAACAATAATGCATTTCTCACTAAACAAAGAAAAAGAAAGAACATGTTGCATTTTTAAAATCGACGTGCCCCACCGTGTTAGGTAATGTAGCCCTTTAGCAGTTTTCATCTAGTTTGAAAACTTAATTTTTATATAATTAGAAATAATATATTTTTAATCATGAATAATGATCAATTTGACTTGAATTAACTAAATGATGGAGATTTGGGGTCTAGTCGTAAATTATTCACCACTAAAGTCCCCAGCTAGTTGTTTATAACTAAAGGAGAAATAACATAAATATTTTTTTATTAACGTAATTTCCAACCATTAAAATCTTCAATTAAGTTTTCATTTTCTTTTTCTAAAATATAAAAGCAAATGAAATAAACAAATAAAAAGGTCACCATTATATGGCTCCCTATTTAAATAGATCCAGTTAATTGTTCAACTTTTTTCTTAAGTAAATAATTAAAAAATCACATTTGTGGAGGCAACATCCATAACTCTTAGGATACTATTACCAATAAAAAAAAATCAAATATTATAAATTAACTAACAAAAATTTGGCATATTAGTTCATCAACGCATGTGAGTTGGTATATATTAATAAGGTTATCTTTAAATAAATAAAATCATTAAAAGTTTGATGTATGATAATAGAAAATAGAAGCATGCCATTTTTGACCCTCAACTTACTACAGATTTTGAATATATTACATATAGAGATAGAGAAGTTCAATTCACTGATTGGTAATAAAGAGTGTCCAAAACGACAACTCTAGAAATAGACGTGATCAAATAATTCATGTATTTAAATTCTCTATAAACTAAGCTAAACAAAACAAAACAAATATATAAAATGGCCATCCACCCTTCCTACGTTAATAATTAATTAATATGTCTAAAGTTACCGTACACGTTACAGATTATTATAATCAAGCTTGCTTTTTTGAAATCCAATATTACGTAATTATGTCGTACGTTATTTTTTTTTACGGCTAACAGAATAAATTTCGAGTACTCTCGGAACATCCACTATATCTAACGGAGTACTTTTGGAGTAATCCAAGTCCATCATTAATTCTGGGAAAAACCTGGTAACCCACCCGCTTGTAGGCACACCGATAAAATTACAGGTAAAACCCGTTTGACTTAACGATCAAACCAAGTTTTCCTAGGTTTCCTATCACTGCCCACCACTATTTCTCTCTACACCAAATAGATAAATGAATTGAAATTCAAACTTTATAATTTTATAATATGATTTTAATAAACCCTAAGTACGGGGTTTATTAAAATCATATTTTAAAATTACAAAGTTTGAATTTCAATTCATTTGTCAAGATAGTGTGTCTAGATACTGAGCTAGTAATCATTGAAAACTAAATTCGGTTGAATTCCTGAAGAGAAGCAACACACACTGTTGGTAAGACAAAGCCGCCTGTGAACAATAATAATCCTTTGACGAAACACCATGCCCATTTTTTTTTGTTTTATATAATCCATTCATTTTTAATAAATTTAGCTTCATGTTTTTTTTTTTTTTTTCGGGCTTTCACACTTTTGGTAGAGCTGATACATTTATGCATGTAAAATTTTCTTAATATATAAATTAGTAAACTTTATGCTTTAATCTGAAATTCGCTTGAACTCCCTTAATTGGATCATGTATGTACAATGGCAGATTGTGGGGCGGTCGCCCTCCTTAAAAATATTAGGGTGGTTTGTAGGCAAAATTTTCAATCGGCCCTTTAAAATTTCGGTTAAATCGTGAATCAAAAAATAGTTGTTCCATTTGTGGATTTGTAGTCTACATCTCTAGTATCTCATTTATTGTTCGGTTGCTCGCTTGCAACAAACAACGTGTGGGTCATCTACTAAGCCTGAATACATAGACATTGATGTTAACCCGACTTCGAACACATTTTTTTCTAAAATCTTGGTGTTTCAAGCATTCACTCATCCTATTCTTTGATAAGACAACTTAGGTGAAACCTATCTCTCGATCATTGTCATCTTTCATTCTATTAATAGAAGTTGACTTCCGATTCTCGATCCTAGAAAGCATGCAACCTATCTCTCAATCCTTATCTCAGATACAACTTGCAATTCTTTTCATACCTCTCATGTATTAATTCTACTTATTATTCAACCACTATACAACAAATATCCAGTACCATAAATGAATAATGATAAATCTACAGCAAATTATGTACATGCCTCAACCACTATACAACAAATATCTAGTACCATAAATGAATAATGATAAATCTACAGCAAATTATATACATGCCTCTAAATCGTTTTCTTTTTCACAATATAATGAACGGTTCATTTAATACTTTAAAGCAATTATGTGACAAATATTCATCCTTTAGGGTGTAAGGGGTGCTCACCTCTTAGGTGAGTCCCCCCTCTTACACATAACCAACCATAAAATGCCACGTCAACTCCCCTCTAACACTCCCCTAATACCCCTTTTTGATGGCGACACTCCCCTCTTAGGTGAATTGGTTTTTTTTAAAAAAAAAAAAAAAAAAAAAAGAAAAGCATTGATTGGTCAAGATCTCCCTCTCTCCTCCCCTCTCTCGGCAACTCCCCACCTATTTCACCCTCTCTCTCTACTCTCTCTCTAACTCACCTAAGTGTTGGCAATGCTCACCTAATAGGTGAATGGAGTCACCTAAAGGGGTCACCTAAGGTGCCCCGGACACCCTTAAAATGTATTATTTTTGGTATCATAAATTATAGTAATTACATTACCGTACTAATAAAGTAACGAAGTGAATGAACTTATATCAACATAAATACATATATAAAAAAAATTAGGTAACGGTATCAATATTAGTTATTATGGTTTTATGTGAGTACCATTTCAAGCGTATGATGACTTTTTTTTATTTCCTCGTTCAGTTGAAGTTGTATTCAAATTGGTATTGTAAACTATACTCAATACTAGTACCCTACTAGTTTAAATTACAAAGAACCAATAATAGCACCGGTGAACGGAAACATACCTTTCATGCTCCGGCAACCGGAGCCAGCCTTATACCCATCACCAGCAAACCCACTCTTACAACTACACCGATGCCCATCGCTTCCATCAACCGGCGACACAATCTTCGTACACTCCGCATCAACCGAACAATCACAACCACCCCTACGCCACCACCCCAATCTAACCACTTGAATATCCAACGATATCGCCGGACTATTCCCAATCATCTCGGTCGCAACCCCAGAGAACAAAAACCGGCACCCCATGCTCGTAACATTTCCATAATCAAGAAACATACGAGTAACATCACTAGAATAACAGCTCACGTTGCCATCACCACCTTGTGCGCCACTGCAGTTAACTATCTCGAGATGGGTACGTAACGTCGTCATGGGAATCATGCAGTTTTTCATCTGCGCCGTACAGTTTTCCATGAGGATAGCGTTTGATGACATGGGCGCGTAGTGGTCACTGTAGAGGTTTGTGAGGGTGTTGATTAAGCGTCCGCACTTGGCCGGAAGGCTTACGAGTAAGCTGTCCGGGTTGAGTTGTTGGACCGAGAATTCGCCGATGAAAACCTCACCGTTTGGGGTGCAGTTTAGCGGGATTTCACAGCCGGAGGAGAAGCCGAATGGGTACTGGACGGGATTGGTTTGGTAGCCGGGGCATGACTGGTTACATGTGATGGGTTGCTGGGAGGTGATTGATGGTAGAATAGATAGGAATAGTATGAGGAATTGCTGTGGTTTAATCATTACTCACCTGATGAGCATAGAGAATAGAGGAAATGGAGAGACTGATTTGTTGGTATGTGAAAATTAGGGAAGTGAGAGAGAACAAACAGGGAATGGGGTTGTTGGTGCTTATTTTAATATTTTGTCATTATATTTTCAATTTCTTAACATAATATATTATACACACATGGGTGTTTTATTTTAGAACCAATCAGTGTTACAAAATTTTTTTATAAGGTGCGGAATATATATATATATATATATATATATATATATATATATATATATATATATATATATATATATATATATAGAGAAAGTATAATGTACTTCAAGGCTTAACCTATATTAACATACATGACAAAAAATATAACGTGCGTTATTATCATAGAACGTGCGTGATTATAGTCCCATGCGTGATTATGTGGTCCCATGCGTGATTATGTGGTCTCATGCGTGATTATACCCTTGATCCAACGGTTACCATTATCTCCTACGTGATGTATGATAAGGCTTTTTGTATGTTAACCTTACTCTATATATATATATATATATATATATATATATATATATATATATATATATATATATATATATATATATATAGTGAATAGTTCAAATGAGAAGAAATTTTTTGTAAGAATAAAAAAGAAGAAATTTCAACCAATAAGAATACTTTATTTTACTTAATTTAATTTTTGTATTTAATATTAGTGTAAAGGTATATGAATTGGTAAACTTATATGGATCATTAATTGGTAGTCTTCCTTTTTAATAGCTAATTACATTAAATTTGTAACTTATTTTCAAAAAAAAATAATTTTTCAAAGAAGAAAAAAAAATAATTTAAACTGTGGGATGAATTACGAGGTGTGTAAGATAAATTACGAGCTGTGTAAGATAAATTTCAATATGTGTAGGATAAATTTCAAAACGTGTAGGATAAATTTTGATGTGTGTAGGCAAAAACTTTAGTGGGGAGGATGATAGTCTTTATGACTAATTAATTAGTTAAAGATAATAATAAATGAAATGAGAGAAAAAAACTATTTAATGTTTTACAATTGTGCCCTTTATTCTTTTTCTTCTCAATCTAATTTTCTTCTCAAATGAACCTCCCCTATATATATATATATATATATATATATATATATATATATATATATAATGTAAGTATCTATAGAAAACCCACTTTAATTTAGAAAACCCGGGAAACTCAAAGCTCCCGATGTTTTTTTTTCTTGAAAAAATTTACACATGTTATATACATGTTTTTAAGGGTTTTGGGCAAAAAAAATCAAAAAAGCGCCGAGTAGATATTTTTAAAAAAAAATAAACAAGTTTTGGTGTAACACAGGTTACAAATATGTCAGATGAATGTAACATGTGTTACACCAAAACTTGTTTATTTTTTTTTTAAATATCTACTCGGCGCTTTTTTGATTTTTTTTTGCCCAAAACCCTTAAAAACATATATATAACATGTGTAAATTTTTTCAAGAAAAAAAAACATCGGGAGCTTTGAGTTTCCCGGGTTTTCTAAATTAAAGTGGGTTTTCTATACATCCTTCCCCTATATATATATATATATATATATATATATATATATATATATATATATATATATATGATTAGGTTCAAACGTGAACAAAATCTTAAGAGTGAACTGCGTGAACTGATCTGGGCCCTTGATGTTTTTGATCTTGAGATTAAAGTGAGTGGCATGATGGTAATTATTTGATTAATTTTTTCCATTAATTAAATATAAAAAGGGTATATGTGTAATTTCCATTTTGCATTGATTGCATAAATCACTCTCTCTCTCTCTCTCTCATAAATCAAGTAATTTCCATTTTGCATTGATTGCATCTTGTATTTTGATTTTTTGGAAATGTTATTTTATTCTTGAGAAAACAAGAAAATTTTGTATTATGGGTTCGTATCTATGTGATAATTGGCAGTTAACATTCCAAAGTTGCCTAGCTTATGTGATGTAACTTGTAAGTAAATATAAGTGGCCATCTAATCTAATAAAAAATGTGTAACGGTTGCTATAATGTTTCTCTTTATACCGTTGGTAATCTGGACGGGTAAGTGGGTAACTCTTCAAAGGTTTGTTGCCAAAGAGCTTATCTGGTTAATTCTGCCCGTGGAACATTTTCTATTATATGGGTCTTATTATATACGATGTACACATGTGTATTATGATTTTGTTCTTTTTTAATGCGATGTACACATGTGTATAACGTCTGTTTTTTATGATATCTCAGATTTTTTTGTGTATTGAATGTGTAAAGTTGTTGATGTACACTTGTGAATTATGCAAAGTATTAGTTGCTGAATTTTTTTTTTGTTCAATTTTTTGATTTTGCTCTGTTTTTAACGCGATGTACACATGTGTATTCTGATTTTGCTCTGATTTTAATGCGATGTAGACATGTGTATAGCGTCTGTTTTTGTAATTTGTCATATTTTTTTGTGTATTGAATGTGTAAAGTTGTTGATGTACACTTGTGAATTATGCAAAGTATTAGTTGCTGAGTTTTTTTGTGCTATTATAGGAGATGTCGTTAACGAGAAAAGTAGAGATGGAAGGTCGATAAGGATGATTCACGTATGAGGTCGATAAGGATGATTCAGCTTACGACGTGGCGAATAGTTGTAAAAGATTATGTTTTTTGTTTTTTCGATTATGTTGGGTTTATTGTTTTTACAAAACTGGAACTTGTAATTATATGTTTTTTTGTTTGGTTTGGAAAACATTATAGAACTTGTAATTTGTTAAATATAAAATAATTTTGCAGGTATTGTTTCTATGTATGTATTATATAGCTAATTACACATATGTACGATGCTTAGTACACATGTGTACTGTTCTATTTATATCCAAGTACACATGTGTATACCGTTGAAATATGAAGGTTGCGTGGATCTTAAAAATCAAAATTTGAATTCTGGTGATGAAATCTGAAAAAAGAAATTAAAATTGAAATCTGGTGATTTATTGTTTGTTTTGATAATTATTATCTTATTAATAAATAAAACATAATGTGGATAATGAAATTAAATTAGGAAAGTTGTAACTTAAATCAATTATTAAAATAATGATTTAAATCTAATTTTTTATATAATTACAATCCTACCCTTAACAACTAAAAAGGAAATCAAGGGTCCAGATCTGTTCACGCAGTTCACTCTTAGGAGGTTGTTCACGCTGGAACCCTACCCTATATATATATATATATATATAAAGATTTTAGGCTCTAAGGTATTTAAAAAATTCGGTTCATATCAGGTCGGTTCAATCAAGCTAAAATTTATATAATTATCAAAAATACGTTAAATGTCCTTACAAATGTATTTAAAATGTCGCCCTATGGGTTTTCACTTTTTGAAATCTATCTAAAACATCATCTAGAGCTACTTTGCAAGTCTTTCTCTAAACACTTAACTTCCCTACTCATGGTTCCTAACATCCTATCAAATATAAAACAACATCGTTAAAAAAAAACACTAAACACTTAAAGTTTTAAACAATATCACCAAACTTCATAATTTTCAATTTTAATTTCAAGCCCTAGTTGTTGATTCGTTGTAACTAACCATTTAAACAAACTAAAACAACAAAATTGCCCTACTAAAGTCTCAAATAACATCAAAACAACTAAAAATTTCAAACCTTTTACAACTCTATTTCTCCTAAAAATCCAAATGAAACAAGAATAACAACTTAAATAATGGAACCATACCTAATTATGTGATGTTCCTGTTGTTTGCGTGGGAAGGGTGGCCGGATTTCACTTTTCTTCGGCGAAAACAAGAGAAATCGATCGCCTGTAGACTGTGGTTTGCGCGTGGGTCTGGGGATCGCAGAGAGTGGGAGTCGAAAGAGAAGGGGAAAGGGCGGTGGGTTGGGTTATTTTATTTTGTTCAAATTAGAATGGAGTGGGCTTGGGTAATTGGGTTATGTATTCTTTATTGGGCTAAAGGAGGAGGGGAAAGGGCGGTGGGTTGAGTTATTTTATTATTAATTGGGTTAATTTAAAGTGGTTAATAATTCTATAAATTAGGAATTTAGGTTGTATTTTAATAAAAATCAGAGTTAATTCTTTTTATAAATTCATAAGATTTTTTTTCCTGAGGGGGCGGTCGATAACTTCCAAGGGGTGCAGTCACGATTTTTACTGGAAATTGATACTGGATTATTTTTTAAAGAAATGCGTTCACCCACCTTGGCCAAGGGTGAGTCCGTCCCTGAAACCAATTGCACATTGGCATTGCATATTGACAATCTTGTAAGATAGTATAAAAAGGGTATAAATGAAACAATGATTTATTCATCTTTCTTCACTCTTTTTTAACGTAACTATTTTCTTCTAATTTTTTTAGAAATGTATAAATGCTAGAACTTGTACAAAAAGCATTAATCTAAAATCTATAGGTTGTACCTTAAACTTCAAGACTTGTAAAAACCACTAAATCTAAAACCTTTGTAAAAATTGTTTTTCCATTGTTTTATCTGTTCGCATCCGCGTGGCCAATCATGAATGGCTAGAGACTTGTTCTTCATCCTTCCAAAATTTTGATTTCTAACTTTTTCTTCTTTCTTGTTTATATGCTCGACTCACCAAACTCCATTTCTATATTTACAGCATACATCTTTCTCACACAAATCTTTTTTTTCGGAATTTACTGCATTAATAACATTTTTCCCAATATTCATTGCGTCAATAACTTCATCTGTAATCAGCCAATCACTGCATTTTCTTTGGTAGTCACACCCATTATTATATTTGCACTGAGATCACCTCCTGTAGACATACTTTTTCAATTACTGCACCAACAGACTCTGTATTCGTTTCCATTTTCACATCATCCTTTTCTTCACTCACTGAGTCAACTTTTCTTTACAATTTAATTCGCCTTTGCATTTTCAGTTTTACAAGCAATCATTGCTTCTTGTGTAGTTGTTTCACACAACTTCGTATCACACGGTTCTATTGGCTTAGTTGGAAAAATAATTGGATCAAACAAATGAACAAACACTAAGATATGGGGAACAACCACGACTCTTTTCTTAAATTCAAATTAAACAAGAGGACAACTAGAATCAAAGCAAATTAATCATATTTATAATACTATTCTAACATGTTAGTAAAGAAACAATCTATTCCTAAAATCTGACTCAATATCTCTAAACAAAGATAAACCAAACATTAAAAATAATAACAAAAACAAACCCTAACTTTTAATTAATATTAATATTAATATTAGTCCTTCATTGACAACCCCCCCCCCCCCCCCCATCTTGAAATATTCATCACCTTGACTTTATATCGTTGCTTCAACTGTCTGTAACATACTTGCTTAACCAGTTCTGCAAACTTAGAATTCTTTCCTTCCATATTAAACTCTGAAGCCATATTGTTACTTTCTTTCCCGACTTGTTCCTTCTCATCAAATCATTCTGGATCAATACTTTCACTAATCCCAAACAAATCCTATGGAATCGTTCTAAACTGAATTTTCCTCACTTTTATAATTGGTTTCATAATATGACTTTCTTTCTTTCCATCTTCAAAGTTGTTAGGATTAGAACACACCTGAAACTTGATATTGTACATCCTATTCAGATTTATTTGAACATTCATGAACAATCTTCCTTTTTGGTCATTTAGCTTCAATATCCTATTGGTTATTTCAAACTTGCATCTTTTTTCATCCATGTGTCCCAAGCTAAGAAGATTGGTTTTCAAATTAGGTATGTAGAAAACATTACAAAGCATTTTCTTTTCGCCATTCTTACTTAGCACAGTTTCACTCCATTTACATTTAATTTTAACCAGAATCCATCACTAAACATTACTCGACCCAAAATATGTTCATTCAAAGTAGTGAAGAATTCTTTATTTACTGACATGTGGTTACTTTCACCATTGTCTAAGTATCGCGTTCATTCTTTGTTTACATCCTTTATAAACATTCCCGGGATAACCTGTTCTTCATACAAATTTACTCTCTCAATTGAAGAGAACGTCACAAATAATGGATGCACAATCACCTTTGTCTTTCGTCTTTGTTAGATTCAATACTTCTTTTCCCATTTTTTGATGCTTTGCGCTCACACGAGTGGTGACCATGTTTATCACAACTACAACACCTCAAAGTCTTCCTTTTATCCAGCTTTTCATCTAGGTTTCTTGTAAGACCCTTACAATCATTGATTATTTTATGTAACATCTTGCGCATTTCTATATTCAAATGCCAATTTTCAAAAACTTCAGGGTTATTGTCACACCCCAACCGATGGCGGAATCATCGGGGCGTGGCACTGAGCGAAACAGATTGTCCAAAAGAATCCATAACAACTATTAGTGACAATATATTTAACGTTCACGTCCCATACCATAAACATATAAAGCATAAACAGTTATTACAGACATTATTTCTCAAAGACAAATAAACTGTTCCAACAACTTAGATTTTTATTGAATGACGTTTCTAGACCACCTACTCGTTTCACCAAGCATAGCAAGCAAAGCATCCTAATCAACCTGTCACATACGTTAAAAGAAAGTCAATACACAGAGTGTAAAGGTAAGTACACACGTTTAATAGCATATAGTATAGCGAAAGCGTTTACGCATAACCAACATGTAACACGTAGAAATGTGTTGATACACATATGTGGACGCGACTCGGTTCGGTTCGACTCGGTTAGGTTCGGCTCAAGCCCGATGTCACGACATTCCTCGGTCGTGCGCCCCAGAGTTCGACACGCGAAGCACGAAGAGCCGCGAGCCTTCCCGAAGCGCCACATCACCATGATGATGTCATGATGATGTCATGTGATAACATATTATATCTTCATGAAAGTAAGAAACGTGAATTTGCTTTGTTGCTGTTTATTTATTATCTGCAAGTCCTTCATGAAACTCCTACATGTGATCATGAAGAAACTCCTGATCCCCTACATGACGAAACCCCTCCTACAACATGCTGATGACAAAACTCCTTGAAGACACATGACTAAACTCCTGTTAGTTTCGTCATCATGAGGTTTCGTCAACACCTCCTTTCGTCGGGTAATGATATGTTTCGTCGACTCATGAGACTTTCGTCGACCACATCACATTTCGTCGACTGGTCTTTTATATATACAGCAACTGAACACAAGAAAGGGGTAGGAGACACACAAGAGAGAGAGTGTAGTAAGAGAGAGTTGTCGTGTTGCTTTGTATTAATCGAATCTTGTACCGACACTCTGTCGAAATCAATACACGAAACCGTTAATCGTTAAATATCTTTGCGTATTGTTCATTCTCTCGCTCGGTTTGTGTCGTCGCTTGGATTCCGCACTCGCTACAGCATCTGAAACAAGAAATCATCGTAGTCTGACGATCCGTATCGGGACCTACAAAATGTGAAGCAAGTAAGCTATCGACAATGAAGTATGCAACCGACATGACTGGGAGTTGTAGAATGCGCAACACATTATCACCACTGTGACCATGTGAGGTAAAACCCTTAACAACCCCTGTCCACGACAGGTGCTGAGTCCAAACTATAGTACTATCGTTGCTAAGGTGTCAGGCAAACAATCACTGTGTAAACATAACATACAAGCATTCATCGAGTCACGTATAACATGCGAGAGCGGTTAGCGTTAAAAGTGGTTGCGTTGTGTGTTCGACGTGATTTGATATAGAATGTATGTAACACCCAAAGTGCGTTAAAGGAAAATGGGTTCGAGTGTACTCACAGTATGTATTTAGTAAATAAACACAGCCTTGGATGGAAGGGAGCGCTTTGGAGTTAGCCTGATCATAGAACGATAGCGTAAGCGTTGAACAGTGCGTAGCAAAATGAGTGTCGAATGGTGAGTCGATCGGATGATCATCATTCAGACGGATGGTCATCCGGACGGACGACCATTCGGTCGGCTGATCATTTGAATGAGATGCGAGTGTTTGTAAATTGTTTTGAAACTTTTGAAGTTTTCGTTGAAGTATAGATCAAGTCATTCGATCGGATGGTCATCCGGACGGATGGCCATTCGATCGGATGGCTATTCGATTGAAAGTGTGATATTCCTTGAAGTTTTGTAAAATTGTTTAAGTGTTGAACTTATAAAGGGCAGTCACCTGGTCAAATAGTCATTTGATCGGATGGCTATTCGATCAGCGATCTGATGTTTACAAGTTTTCCAAGTTAAAAGTTTTGAGTTTTGACAGAGACGGCGTGACGACATGTCAATCAACGGGAACCCACACCAAGTCAAGCTCAGTCGACCGGATGGGAATCGGCCCATTTGATCAGGCTTAACTGTTCTTGACGGAGTTTCATGTTCAACCTGTGAGTTAATCATCTCTTCGGTGGAAATGCATTCTCAGACCGGTTCTCAACAAGAGTATGAGTAGAAAACCTGAACGAGTCTGGATTCCATCAGTTTTGAGTAGAAAGTTGAAGAAAAGTTTTGAAATCGGTGAAAAATGTTTAGATCCAGTTGAGATTCGTGTTAAATCATGTAGAGTGGAGAGTGGGTCGGATGGCCAGTCGATCGTGGCCATCCGATCAGATGGTCATCCGGTCGGATGATCATTCGATCGGTTGGTCATTCGATCTGATGGCTTGTGCGAGTTGGTTTTCCGACTTTGGTTTCGTGCGTTGAGCGTTGCGTTGCGTTTAAGCGAGGTGCGAGTAAGCGTTGCGATAGTATTAAACAAGTAGTTACGCAAATAACATAATCACATAAAAAGCATAGAAGTAAGTTTGCGTTTCGAGTTGCGATGAGATTGCGATGCGATAGAGTTGTGATTGCGTTTGCGAATAATATCCAAAAATATATAGATAAGGTACACAAAAGTAAAGCACATAATAACACACACATAGAACAATACCAGTAGCTACGTTTCGGATTGCGATTGCGTTGTGATAGCATGGAGTAAAATAGTGTTTAGTTGTGATTTCTACGTTTATCGCATTGTTACTTCCCTTAGTAGTAAATCGTAGTTTAAAATATCGTTTAGAATCATTAACCAATACATCGTTTATCGAATCTCGAGAGTACAAAGCAATAATTAAGCAAGAAAAGACAGATCTGAATACTGACATGTCTTGACTTTGACTTTGACTTGTACTTTGACTTTGACTTAGAAAGTCAGGTTGTTACAGTTATGACTCAACATAAACTTCAACCATACAAACTATATTTACAAAGTTTAAACATTCAAAGATATTTATAAAGTGCTACATAAGTTTTGCAAACAACACCAAAGTGTTTAGTAACAAAAGACATAGTTAAGTTGCGGAAGCTTCACTCGTGTGCGTGTTCGGTTCTCTTATCGGCTTGATCGTCATCCGCATTTTCGTATAAGTTACCTATAGTCAAAACACTCAAAATTTGTTAGTTATGAGAGGTAAAACATGTTTATATGAATTCCTAATACCCAAACTAACAAACAGCAACAAATCTGCAGAATTTTAAGTTGTCGCGTGCCGCGACGGCATCACCCAACTCTGTCGCGTGACGTGAGCCCGGTCGCGGGCCGCGACCACACAATGTGAACCCCATCGCGGGGCACGAGGATGCAGTTTCGACAGAAAGTTTTGTTTCAAACCTGCGTATTTTCGGCCAAGTTGGTTTTTACTTATAAAACGACCATAACTTGTTCGATTTTGATCCGATTTACCTCACGTTTCTTCCTACTTGATCGTAATTCGATCCTCTATAATGTGGAGTCAAAATCTGACATCTAAATTAAAACAAAAATTAAGTTTAAGCCCTCGGCTTATATTATTTTCAAGTTATTTTGACCCGTTTAGATTTTTAAACCACAAACTTGGCTTATTACTTTCATTTTTGTATGAGATTGATCTATATGATCATTTCTAAATTGTCGGGACGTTACACGTGAAGTTTATGCGTCCACTACTAGAAAATTGGGCAATTGTGACCAAAATTTGCTACCAAAAAAATGGTAGAAAATTTTGCCACCAATTTGTCACAGAAATGAAAATTAGTGTATTTATCATGATAAGGTAGCAAAGTGGTTGCAATTTTTGCCACCTTTTTATTTTCAGTGGCAATTTGTGGGAAAAGTACGCAAAAACATGAAAAATAAAAAGGTATTTGTTAATTGTTACCGTATTATCGGTGACAACATAAAAATTCAAATTGACGGGTTATTTTTTAGTGGATCTGCGCGCTTCAGAAGTCAATTAATTAGGGTTCGAACCAAATAACTCCCCTCCCAAAATTTCAATCCCTGCTTCTCACCCGCTCCCCTACGTCAAGCAATTCAAAGAACTCTGCTTCCATTACGTCACGTTTGATCTGATCGAAGAACTAAGCCTTTTGCGGAACCTTTAGAGACTGGGTTATCACTAAACCGTGTCTTTTATATACTCTACCATATACAAAAATAAAAACCCTAATTATTTATCCATCCACAACTCTTCCTTTCCTCCCCCTCTCTATCCTCCTACGGTGTTCTGTTGTTGAAGATGTCGGTTCCGGCACCGGCACCAGCACCTCAGCTCCGTACGCTGGCGGTTCCCTCTGGCGGCTCAACCGGAGATGATGAGAGCGGCGCACTCACACTTTATTGGTAAGTATTTCCCCCTTTTTCTCCAAATTGATGAGAATGTTGGATTTAGTCGTTTATGGTAGAAATTGATGTGTGGGTTGAAGAGATGGTGTAAGATATTGACTTCCGATTGCCTATGTTTTATTAAATTGAATATCCAATACGATTACAAACTAATGGTAGGTAGACGAGCAACAAGCTGCGCCGCTACCCCTTTCTGAATAGCAAACCCTACCCTGCTAAACACAAAATTCTGCCCCTTAACATGTGCGGTGTTACTGCTTACCACCTGTTGAACCCGCTTTAGGAACCGCACCGCGTCAGGGGCGAGAGCGCCAAATGTATCGAAAGCGAATGGGACGAACACGTGCTGATTCTCGATTGCCTATCAGATATACAATTGACTTTTCATTCGTCTATATATTGATTTTCTTTGTATATTAGGTTTTATTAACAGTTGAATATTTGTGTATAAATTGAAAAGGATATTCAAATTCTACTCCATTTGAAGCCATAGAAACGAATTGATTCGTCTACAATAGAATTTTAGCGTATATGTTATTGTAATATCAATTTACGCAATAGTATATCTCTGACATAAAAAGTAAATTATATGCACAATTTGAAGGGTCTATACCTACTATCTGTTGGTGAAAATTGATGTTTGAAGTGCCTAAAATTACCCTTTCTAACCATTAAACATCAATACTTAAGGCAGTTAAAGAGCTAGTGTGAATACAGATTACTAGCTTGTTAGATTACTGGACAGTGATGAGATTGCAAGGGCATTGGCTCTGCTGAGTGCATTGGCCCTGTTTAACTTATGCCCGGTTCCATTCTGATACGGTGCAGAGCCTAAGCGGCCAGTTTAGACTGTGGGGTATGGGGCGTGGGTTGGCTGAAAACGCCCAAGCCACCACCCCGGGTGGGCTTGGGTTTGGGCGTGGCCCAAGGGGCGGGAGTTTAAAGCCGGGCGTGGGGTGGGGCTAGCGATCCTATGTGGCCAGCTCCTATTCGCTTGTTGCCCTCTAGTTTTTTTTTTTTTTTTGTAATCCTTTTTAGGTTTTTTGTAATTTTTATGAATTTTGTAATTTTAGGAATTTAATAAAATTTTAGGCTTTTTTTTAATGTTGTGTGTATTTTTTATTTTTTTTTTAATTTTTATTTTAATAAACTGCTAAGCCACGCGGGCTACCCATGCCCTGCCATGGGATCTTCAAGAGAGAAAGGGTAAGTTGTTTCATCTTTTAGAAGTTGAGTTGAGGTGTTTTTTGTTTAATATTAATTCTGTTTCGTTAAGTGCAGCGGTTCGAACACTTAATGGACACCGGTCCTAGTCACTTGTACGTGCCCTTTGAATTTAATGTGGATTCATGGGAGGCTGTAATTTGTCATGATCCGGAAAAAACAAACATTTGAACAAAAGCCGTAAAAGTGGCCAAATCTCAGGGACGAAAATGAGATTTTACTCAAAAAAAAATATATGATAACTAATCTACTTTCTTCTGTTTGTGAAGGAAATTAAACCTTATAAGGTGCAACCAAAATCCGAGACACAAAGAAGGTCCTTTATATCTCTAGATGATGACACAAAGGATATCAAGAATATATATGTAGACAGTAAGTTATTATCTAAGTGACCTTTTATTTGTTTTTTTTTATAATTTTTATGTTAATGCAATTCTCTATTTTTACATAAAGCTGCAGGTGTGACTCCTATGAGTTCTAAGAAAGAAGGATATTCATCTGAGGACTTGTTGGTTGATTCAAACGAAGAGTTCAAATTGGTTAAATATGTTAACGGAGGTAGCTATCTAAACATTATATGTGTTGTTGAGTAGTAATAACTAATAAGTCGGTCATAATGTTTGTTTGCTCATTTTCGCCTTCTCATTTTGCAGTTGCGGTCAGACATTTGATGGAACTGCCAGGTTTTTCTTGTCAAGAATAATAGCAAGTTAAAAGTAGCCTAACACACAGTGTATCAGGTGTAGAAATATAAGGTTTTATTTGTCCAGATAGACAATGGTCCAATGGTTATTCCGAATTTAAGAACGTGACGATGTAAGAAATGATATAAAAAATATGAAAATGCCTTATGTTTTAGTGTGAATTTGTGATTTAGTATAGCTTGGAGGCCGAATTACAATATGAATTAGAAAATAACATTTTGAAGGAAGAAAATGAAATTCATGTTCAAAGAGGTGTGATCGGACCAGCTAGGTGCCCGGTTCGGTTCGGTTTGATTATTAGCCTTAACCAAAACCAAATAAGATTTTGAAGGAAGAAAATGAAATTTCTGTAAAGGATATTCATCTGAGGACTTGTTAGTTATTCTAAGAGGTTTCATTGTCATGATTTAGAGAAGCCGAGTCAATGTCCAAGAAACGTCTTCGCAGCAATGCAGAGAAGTTTGAGTTCCAGGCTGAAGTATCGCGGCTTATGGACATCATCATCAACTCTCTTTACAGCCTAATTTGAGTTCCAGGCTGAAGTATCGCGGCTTATGTACGTTACTATTCATTTCTGTTCTTTACAGCCTAATTTAAAGCCTGCATAAATATTATTTTCCAAATTTCTTATTCTTTCTTCGTAAGTTACAATTTTCAGGCTTTGGACAAAATTAGATTCCTTTCTCTTACCGATAAGGAGATACTTGGTGAAGGTGATGATACCAAGCTTGAGATCAAGGCGTGGGTATGACAACGGAGGATCTGATATGTCACAAATTGAAGCTATGTTAACTGCTATGGTTCGAAGATAGGCTATAAACACTTGGTTTTGAATGTTTTGATATTTATCATATTAGGATAATTTCTGTAATTTGATGTTTTAGTTGGCATTTATATTAGAATGTTTTATAATTTTATATATTTTTGGGATTTTGTAATTTTATTTGATTATTTTATATAAATTTAAGATCATAGAAATGTATTATGATGAAAAAAGCATGGAAAATGGAAAATCTGGAAATAGAGAAACCGCTATGGTAGCAAATTTTTTAATAAAATGGTAACAAATATGTCATTAAATGGTAGCAAATTTTCAATGAAAACGGTGGCTAAATGGAGGCAACATTGGTGGCTAAATGGTAGCAAAACGGTGGCAAAAAAAAACCGTCACAACTTGGTAGCAAACAAGGCCATCGAGTAGCAAACATGGAGCGGTCACAAATAATTTTGACCGTTTTTGTGGTGGCAAAAATTTGGTAGCGAAGTATAAAAATGGTAGCTATTTGGTGGCAATAGGGCAATTGACACGGGTGTTTTTGCCACCGCATTTTCGGTTACAAAATGGTGGCAATAGGGCAATTGCTACCGTTTTGCTACCAAATATGCGGTGTCAAAAGCCATGTTTTCTAGTAGTGGTCGTTATTTATACGTGTGTCTTTTATTCGACCTATTCAACTATAACTAGTTAACCCAACTTAACATGAATCCTTTATTTGGAATTCGCGCATCTTTTAGTCATACTCACACCTGAGTTCATCACTTATATTCCGCGTTACCTTTTCTCGGCTAACGACTATAATGTCTATTATTTCAAAATCCGGCATCATTTCGATGTCTTTAATCGTGCAACCTTCCCGGTTTGCATCAAGACATCCATTGATCCGTTTAGCTTTCTTAGCGACATCTATCGCTTTAATTCACCAAAGTTTCATTACTTTGGTTGTTTTGACTCGTTTGGTTTTGTTTGCGACCTCCATCGCTTTATATCACCAAACATTCGCCATTTGAGTCAAGTTGACCCGTTTGACTTTTATAGTGAAATCCATCACTTTTATTTTCTAACATAACGTTAAACTCTTATTTAATCCGTTCGGTTTGTCTATACAGAATCCACCATTTTAATATCAACCGAACTTCATAATGATACCTTTATCATTCAATAGAAATGGACGTAAAGAATAACGAAAATCTACGAAGCGTATAGCCACGTACCTTAAAAGCTTTCCCTTTAAACGGTTATCTGTTCCGCCTTGATTACTCGATGATCCACCCAAATTGCCCATAGAATTCAATTCGAATATATCGCTTAGAACTCATGTTTCAATATTCGACATACTATGCGTTTAACTAATCAATTAAGTGATTCTTTCATAATTCCCAATACTGCTAAATCACTTAGGAGCTGTTTGGTAGCCTCTTAATGACTATTCAGATGCTACCTCTTAATGGTTTAAAACCTCTGAATGAATAAGAGGTAACCTCAAGTCTGAATGGTTAAGAGGTAACCTCTGAATGGTAAACATCACATGTCACATTCTTCTACCTTCTCATTGGTAAAATTCTTAATGGTTCCATTAGGAGGTAGCCTCTTAATGACCATTCAGAGGCTACCAAACAACCCCTTAGACATTTTGTCGAACACCTTAAGGGCGAGATTATTATACTAACATGATCATGTTCATGATTAATAAGTTAACCATATTAAATCATCATTTTCATACTCATATGTCTAGTATGAATTAAACGACACTTAAACTTGCATCATAACAATCAAGTAACATCAATTATTACTATAATTCAAGTGTTTATCACAAAACCCATATAACCCACATATGATAAATCTTCAAATCACTAAATTATGACATGGAATCATTAATTTTTCATCTAGAGTTTGTTCCTAGACTTGTAATCATCCTAATTTAGCCATAACATCAAACTTTCATACAAGAATTTCATTTAGAAGAGTTCATCAAAACTCAAAACATAACCAAATATAAAAATTGAACATACCTTTTAATCCTCTAACTATCGTGATCACAAATTTAGCTTAGATTCGATTTCAATTCTGTTTCTCTCTTTGATTTTGAGCTGATTTGGTAAAGCTAGGGTTTGTGAAGCAGAATGTTCTTGTACAGGGGGTTTTGGTCGAACAGGGCCCACACAATCTGTGTGAGTTTTGTATTTATCCTGTGTTTTTAAAACAATCTTTCAAATATGACCAACTTAGTCACTCTAGTTTTTAAGATAGGTAAAATGGTTAGAATCCCTTGATTCCTCGTCTTTCTATAACATATATTTAAATAGGTTAATTGTCCCTAGCTTTATTTTCACTATTTTATTATCAATACTATTAATTATACATGTATGCATACATATATAATTTAATATTTTTAGGGTGTTACATTTCTCCTTTGGTCTTGACCCCGTTCGCCTTGATCATTCTCACGTTTATCATTCCATCTTGGATTCCCTCTTCCTCTTCCATTGAATCTTCTAACTCCGATATCACGTCCTTGGTAGTTTTTGTAACAACTCTCACCAAAAAACTATTATTTATTAATTTATTTTGTCCAATAGGAAACCCTAATTGAGACCCCCAAGTAATCCTGCATAAACCCTAAAAATTTTAGAACAATCAGAATCAGGATCAGGGCCCCTAAAACTCAGGGGGGATATTCCTTATTGACGATTATCCTAATAACTTGCTGTCAAAATCGAATTTTAACATTCCGTCGACTCAGCTAGGCAACAAACACACGGGGCTACCCTATAATAGGGTGGTACCCCTCGCGTCACGCGACGCATCTACGTAGGCCCCTCGCGTCACGCGAGGGTGCCAAATTTTCAGTATAAATAGAGGGGTGTGGGACTTGCATTTTGGCGTTGGAACAACGTTAAAACTCAATTCATACACTGAGTTATTGTCTGTATACTACAAAACACACACAAATCATGAAACGCTGCCACGATAACAGGGTAATAACTCGATCGCTACTACGATTCAATGTCCGATCGATTGAAACTATCCAACGGATGTTTAAGTGCTGCCCAAATTGGGTTTATACTTTGTCATTCATCGTTCATTCGATGGATGTTTAAGTATTGCACTTTGTCATTCGTTGTGAAGGTTTAATCTCGTGAGTTATCGTAAATGCTGTATTAGTTACTAACCTAGTTCGTGTGCATTGTTTTTTAAATTAGGTTATCAGGCTAATCAGTAGGCTAAACTCTGCCCGCATAAATCTGCAATGTGAGTCATTCTCTTTTTATCCACTGTTTTACAATACCTCAAAACTATTTTCAAAGGTTATAATTACAGGGAGTAAGTCGTGGTTATCTTAATCACTGGCTAGTGGGGTATTGTGCACATTACTAATTTCTCACAGGTTAGGCTAATAAATCCTCACCGTGATAAACGTCACTACTTGGGGAGGGACCCAATAGTGATATGACCATCGTCAGCAAGTGACAAAGTGCCAGATAAAAATAAGATAGAAGCCATTGTAATCGCTCTTATGCTGTAATTTATAACTAGGTGTCATTTTATCAAAATGAATGATTCACTCAGTATTTCCCCGCTGACAAAATATTTTTAAAACATGTTTCAGGCGACCTGCTGTAAATCAAGGAAAAGGTGCTACGGAGCACTAACCAGCTTGAAGAGGTGGCTCAGTTAAAATAAATAAACATGTTTTAATAAATCAGGGAATTTCCTAGTAAAATTCCTCTATTGTAAATTACGGGGTTTATCCCGAATTATGAAATAAAATAATTGGCCATTTCAAGTTCTAAAAGATCCTGTTTTAAAATCTTCCACTGTCGCATCAATTAAATACCACGGGTTCCTGTCCCGCGGCTCCTGACCGGGTCAAACCGGGGCTGGGGCCGTAACAGGAAAAGGTGGTATCAGAGCCACTGATTTAAGCCAATTAAGTATTTAGTGACTACTTAATTTTACTGATTGCCATTTTGTGATTATATGTTTTATTATTTGAATATTTGTTTATAGTATGGGTAAGTAAAGACTTTCAGACATCTATCGTCAATTAGATAATGCTCCAAAAGATAAAGGATCATCATCCTAAAAACAATCCATAGATACTGAGGAAGGAATATTTGTCCGTAAGGCACAGTTTGAGAAGCCACTTTCTCCTAATAAAAGAAGTTTGATTATTAGGAAAAGTCAGGAGAAAAGAAAGAAATCACAACCAAAAGAAGTGAGGGTTAATCAGGAAACCCAGGAAATAGGCAATAATCCACCATGGAAAGACGAATTAGATGAAAAATGGGCAGATCTCTATATGTTAGCCACTGTAGCAATAAATACTAACCTTTAAACTACCAATACCCGGACCCAGTATTAGTACCCATATCAGCAACAATCCAGAAACTCTCAAGAAAATTTTACCCAGTAAATAAATAAGTTTACAATAAACCCTAGTATGTTTTAATTTTCAGTTGTCCTTTGTATTAAATTAGTCCCACGGTATGCAATAATACTTGAATGTTTATCTATGAAATTTTATTATAAAATTTTAACTTAGCATTTTGTGTGCATTTTGCATATATGCTAAACAGCATGAATGAGCTATCTAAAGCCATTCAGAATCTCAATCTCTATCTCGTACCAATAGAAGTTTCCAAAGACTTTACTGGTTACATTGCCGATGTGGAGGAACCTATGGAATTTCAAGCTCTACCTCCGGAGAAACCAAAGCCTAAGAAAAGGAGAAGATTTGTAGGCTGGAGACGTGTTCGTAGGAGGAAACCAGCAACTAGGAAAGTTCCCAAAATAGAGAATCCTATGGATAAAGGAAAAGGGATCGAGATCGGGGAAAGTTCTAGGCAAGTAGAAATAGAAATTGGGGAAAGTTTTAAGCAAACTGAAGAATTACCATTGCAGGAAGAATTAGATCGCCTACTGGCAAGCTGTGACATCATCAGGCCTATCAATAATAACCTCTACCCTTATCTGCTGAAACCCAACTTCCACTAAATTTGGAACCAGCTATTCTAGACCCTCTGATCCACACCCAACCTTTAGGAGAAATGGACGAGTGGTGGACTAACGACTGGCAGTTTCAAACCCTCCTTAATAACCCTTATACCTTTTTCCCTCAGTTCGACCCAGAACCTGCTCCAAACCCGTCAATGAGTAATGAAAACTTAGCTGAACTCCGCCATTTTGGCGAGGAGCTGGTGACTGCAGGGAATAGGATCGGGGAGTTGGGAGAACAAATCTCCTGGAAGTACGACGAGAGGGAACATCGCTTCTAAAATACCAGTTGACAAGGGATAGTGTGGTTGGGAGGTTGTGTTTGTATAATAACAATAGTAATAAAAATATAACTCTGTAAAATAACTTAAAAATAAAACTTTTGTAAAATAACAGTGTGTACGGATGCCTAATATAATCTATAAAAATGGAAGTCGAGAAATCGACAATTTTGACTATACGTGTGTTGTAAAATTTGTGTGATTATGTGCAATTGTTTTGTTATATTTAGTTATCAATTATTGTATGTTAATTATTTATATAAATTAATTATCAGATGGCAAACGCTAGTAATGAACCAGTTAACGAAGTTAACCAATCAGAGCAAAATCAGGAAGGTCAATTTATGACTAGGCAAGATATCGAGAATATCGTTGCTCAGGGGATAGCCAATGCTATTCCAGCAATTCTGGCTGCTGCCCAGAAACCTGTTGAACCTCAACAAGTTATTCCTAGTAAACGTACTCAAGAAGATAACTTCAGTAGTAGTGTAAACGGAGGCGGCAACCATACTAATCACGATAATGATCCACGGCAAGCCCCACTCCTTAAGAAAATGAAAGCCGCAATGCCTGGTTGCACTTACAAAGAATTTCTTGCTTGTAATCCAGCAGAATTTGCAAGCAATGAATGGGCGACTCTGCCACTGCGTTGGTTGGAGAAAACCGAAGCAGTAATTATGATAAGTAAATGTGCTAAAGAAGACAAGGTTATGTATGCGTCACATCTTTTTAAAGAAGGGGCGCTAGAATGGTGGAATACGGTACTTCAAGCCAAAGGAAGAAATATGGCCTATGTCATGAATTGGGAGGAATTTAAGCAGCTAATGGAAAGAAAATTATGTCCCGAATATGAAAAGGAACAAATAGCAAATAAGTTCCTGAACCATCGGATGATGGGGGTAGATTGTCGAGGATATACTTCAACATTCTTCGAGTATGCGAGAGTGGTACCAACGCTGGCTTCGCCAGAACCGGTGCTTATTTCCCGCTATATTTGGGGATTGATTGGCGAAATCCGTAATATCGTTAAAGCTGCGAGACCTCGCACTATTGACGATGCGGTAGAATTAGCTAACACCCTAACTGACGAACTGGTATGCACAAGTGAAGAAAATCGGAAAAAGGAAGTAGCCCAAAAGATTACCCAAGGATTTCGTGTCGGTAACCGTAATAATTTTCGGAGAAAAGGAACTTGGCAATCTTCCACTGTTCCATTTTGCAATGCCTGTAAAAGGAAGCATTTTGGAAGATGCAAGGGGTATTGCAATTTCTGTAAAATTCCAGGGCATCAAGAAGAAGATTGCAGGAAGAAGAAAGCCATGGTCTGCTATAATTGTGGAGAGGCTAAACATCTTAGGCTAGACTGTCCAAAATTGATCAAACCAGCAGACAACAAAGCCAAGACGGTCGACGGAGTTACTAAGAAGAATGCCAGAGCATTCCAGCTGACCACTCAAGAAGCAGAACTCATTCCAGATGTGATAGCTGGTACGTTCCTAGTGCACAACGTGTATGCAAAAGTATTATTTGACTCTGGTGCAAACCAAAGTTTTATAAATACTTCATTCTGCCAAGCTCTTAATTTACCCTTAACCAACCTTAGGCAGATTTTTACAGTTGAAACGGCAGATGGAAATTCTGTTAACATAGATAAGGTTTTGCAAGAAGGAAAGATAGAACTCTTAGGCCATAAATTTTCTGCAAACTTGTTACCTATGAATTTAGCCGGATTCGATGTAGTAGTAGGAATGGATTGGTTAACAGCCAACCATGCTCGAATTCTCTGTGAAATTCCATAGAAATCCATACGCCTACAGGAGAAGTAATTTCAATTACAGGGGATAAACCACGAAAGCCACTGAAATTCATTTCAGTAATGAAATTGGCCAGTTATTCAAGAAAACAAGAAGTAGTGTATATGATTTCAGTAATCATTAACACGAAAAGTAAGGAACTTAAGGAAATCCCAGTAGTCTCAGAATACCCCGATATATTCCCAGAGGAACTACCTGGATTACCACCCGACAGGGAAGTAGAATTTAGGATTCATCTAATTCTTGGAACTACACCAATAGCTAAAGCACCTTACCGATTAGCACCCACTGAAATGCTAGAATTGAAAAAGCAATTAGATGAATTACTGAGCAAAGGTTATATACAATCTAGTTCATCCCCGTGGGGAGCTCCAGTACTGTTTGTGAAAAAGAAAGATGGGTCAATGAGAATGTGTATTGATTATAGGGAATTGAATAAGGTTACAATTAACAATCGATACCCATTACCTAGAATTGATGATCTTTTTGATCAACTCCAGGGAGCTAGGTATTTTTCTAAGATAGACTTACGCTCCGGATACCATCAGTTGAAAGTACAAGAAGAAGACATACCTAAAACTGCTTTCAGAACTAGGTATGGTCATTATGAGTTTACAGTCATGCCCTTCGGACTAACGAATGCACCTGCAACATTCATGGACATGATGAATTGGATCTGTAAACCGTATTTGGATAAATTTGTAATTGTCTTCATCAACGATATACTTATTTATTCTAAAAGTCATGACGAGCATTGTCAGCACTTGCATGCACTCTTAACTTTGTTAAGAAGGGAAAAGCTTTACGCCAAATTCTCGAAGTGCGAATTTTGGCTCCAGGAGTTGCAATTTTTAGGACACATGGTAAATCACGAAGGTATTCATGTAGATCCCTCCAAAATAGAAGCAATTACCAAATGGAAGGTCCTGCAATCAGCTATGGAAGTTAGAAGTTTTATAGGATTAGCCAGATATTATAGGCGATTCATTAAAGATTTTTCTAAGATAGCCGTGCCATTAACTAAGTTAACCTGTAAAGCGGTTAAGTTTGAATGGGGACCCAAACAAGAAGAGGCTTTTAGGATTTTAAAGCAAAAGTTAACAAATGCTCCAATTCTAGCCTTGCCAGAAGGGACGGAAGATTTTGAAGTATACTGTGATGCTTCAAAGCTAGGATTAGGATGTGTACTAATGCAACGCAAGAAGGGAATTGCGTATGCCTCAAGGCAATTAAAAAAGCACGAGGAAACTATACGACTCATGACTTATAGTTAGGAGCTATAATTTTTGCCCTTAAAATTTGGAGACATTACCTGTATGGAAGTAAGTTTACTATCTATACGGATCATAAAAGTTTAAGGTACATATTTGGGCAAAAAGAATTAAACATGAGACAAAGGAGATGGATGAATATCCTAAGTGACTACGACTGTGATATTATATCATGAAGGAAAAGCAAATGTAGTCGCAAATGCTTTAAGTCGTAAGTATCATGAAAAGCAAAAGCGAGTCCGTGATCTTAGATTAAATCTACAGTTAGATTTAACGGAACAACTAAAAAGGTTCAAGAAACAGCAATCAAGGACGAGGCTGAAGGAATGAAAGGAAGAATACAAGAATTAGAGCAAGGAAATGATGGAATTTGGAGATTCCATAAGAAAAGAATTTGGGTACCTAAGCAAGGAGAATTAAGAAATAAGATTTTAGAAGAAGCTCATAAATCTAGGTATACCATACATCCAAGAAACAATAAGATGTACCAAGATTTAAGAAATAATTTCTGGTGGATATGCATGAAAAAGGATATAGCTAGATATGTATCTAAGTGTCTTACTTGTTCGCAAGTAAAGGCATAACATCAGAAACCTTCGGGACTACTACAACAATTAGCAATGCCTGTATGGAAATGGGAACTCATAACAATGGACTTTGTTACTAAGTTACCCAAAACCAGAAAAGGTAATGATGCGATTTGGGTAATTGTGGATCGATTAACCAAATCAGCTCATTTTCTACCCATGAAAGAAACCTTTAGTATGGAGAAGTTAGCCAAGTTGTATGTAGACGAAGTAGTATCCTTACATGGAGTTCCACTCTCCATTGTATCGGATAGAGATAGTCGTTTCACTTCACATTTCTGGACAAGTTTCCAAGAAGCCATGGGGACGCGATTAAATTTAAGTACAGCTTATGCTCAGAGCATGTGTGATCGATTTTGGTGGAAACTGGGACGATCATCTACCTTTAATTGAATTCTCCTATAATAATAGTTATCATTCAAGCATCGAAGCTGCCCCGTTCGAAGCACTGTATGGACGCAAGTGTAGAACTCCAGTTTGTTGGGCAGAAATAGGAGAAAGTCAATTATCAGGTCCTGAAATTGTACAAGAAACTATCGACAAGATCACTCATATCAAGGAAAGACTGAAGACTGCTCGAGATCGCCAAAAGAGCTATGCTGACAATCGACGCAAGCCACTAGAGTTTCAAGTTGGAGACAAGGTACTCTTGAAAGTTTCTCCTTGGAAAGGAGTAGTTCGATTCGGTAAGAAAGGAAAGTTAAGTCCAAGGTACGTAGGACCATTTCCCGTAATCCAACGAATAGGACCCGTTGCTTATCGTTTACAACTACCAGAAGAACTAGCCGGAGTACATGATGTGTTTCATGTATCCAACCTCAAGAAATGTCTATCTGACGAATCCCTGGTAGTACCTCTTCAAGATGTGGAGTTAAATGAAAAGTTGAAATTTGTGGAGAAACCACTGCAGATAGAGGATAGAAAGATCAAGTTTCTCAAGCACAAACGACTAGTGCTAGTCAAAGTCAAGTGGGATTCAAAAAGAGGACCAGAATACACTTGGGAATTGGAATCGGAAATGAAGCGGAAATATCCTCATTTATTCCAGTAAATCTCGAGGACGAGATTTTTATTAAGGTGGGGAGGATGTAACAACTCTCACCAAAAACTATTATTTATTAGTTTATTTTGTCCAATAGGAAACCCTAATTGAGACCCCCCAAGTAATCCTGCATAAACCCTAAAAATTTCAAAACAATCAGAATCAGGATCAGGGCCCCTAAAACTCAGGGGGGATATTCCCTATTGACGATTATCCTAATAACTTGCTGTCAAAATCGAATTTTAACATTCCGTCGACTCAGCTAGGCTACAAACACACGAGGCTACCCTATAATAGGGTGGTACCCCTCGCATCACGCGACGCATCTACGTAGGCCCCTCGCGTCACGCGAGGGTGCCAAATTTTCAGTATAAATAGAGGGGTGTGGGACTTGCATTTTGGCGTTGGAACGACGTTAAAACTCAATTCATACACTGAGTTATTGTCTGTATACTACAAAACACACACAAAAATCGCTACTACGATTCAATGTCCGATCGATTGAAACTATCCAACGGATGTTTAAGTGCTGCTCAAATTGGGTTTATACTTTGTCATTCATCGTTAATTCGATGGATGTTTAAGTATTGCACTTTGTCATTCGTTGTGAGGGTTTAATCTCGTGAGTTATCGTAAATGCTGTATTAGTTACTAACCTAGTTCGTGTGCATTGTTATTTAAATTAGGTTATTAGGCTAATCAGTAGGCTAAACTCTGCCCGCATAAATCTGCAATGTGAGTCATTCTCTTTTTATCCACTATTTTACAATACCTCAAAACTATTTTCAAAGGTTATAATTACAGGGAGTAAGTCGTGGTTATCTTAATCACTGGCTAGTGGGGTATTGTGCACATTACTAATTTCTCACATGTTAGGCTAATAAATCCTCACCGTGATAAACGTCACTACTTGGGGAGGGACCCAATACATGACCATCATCAGCAAGTGACAAGATAGAAGCCATTGTAATCGCTCTTATGCTGTAATTTATTACTAAGTGTCATTTTATCAAAATGAATGATTCACTCAGTATTTCCCCGCTGACAAAATATTTTTAAAACATGTTTCAGACGACCTGCTGTAAATCAAGGAAAAGGTGCTACGGAGCACTAGTAAAATTCCTCTATTGTAAATTACGAGGTGGCTCAGTTAAAATAAATAAACATGTTTTAATAAATCAGGGAATTTCCTAGTAAAATTCCTCTATTGTAAATTACGGGGTTTATCCCGAATTATGAAATAAAATAATAGGGCATTTCAAGTTCTAAAAGATCCTGTTTTAAAATCATCCGCTGTTGCATCAATTAAATACCACGGGTTCCTGTCCCACGGCTCCTGACCGGGTCAAACCGGGGCTGGGACCGTGACAGTTTTCAACTTCCATTTCAGATTGGGTTAAGAATAGCTGAATTTGAGATGAACTTTCATTCACAATTTAGAACTTGTATCTATCTTCATATACCTTCGATACATAAACCACATCTTAATATATCATGTTCTCGATCTCTATAAATTGCTCAATTGAGGAAACTATAGGTAAGGATTCATCAGGTATAGAGTTCAAGAATTTCCTTACCACGATTTCTTCTTCGAGTGTTGCTCCCAAGCTCTTATACTTAATTGTACTCCCCCCCCCCAACTTTGGTGAGATACATCAATACTTTTTGTCTCTCCTATTTTAAATCCATCGAACTCGCTTCTTAGCATTTGCAGACAAGTATTTTGTGTTCTTTCTTCACTAAGATAACGAACTATTGGTGCTTCCCATACGTTTTTCGGTTCTGTGTACTTGGCCATCTAAAGCACGTCGGATTCGGAAGATGATACCCAAAGCCATGAAGTTCTTTCTTTCTTCAATTATTGTCCCCCTGTCTTGATCAATTGTATATTGCAAGCCATTCACACTAAACACGATCTTCACTAAAACCAATCACGATGCTTAGTTGGTCGAGGTCAACTTTGGTGCTTGCAAAAACAAACCACCTTTTTATTCTTTCACCATTCTTGAACTCCTATCTTTGTCACTTGCCATGTCTAGCCTTTGGTTTCCTTTTCTGTGCAAGAACGAAACAAAACCAAATATCTACGAAAAAATTTACTGAATCGAAAACCGACCACATAGGGAAGTGTGTGATCGTATTCCAACCAAGTCCTGGAAGAAGGACACTAATAGGGGCTTGGCCTATGCCGACGACTTGGTGATTGTGGCTTATTCGCACTGTGGAAGTGCTGCTAGTCAAGCCATACAAAGAGTTGTTTTGTAGATTTTTATAAAAATACATAAAACTAAATAAATAAATAAAAGAAATATGGTTTTGAAATCAATTTTTAGAAAGGGTCACTTGGGCTTTAACTCCCCCTTGATGATACCATTGACTAAATTGATTATGGACTCCCAAAAATTTACCTTAAAAACACCAAACACCTTTTGGACAGTTGTTCGAAGTACTTGGTGAGATAATCATCTAAAGTCGTTTTTTGAAGAACTAGTAAAAGTTGTGTATGTTAATGCATAAAGTCGTAGGAACCATTTTGTGGGCGTCGTTACATCTCAACCATATTGGAAAGAAGAAGCAGTGCGACCATCCGCAAAGTCAAATCAAACTCACAATTTTGAAGAAAAGCAACTTGGCGACTAAACATTGTCGGGGTTTAGTATTAAGTAAAACTCAGGTATAAGGGATCTAGTCCACCAATCACAATGGACCTCTTGGTTTGATGCTATCAGCTCAAGAGTAGTGAAGATGAAAAAGACCAAGTCGTTAAAGATTAGATTTTCCCAATACATTAGGGCAAGAATTAAAACCGAACTCTCGAACCATAACCTCTAACCCCTTTTCAAGTAATCAACATGTTATTATTACATAGATATAGAAAAGATAAATGTTTGACTCAACAAACACAAGGTTAATAATTTGTTTATAAGAATTTAGAAAACACACTTTCAATATGGTAGTTAGTACTTAAAGTCATTCTTACACACAAACTTCAAGGTTATTGATAATCTCTTTAGTTAATTACCCAATAAGGGTTCGTTTCCTCAGAAGTGACCAAACAAACTTTAGCCACTCATGGCTTTAAAGATAGACATTAACAAACTTGTTTGGATTTTATAAATCATCACAAGATTGAAAACATATTAGATTTGTTCTTACATTTTATAAATCATCAGAAGATTGAAAACGTATTAGATTTGTTCTTACAGTCTTTGAATTAAAAAACCAATGTAGAAAGGGTTAGAAATAGAGTATAATTTAGGGCGAAAGGAAAGAACTAAGCAAGAAAAATGAAAGGGGAAGCTCTCGGTTTATAGGCTGAAGCTGGTGACCTGGCACAACCCATGCCAAGTACAAGATCTTGAAGGACGATCTTCGTACAAGGACGGACACGAAGTGTGGTCAGCTCGTGGGGGGCCAATAGATCTTCAAATGTCATATAACGATTTTTTTATCGTATCTGGGATGGGGTTCGGGGCGTGTTTGGCCAACTTTCTAGACAGTACTTCATTTTTTTGTGTGTTTTGCTTCACATGTCCGTTTTTGAACCGGTTTCTCCTGATAATAAAGAAAACTAATTTAAGCCTATTTATGTTTACAAGAAAGAAAACCATTAAAAATTAAGATTTAAACGATGCAAAAAAAATGTAAAATTTTACACATATCATTGGCCCATATGGTCAAACAAATGAACAAACACGGGGATATGGAGGACGACCTGGGACTCTTTTTTTATATTCAAACCAAATCAGTATACAATTAAATTCAAAGCAAACTAATCATATTTATAATGCTATTCTAACTTGTTCTTAAAGACACAATATATTCCTAAAATATGACTCAATATCTCTAAACAAAAATAAGTCAAACTTTAAATATGATAATTAAAACAAGCCCTAACTTTTACTGAATTTCAAGATTAATTATTCAGGTTTTTCTTCATGATCTATCACAAACTATCTCCTCTTTAGTGTATCATACGATTATAATCTCCTACTAAGTGGTTCCCTAACTCAACGGGGTTCTTCAACTTTGATCTTTACTTCCTCGCACACTAATATTTCTTCAGTTTGAACCATACGGGTTCTAATCGCATATCCCGAATCACTCAGGTTCTACTCAGTCTCTCACTCGTCATAAGGTTCTATGAAGTTGCCTCATACACATGCTCATTCAACTCCTTATTCTTCCATATCTTAGACGTGTTCTTTTCAAACTTGACTTCGTTCTTATTCCATTCATCTCGAACCTTGATTGGGGTCTAGTTTTCTTCTCTTGATTCCTTACAAACATGGTCTATAGTCGATCACAAAGATTAGATACAAGTGACTGGGCCATCGTAGACGTAACAATACCATCTCTTGACTTGCTAATATATATGCCTTCCATTGATTGTCGAATCACTCCATCCTTTTAATTTCTTTCACGTAATTTCTTTCTTCCCAGGAGCGCTCACTGCTCTGATACCTAATTATCGGGTATCAAAAGACAACACGATTACAGGGATGTTATACAACAAATTGCATTACATACAACACCTTAACAAACTCAATAGTTTAACCCCATATATATATACATAGGCTGAAATGGCACAAATCAAACGACGCACCAATTCACATAAGTGGCGTTAACAGTAACCGCTATTCCTAAACGACACAACTTATAAGTTTATAATACATAATGCTCTTTCTAACTTAAAAACTATTAGATTCTCACCCATAAATAATAATTGTGGCATAAGAAACATAACTAACATAATTTATGCCAAGTTTGTATTCTTCACTTATAAGTTCTATACAGCGCGGCCAACAAGTAATTATTCTGAAAACCGTGAATGTTCTAAACATTGTAGTTATTTAGCACTATTTCCATTTATAAATCCGATTAAATTTGGGTATTTTTTTATAATATCCATCCTTTTTCTCTAGCTCAACCCCTACGCTGTGTTCCCAAATTTCATTTAAAGAAGGAAAAGAAAGAATTTCTAATGATGTTAAAAAAAATCGTGTTCTAGAGTTCTTTTAAGAAAGAAAATTAAGAGAAATGAAAGGAAAACTTATGTCTTTTTCCTTCATTTTAAATCCTTCCAAATTGAAGAGATTTGGAAGAAAAACATTTTTATTACATAAAATCGTTACTTCTTTTTTCATTGTCTTCGGCCTCAGGAACCCAACACAACTCCCCTATCACTCTATATATATAACGGGTCGTGGGTATTCCCAATCTTATTCAAGTTTCACCCATACTTATTCAAGTTTCACCCATACTTTGAAACAGGGGCGGACCCACATAGGACACTACTAGAAAAATTAAAATTTCTGACACCATTTTCCATAGGAAATGCGTCACAACTCGCGATTTTCTACGAATTTGTGACGAAATGCATATGTAGGAAAACCACTCGTAGGAAACTGGTTTCTTACGCATTTTCTACGCATTTTCCTACCCATTTCTGACAGAAAAGGTTTCTTGCGATGGATTTTGTGTCACAAACCCGTCACTAAAAATGATTTGTTTAAAAAAAATGTTTTTTTTAGTTTTATTCTATTTATAAACATCCGGGAGATGAGATACAAAAACAAATAAAACTAAAACTATACAAATTCAATAACATTAATCACAAATTTATAAATATTTACAAAATAAAAAAGTATAAAATCTACTAACATAAATTTATAGAAATTTACAAAAAAAAAAAAAAAATAGAATCAAAAAGTCAACAAACTCCACATGAGGGAACCGTATTCATCTGCTTTGGGTTCCTGGACAAACTCTCGCAACAACTCTAAAGTAACATCTTACATATATTCATTTGTGAATGAATCAAACAACAAGGGCCAAATTTCTGATTAGTTTATTTGAATTGAGTTATTTGTTAACAGTGATAAACAATCTTCATTCCATTTCGTCTCCACTCCTTCCTGCTTTGTACGGACCGCATCACTTGATCTATAGCTTCAGATCGATCGATCGCCGTTTCATTAGCGAACAGATGTTCAAATTCCTGAAAGATGTGGTGTCTGGATCTAGTGCGGGCGTGAAGGATTTGCCGTACAACATCGGCGAACCGTGCATATCCTTCCTAATTCGAAGTTGTGAGTACAAAGGCTGTTCCGGTGAGCATGAAGGAAGTTTCCGATGAGCATGAAGAGCATGAAGAAAGATTTTCAAAAATGCATTTTTTTTGAAGTTTTGTCTCTCTTTGTATGTGTCTAAGGTATAAAGATTTTGTGTTTTTGAAAGTGTATTTTCATCCATTGATCTAAAAGGATGTGAGCAATGGATCAACCTAGGATTGTGATCCATGTGATGGCTGACCAAGCATTTTGATTGGCTCACATCTTTATATTTGAAAATGATTTATTTATCACATGCCTCCATCACATTCTTTTTAATTGAAAATTGGAATTTATGATTTTATTATTGTTGCACATAAATTATCAATATATTTTTATAAAACATTTTTTTAAACAATATATTTCAAAAATTGTATTATATATACTATATAAACAAACGAAATAATTTTTTTTATATCTTATATTTATTATACATTCAATATGTTTTCATTTCAAGTTTATAATTTTTTTAATCTTATATTATATTTATTATACATTTAAATAGTGTCATGTGTAAGAAGCTTCATAATACCCCAATCTTGTCCTCTTGTGCGTTATAAGGGCTTGAAGAGGTACGAGCATTTATATTATAATGCTAAATGAGTGTCAAGTAAACGAACCGAACGTTCAGCGAACGGCTCGTGAACCGCTCGGCGGGAAGTTTGTTTATGTTTGGTTCGTCTAGTAAACGAACAAACATGAACAAGAAATTCCATTCGATTAGTTGCTACACATTTCCTACACAATATAGTAATAAATTTTCCATCACAAATGCGTAGCAAGTTGCTACACATTTCCTACACAATAAATTTTCCATCACAAATGCGTAGCTAGTTGCTACACATTTCCTACACAATATAGTAATAAATTTTCCATCACAAATGCGTAGCAAGTTGCTACACATTTCCTACACAATAAATTTTCCATCACAAATGCGCAACAAGTTGCTACACATTTCCTACGTAATAATTAATAATAATGCTGATTAAACATTAAAATATAATCTAAGTATAATAATAAATAATTCGTCATAAATGCGTAGCAAGTTGCTACGCATTTCTGACGCAACAATTAATATTTAAATGAATTTAACATATAAATCTAATTCCAACAAATAAATAATGGTTCCGTCGGAAATGCGTAGCAACTTGCTACGCATTTCCGACACAATACTTAGAATTAGTATATTTGTCACTATTGTGTCACAAATTGCCCAAAAAAATCAAGGTCTTTTTTCCGTAGGAAATGCGTAGTAAATGTGTCAGAATTTGCGACGCATTTTTTTGCGTAGGAAATTTCCGTAGCAAAATGACCACTTTTCTAGTAGTGGGATGGGTCGGTGTTCCCGGACTCTAATGTTTTCTAAAAAATATGTAGAACCGATATGTTAATTTTTTTAAAGGACCCCATAAAACTAATTCATTTGACCCTATAGCAATAAAATGAAAGTTGGTGTGATGATAAATCTCTTCTCACCAAACAAATATGTCTCAAGTTCGACCCTTACCATTTTTGGTTTCTTTTTTAGCAACCCACTTGACATGGTTTGCTATTTTTGAATAATTATAGGAGGTTTAATTGCTCCCATCATGGTTGATCATTATTGAGAACAACATACTAATATTATTTAATCCTTATTAATGTTATTAACATATCCTTGTTTTTTTAGGGAATATGCCAAAGAATAGTATGAAGTTTTAGGAGTGTTCCAGTTAGGTCACTAATAAAATTTTTTGTCCCACTTAGATCATTTTACTTTATTTTGGTGTTCTAATGCTAGATATTTTACTTGAATAGCAGGTTATAGTCCTAGATGACATTTATTTATGGTTAGTTGTTTATCTTCTTTTATGACTATAATTTAAATGCTTTTGGTGTAGGAGTAATTAGTACTTTCTTTCATTAAAAGTTTACTGACATCTAACTATTTTTCACGATTTTATAAAAATTTTGATAACTTTTTAGAGATTTTGAAAAAAAAATCACATTTTTTTATTTTTTTCGCATTTTTTTAACTTTTCTACAATTTTTTAAAAGAATTTTAAATCTATTTCGCATTTTTTTCTAACCCATTTGGCATTTATGTGCCATGTCAACAAATTTTTTAAATAAAAAACCTAAATAAATGCCATGTAGAAGGAATGACCTTCTATTTAGGTAAAATATCTAGGATTGAAACATTAAATGAAACTTGAATGAACTAATTGGAACAAAAAAAATTATGAGTGACCTAATTAGAACACTCTTAAAACTTGGTTACTATTGTACAAAGTTAACCCTTTTTTTATTGTGTGTTTTTCTAATGAGTAATGATTATAGTGACGAAACTATCCCATTAAATTAGGGGTAACCTAAAACTTTTTTTACTGTGTAATCATACAATATTAAAAAAGGGACAATAAATAAATAAAGTAAACATATATCTAATAGATTTGGCCTCTTCTTCTTTTTCATAGCTTAAAATCGTTCCATCATATCGTCGCCTTTTACTTTATGAAAAAAATTCTTTTCGACCGCACAAACATGACATTGTTCAAAAATTCCGGGCCCATTCAATTGCGTAAATCTGTCTTGATAATCTTCAATTTCGAAAAACATCTTTCAACGGTTGCGGTTGCAACCGGTAAAACCATAACTAGCTTCACTACCCGATAAACCAAAGGACAAGAACTATGTGTTCCCATTTCAACCATAAGACGCACAAGATCACTTATTCTATTATATGGGCTTTATTAGTTATTACAATTTGGGCTTAATTATCATAAAACTAATTATTAGGGCTTTGTTACTAAACAGGTTTTTGGCTTAATGAATAATATCAAGTTTCATAATTTTCTCTTAGGGTATCCTCGTGTATATTTTTGGGTATGCTATGTATAAAACCGAAAAAAATTACATTGCGAATACGAATACGGGGTTGAGCCGTAACCCGTGCTACGGCTCATTCTACATTGATTCCGCCCCTGAATGATCTTATAGTTTTATCTAACCTTGTATTTTATTATATTTCTCACCCCACCCCACCCCGACCTGAACGACAACTAACCAGAAAATTCTAATGTTTAGTTGTAAAAAATCTTAACACCGAAAATAGGACCTAATTAGTGGAAAAAAAACTCTGGGTCCGCCACTGCTTTCAAACCCGTAAACTTTTAAATCTAATTAAATTTTAAACTTAGTTTTCACTTGAAAATAATCAAATTCTTCCAAATTCGTCAATAGCTTGTGGTTAAAGTCATTAAGATGGTGCTTGATTGGATATGTAATGGTGGACCAAAACAAAAAGGTTGCTTTGATACTTAAAATCCTCGTCCCTGTCTCCCCTTGAATTTGCAATTTCTACAATTCTAGTCTTCTACGCCATCACACGTTATTACCTTTTTTTCTTAATAGCTGATCTAAACACAAACTTTCATATTATATTTCTCTAATAACATATCTGGAGTTAATTTTATCTGGCCATGAAAATAGTGTATTTTGTGAAACGGAACAGATGACCAAAATTCACGTTTATGTCTTTAACGAATTTTGTAACGGGATATATGTAATTGAGTCTGTTGATGTCCTCATCTTGTTACGTACTTTCCTATGGTGAAGTGGCCCATCATTGTGTCACTCTCAGCTTTCATTTCCTTCACTTCTTTCTTCCAAACTACCTACTTCCTGCAGTTCTATGAAAAAATGCAAATTAACAAAGGCAAGACTAGTCTTGCCATCTTGGGGTGACAATGTTAACGGGTTTTAATAATTTCAATGCATATTCGACAGGTATCCCTTACTCATTACCCATCGGGTTTGTGGGTTTTTCGCAGGTATTGGGTATACAGTTTATGATTTCGTGGGTTTTTCTCACTACCCGAACAGTGATCTTAAACTTACTTTAAAAATTGACTAGAATTATGAGATAACTAGTATTTAACCCCTGTGTTCCACGGTGGTAAAACCATGCTAAGTAGTAAGCTAACGACGATCAAAACCTGTAAAATTCTTTAAGAAAAAACGTGAATTTATACCGCCACGTAACGTAAAATGAAGGCAAAGACAAACGTGAACTTATACCATGTGATCCGGCATAAAGTCTAGCGGGTTAAAGTGATATTTTATACAGTTTTTTTTTTTATTTTACAGTTTTTAGAAAGTGGGAGCAAAACCCGTGTTGCGGTCGCGGGTAGTAAGCAAACGACGACCAAAACCGAGAAAATCGTGAAACAAAAATATGACAGAAACGACTCAGATTTGCAAAGAAAACCTGGCCGGAAAAATCTGAAATTGCAAAAAGAAAATGAGAAAAGTTGCCAGGAAAAATCTAAGATTGAAAAAAATAAACGACTCTGATTCACGGAGTAATGAGATTGTGACACGTGACGTTGCATGTTAGCACCACCACACTATTCCTAAGAGCCTACCATATTTGTTATTATATAGCAATGAACTACATTTCTAGCAATTTTATCTTTATAATAATTCATGTTTATAACAAAATTAAAACTTTGTTTATTATACGATATATTATTAGTATATTTGGTTTCGATGCAGGTAAAGGGAATGTGACAGATGTCAAGTAATCGGACTGATATCACCTAATATCATACCCGTCTCGTGTCCGCTAAATTTATATGGTCAATCTCAGATCCGGCCCCATGCTTACCGGTCCAAAATGATTCAATGTTTCAAAAGCTTTCTTCTCCGAGAGAATGATCAGCCGGTCAGGTTTTCGGTCATCAAGTCCACGCTCATGAATCAACATCAAAATATGACACTCCGTTGGATTCAAATATAGAAAGTAATAAACTTGAACTTCATAAACTATTTTCGAGAATAATCTTGTCCCACACGGCCAACCACATATTTTCTGGACTCGGTTGAAATAATGGGCTCTAATAGTGGGGTGGGTTTTCATTTGAGGCCCATTATAAAGCTTATAGACTAGTTATAGTGTGCGGATGCTGGATACTTTTCCAAAGAATGACTGAATGAGAAGTTAATTGTCTCCCCATTTAGGTTATAGTTTAGTAGTCAAGAGAAATTATCTCTTGTGGGAGACCAAGATTCAATCATTGAGAGATGTAAGTATTTAAGGGGAAAAATTACCCGTTAAAAAAAATGTCTCCGTCACTCTGTGCTTGGAAAATTAAACTTTTTTTTTTTTGAACGGCAAATTTGGATCACTGACGGACCACTGGAGTATCATCGTGCCACCAGTAGAACCATCCGATCATATCCATCTCCACTAGGCATAATGCCTATACACCAATTCAGGAGGAAACCCAATAAATATGGGAAAAACCCCATGTGAGAATCGAACCCAAGACCTATTGGTCTCAAAGTCTTATCCCACCACCAAGATGCCACTAGGCTATAAAGCCATGTACGAAAAATTAAACTTTTAAGTTCCTCAAGAAAACAATACTTTGATACAAGGGTTCATAAATACAATTGTGCTTTACTTAAAGTGTTGGGGGAGGGTGAAATTGATTATGACTTTATACACTGAAATTTACAAATTAATTATTAATTTTAAATATTTAGACCGTGTGTAGTGGTTAAGAAAAATAATGCCCTCACTATGGGGCATTATCCGATACGTGGCAGTCCAGTCAGCATGGGGCGTTATTGCAAAAGTGGCGTAGTGGGAATAATAGCTAATAATGTCCTTCCAATCATTAAAAAGGATTAAAAAAAAAAGAATCTTACACTTGGAATGCCCCCATTGGCCAGTCAAACTCCTCATACTCATCCAATTTGTATGTTGAGCGTTTTTAATAAAACGCCGGGAACAATTTTTTTCAAAAAATTTTAAAAATAACGCCCCATGTAATGGGGGTGGCGGCGTTTTGGGGAGTTTTTTTGCAATTTTTTTTAAAAACCACGCCCCACTACGGATGGTCTTACAAACGGTTTCGGCATCTGCTATAATGGGCTTTGTGGCATACATAGATCGACAAAAAAAAAAAAAAAAAAAAAAAAAAAAAAAAAAAAAAATTCCAAACTCGACTACTAAACTTGTGGAACATGTTGTTGGGTATGTGGTTGGTTGTATAAAAAAAATTGTGGGGTGGGGTGGGGGGATTGATGATACCTGTATGACTATCCAAACTCGTTTACTTGCATTATAATGGAATATAGTAATAGATTATATAATTTTAAATAAAAATGATAAAGATATAATTATGACCATAAACGGTTAAACCTGAACTGGGTATGCCTTGCCAACCTGATGGGTAATGAGTAAAGTAACGCGAGCCCAACGGGTATGAATCGGAATATGGGACACGACTTTATTATAGGATATGAGATTTTGATTACCTATGTCCGACTCATTTTCATCCCTAATTTCACGTATTGAAAAAAAGCACATTTTTCAAAATGGTATGCAACTTACGATTTTAGTTTTGCATCTGTATTGCCTAGCTTTTCTTGACATGAAAGTAGTAACACCTTGAACTAGAAAGAATTATTACATTCTGACTTGATGGCCATAAACTATAATAACACACCAAAATATACACAAAATAATTTATGTGAAAGCATACAATTTTGATGGACGATCAACCATAATGATCACATGATTAGTTGATGTAGAACAAAAACACACTTTAAAGTGATATTGTTTTCTGAATGAGCATATCACTACTAGAAAAGGGGACAATTTCCTACAGAAATTTCCTACATAATTTTTTTCGTCACAGATTACAACACTTTTATGACGAATTTCCTATAAAAAAAAATTCATGATTTTGTTACAAATTTTTGATGCATTCATGACGAAAAACAAGAAAACCCTAATTAATTGACAGTTGCGTCACAAATCTGTTAGAAATAACTTACAAAAGGTAAATTATTATTCTTTATCGAATAAATATTTATATAAGACAAATAAAGAAAACATGGGTTTTAAAGTAAAAATAGAATCTTGATAACATAGGTTTGAATACCCTAAGCTTTACATTATCCGTTTGTATACGAAAATTAAATTAAACAATCAAGAAAACATGTTAATAAAAAGCATATGTGATTCACACATTTTAAAGTAAAAATTTTTTTAGAATCATTTTATTTCAATCATCATGGCAAATTAAATAATGATAGCAGATAGACGAGCATCAAACTGCGCCGCCATCTCTTTCTGAATAGCAGGTAGACGAGCAACAAAATTGAATGAAATAAAGCCTGAAAATTTGGGGAAGTCTATGATGTTAATATCATTAGGGCTCTAGATTTAAAATATGGGTTCGAGAGTTACTAGTTTGTCAATGTGTTCAGTTTGGTAAGACATTTATGTCGATATGTTATATGGACTGCGTAATTTAAACTGTGGGTAAAAGAATTTTCACTATATGTTTTTCTAGTTCTTTTCATTTAATCTTTGCGTAGGAATTATATACAACAATTTATAAATGATGAAAGGTAACCAAACGAATCACATTTTACCCCATGGAGTACGCTTTATATATGTTTTTTTCTTTTTGTGTGTGTGCTTTTGCTTTTTTTTTTTTCTCCTATTTGTATTTCCAACTACATCTTTCTCTCTACCCTCCATTTTCTTTTTTTCAACAAATATGAGTTATGATTGTATTGTATTTTCTAAAGCGCTTTCAACAATTTCTAACGAGTGAATAAATATTCACTTCAACTGTCCCTTGCCGTATCAATTCCAACAAATAAAATTAAACGTTTATCACTTAGAGGTATTTATCGAAGGGAATTATTTTTTTGGTTATCTGGATTATTTGATTCATTTTTCTGAATTTTAGAATTATAAACCGATTAAACTCAAAGATTCAAATTATGTTTGATCCCAATCAAACTGAATGAAGAGAAAAATGACAAGAACTCTCGCTGCAATGCACAGATGAAAATATCTAGTATTTATGGGTTGAGAGCTATAAATTATGTTTAGTTATTGTAGAAACCAAGAAGTTGTACTTTGATATGTCTTGTATTTGTATCTCTGGACCTTGGATTTTGTTTTATTTACAATCACCCAAATATAGCAAGTTTTTTTTTCCAGTAAAACAATCTTTATTTATAAGGCATGAAGGGTGTGATGGTGTTAAAACAATGGTATGATGATTGATGAATCAGAAAATAACAACCACACACAAAGAAATAGCGACAAAACGTGACCAAAGATCTTATTTAACCCAAACCAAAAATATTACCCCCCAATCTCCCAAACAGATCTTACAAATGTAAGATCTAAACAAGTACAGAACGATACAGAAATACAACGAAGAATGATGATCATCAACTGATGATCATCTACCAAGTAACAGCATCAATCTCTCTACAACACAGAGAGAATCGCCCAAACCACTACGTACAAACCCTAGAAAATACAGAGAGAAAGAGAGAGTAAACTGGCGTAACAACTAAGCAGATCTAGAAGCTCCTCCACTTTTATATCTCCTGTTTCAAAGTTACACTTAAGCCCTCCATAAATTGCACTTTCCACCCTGAACTTTCCACCGACTTAAAACAGACGCAACAACCTGAACAGACTCAACAAACCATAAGAACAATAACTTGAGCCCATAACAAGCCCAATAAATATTATAAAGTCCAGAATGTTATAAAGCCCAGAATGAAACGGATAACATAACATGTTATTTTAACATCCCCCCTTCATTCTACAGCTTTAAACAGATTTACAAGACTAAGCCTTTCACAAAAAACATCATGTTGACTTCCACTTAGGCCTTTTGTAAACACATCAGCCAATTGACTCTCTGAGTCAATTTTCACAGTTCGAATAAAACCAGAAGCAATTTTCTCTCGAAGAAAAAACAAATCCAACTCGAAGTGCTTTGTTCTTTCATGAAAAACTGGGTTAGCCCCAATTGAAATGGCAGCACTACTATCACAATATAAATTCAAGGGCACTTTACAATTAACATTCAGTTCTTTTAAAACATTCACAACCCAAATAAGCTCACAGGTGGCTGAGCACATAGCTCTGTACTCAGCCTCTCCTGATGATCTTGACACGGTACTCTGTTTTTTACTCTTCCAAGAGACTAAATTACTACCAAGGAAGACACAGTAACCAGACACAGACTTTCTAGTCTGCAAACACTTACCCCAATCTGAATCAGCATAACAAGATACCTCAAGATTGTTCCCTCTTTTAAACAACAACCCTTTACCAGGACATGACTTGAGATATCTCAATAATCTCAAAGCAATTTTAAGATGACACATTAAAGGCTTATGCATATACTGGCTCAAAAATTGAACCGCATAGCAAATGTCAGGACGTGTTAAGGATAAGTAGATCAACTTACCAATCAACTTTTGGTAATTAGTAATGTCAACAACTTCCTCTTTTTCACTACTGATTTTGTTATTCACAACATGACTTGCCTCAATTGGAGTGTTAACCGGCTTACACCCAAGATACCCAAATTCAGCCAACAAGTCCAAACAGTATTTTTTTCTGGTTTAGACACAACCCAACTTTATCATATATAACTTCTAAACCTAAAAAATACTTTAACACACCCAGGTCTTTAATTTGAAAACTGTTGCTAAGCAGACCTTTTATTCTATTAATTTCACCAATATTGTTGCCCGTAACAACAATATCATCTACATACACCAATAAAGCAACAAACACAGAATCTTTGTTCATGACATACAAAGAATGATCACATTGACTCTGCACAAACCCAACACTAATCAACACATCAGTTAATTTTTCGTTCCACTTCCTGGGAGCTTGTTTTAAACCATACAAAGATTTTATTAATTTACAAACTTTGTTATCACCTTTAGTATAATACCCCTCAGGAAGTGTCATGTACACATTTTCAGTTATAGAACCATACAAGAAAGCGTTGTTTACATCTAATTGATATAAACTCCACCCATTTTGAACAGCAAGACTTATTATACACCTGACAGTAACCATTTTCACTACCGGTGAAAATGTTTCCCCAAAATCCAAACCTTCCCGCTGGTTGTACCCTTTAGCAACCAGCCTAGCCTTATATCGCTCTATTTCGCCATTTGCCTTGTATTTTATTTTAAAAATCCACTTGCACCCTATAGGCTTTCTATTAGCAGGTAACTCAACCACCTCCCAAGTGTTATTTCGAAGCAATGCTTCCATTTCTAGATTCATTGCTTCAACCCACTTGGGATCCTTAACTGCTTCTCTATATGTACTAGGTTCTACAGTTTTATTTAACCCACTAATAAAAGAAACAGAATCACCAGACAAGCATGCATAATTGACCACTCTATTAATGTCATATCTAACACTACTATTTAACACATAGTCTTGGTAACGTTTCGGAACAGAAGTAGGCCTAGAAGACCTTCTATTACTAACAACAGTTCCCTCAGATGGGTTGATCTCATCATTTGACACAGCCGTGTCCTCTGCCACGCCTGACTCCTCTCTATCACTACTATCTACACTAGACTCTATATCATGACCTAAATCAACAGGTCCAGGAGTGGCAGAAGTAGAGGGAATCGGCTGCTGAGCCTCACTAACTATGTCATGAGATCTATCAGCACCCTCTTCATCATTGGGAGTTTGAGGAATTTCAGTTGAAAATGCTTCATACAGGTCAAAAAAGTTTACATGATTTAAACTTTTATCTACATCAATGTTACTCATATCAACATCAAGGAGTTTAGACTTGAAAGGAAAAACATGTTCATAAAATTTTACATCCCTAGAAAAATATACCTTTTTCTCATCTAAACTCCACAATTTATACCCTTTTTTCACATTTGAATATCCAATTAAAACACACTTATCGGCATGATAAGCAAACTTATCAGATTCATTTAACACTGTACTGAAGCATAAACACCCAAAAGACCTCAAATGAGACAAGGAGGGTTCAAAACCAAACATCAACTCATATGGACTCTTACCTCCTAACACAGACGAAGGAAGCCTGTTAATCAAATACACAGCAGTTAGAACACAATCACTCCAAAACCTCAGTGGTAGCCCACCCTGAAACATCAACGCCCTGGCTATGTTTAAAAGATGTCTATGTTTACGTTCAACTACACCATTTTGCTGTGGTGTATATGAACAGGAGGTTTGATGCAAAATACCTTTTTGTTTCATAAAAATGTTCATCTGATTATTCACAAATTCAGTTCCATTATCACTACGAAACACTTTCACTTTAGTTTTAAACTGAGTTAAGACAAGCTCATAAAAATCTTTTAAATTTTCGAAAACCTCCATTTTATTTCTAAGAAGGTAACACCAAACAGATCTAGTATAGTCATCAACAACAGTTAAGAAATACTTGTATCCTTCATAGCTTGTAACCCTATAAGGACCCCATAAGTCTAAGTGCACTAAATCACCAATGCCTTTAGACTTATGGTCACTCAACGGAAATGGCACTCTAACTTGCTTTGATTTATGACAAATTTCACATGGATCATGCTCAACAGTTTTAATTTCAAGCTTATCTTTCAACACAGCCAGAACTTGATCAGAAGGGTGGCCTAACCTACTGTGCCACACATTAGATTTAGCAACACTATTATAACACAAATTTACACTATTACCATGTCTACCCACATAATACAGCCCGTTATCCTGGTTACCAATCACCAGGACTTTCTTTGATTTCAAATCCTGTAACATACAATTACTTTCATTAAACAATACAGCAATATTATTGTCTTTTGCTAACTTATGCACTGAAAGCAGATTGACACTATAACCAGGAACAAAGAAAACATCTTTTAAAACAACATTATTAATCAGTTTTAATTCACCAATCTTTATGACATTTACACTAGTTCCATTCGGATGACCAACTTTTAAACCACATTCAGAAACATCAACACAGTTAATCATATCCTTATCAGTATTTACCATATGCTGATTTGCCCCCGAATCAACAACCCATCTATAACCATGTTCAAAATTAACAAAACTAGAACAGCTAACAAAACTATTCACATAACCAGACTCACCTGCCATGTTAGACTTCTGCTGCTCTCCTTCTGACTTTTCACCAATTAAACTCATCAACTTAGTAATCTGCTCAGAAGTAAAAGGAAGAGCAGATGCAACAGAACTAGAAGAAGCAGCAGATTGGTTTGACCTACTATTCACATTGTTTCTACCTGACTGACCTACAGATCTCTTTTTCATACCAGGAGGGTATCCAATTATCTCAAAACATCGATCAACAGTATGACCCATCATATTACAATGAGTGCATTTCAACACAGAGTTATAACCCCTAAAATTTCTCCTAGATGAACTTTGATTAGGTTGACTAGATCTAGCAACATAAGAAACACTTTGACTCTTAGACCCACTACTTGAGAGTCTATGTGACTCCTCTCTAGAAACAATAGAGAAAGCTACTTTAACTGATGGAAATGATTCTCTTGTCAAAATATTGGTTCTCACAGGCTGATACACATCATCCAGCCCCATGAGAAACTGCATTAATTTTATAAGAGCAGAAAAATCATTATAATCCTTAGCAGCTTGACAAGAACATGAAGGCAATTGAAGCATTGCATCAAACTGCTTCCACATTGTTGTCAACCTGTTATAATATTCAGCCACAGTACTACCATTTTGTGCAATACAGTTTATCTTTTTATAGAGATCATAGACAACAGAACCATCAATTTTATCAAATGACTCTTTTAAATCAGTCCAAACTTCAGAAGCTAATTTAGAAAAAAACTTGACCAAGAAACAGTTCTTCTGAAATAGAATTCAATAACCAAGTAAGCACAACAGAATTGCACCTATCCCATTGAGCTGCTAATATTTCATCATCCTTAGACTTTTCCACCTTACCATCTATAAACCCATACTTGTTTTTAGCTTCTAAAGCCAATTTCATGGCACTAGACCATACAGCATAATTCTCAGTACCTTTGAGTTTAACACTAACAATGGTCAAACTACTGGAGTCACTAGGATGTAAGTACAATGGATCTCCTATATCCAGTTTACCAATCAAAGTCTGAGAAGTACTAGGAGCACTTTCAGGAGGCATAATGATAACAACAATAAGACACCAAATATACAAGCAGACAACAGCAAGTAAACAACAGGAAACACACAAAGAACCAACAATCAAACACACAAAGGCGAAACTGAGTCAGGGACCAGATTCCAGGTTCATCACTCAAAGGTGCCTGGACAAGCCTTTACTCAGGAGCCACTCTACCCTAGACAACCAATAACAATCAACGAACAAATATATGTGCCGGTCCTCACTACCCCGACTTCAACTAAACCAATCAACAGAAATAAAAGAGAGAGATAGAACAATCTTACAGTGGGTGCAATAAAACCTTCAAATAACACCAGATCTGTAGTTTTCAAGAACTACTGGATCTGATGCAAGAAAACCACAAGATAACCCTTCTGGTCAGTTTGCCCTAGATCTTCTAAGGATCTAGAGACCAACACAGAAGTCTTGACAGAAGAAGATACAAGAAACCACCAGAGAGTGAACAGATCTATATAGATCTGTTAACAACCACCAACCCTAAGCTAGGGTTTCGATCAACAACACCAAGAATAACCAGATCTAACCAGATCTGATATCAGCAAAAGTTTCCGAGCACAGAAACCCTAAACAAACAACAACAAAGAAACAATCAGAAACACAAGATCAAACGCAGCGGATATACAAAACAGATCATCAACAGGGGCTTTTAAGCTCTGATACCATGTTAAAACAATGGTATGATGATTGATGAATCAGAAAATAACAACCACACACAAAGAAATAGCGACAAAACGTGACCAAAGATCTTATTTAACCCAAACCAAAAATATTACCCCCCAATCTCCCAAACAGATCTTACAAATGTAAGATCTAAACAAGTACAGAACGATACAGAAATACAACGAAGAATGATGATCATCAACTGATGATCATCTACCAAGTAACAGCATCAATCTCTCTACAACACAGAGAGAATCGCCCAAACCACTACGTACAAACCCTAGAAAATACAGAGAGAAAGAGAGAGTAAACTGGCGTAACAACTAAGCAGATCTAGAAGCTCCTCCACTTTTATATCTCCTGTTTCAAAGTTACACTTAAGCCCTCCATAAATTGCACTTTCCACCCTGAACTTTCCACCGACTTAAAACAGACGCAACAACCTGACCAGACTCAACAAACCATAAGAACAATAACTTGAGCCCATAACAAGCCCAATAAATATTATAAAGTCCAGAATGTTATAAAGCCCAGAATGAAACGGATAACATAACATGTTATTTTAACAGATGGTCACGGTTAGAACGCAATTTATCACGTAGAAACATGAATGGAAGGCTACACCACTCTCTCAATGATTCATGGTGGTTGGCGTGGATTGAAGCATGATTACCACGGGCCACCTTTTTTATTTTCTTAGATTTTGACACTTTAAAAAATAAATTAAAATAATAAATAGGATAATGGTTTGGGTCATGACTTAGAATAGTGGTTTTGGATAGTGGATTAGAGGTGGGTGGCACGACGCCTATGTGAAAGGTCATGACCACAACCTTTAGCGTAATAAGTATTCATGTAACATAAATAGAAATCCGCTTAAAACTGGTTACGTCTTGTAATTGAAGAAAAAGTCATAACAAATTGATTTTACAAAGGACACATAGACACCCACTTAAAACCTAATAAGTATTCATGTAACATAAATAGAAATCCGCTTAAAACTGGTTTCGTCTTGTAATTGAAAAAAGTCATAACAAATTGATTTTACAAAGGACACATAGACACCCACTTAAAACAAATGTTATGGGCGTTGATGAGGGCGTGGGGGATCTGAGCTTGCTCCGAAGTGGGGTCACTATCATAGGTTTTTGGTGTGGATGAGGCCTGAACACCAAGCTGGCGTGTCGTGGTCCAAACCACGTATGAAAGGGGCGGATTTTTGGTGATGTGGAGGCAGGTCCAACATATGGTGGGTGGCCACGCTTTGGACGTGATCCCGATCAGATAGTCTTTTTTTTTAACGACAAATTTGTTTTAATATCCGTTGTCTATGAGACTTGAACATAATACCTCCTCTTTCAAACCCAGATGGTCTTATATTTAGTTTTTACACATTAATTTTTTTAAATAAAAAAAAACTTCTTAAACACAAATACACACTACACATATAAGTGTATGGATGATATATTATACAAAGTCAATTTAGCGTCGAAGTCTAAATGATGCGACAAATGGCTTGGAGCTAGGTTAAATGCACCACCGCCATAATTACATAGAGTGTTAAATAATATACACAACATATATAAAATTATGTATAAATATTACATTACACAAGAAATATAAATAATTACGTAACATACTACTACATACGTGTGTAAATAATTACATAATCAATGTTTATAACTAACATATACATCGACTTAGTCTTTTACAGTCGATTTAAGAAAAATATAACCATACCATACTCAAATATAAGAGAATAAAATGCTCGATTTTGTTATATATTATTATTTTTAAAGCAACAAAGTATCAATTCATACAGTTTTGTATTATACAATCATAGTTCTAAATGCACAATGATATATGTATTATGACAAAAATATTAAATATATTAATTTAAAGTAACATAGAGATGCAACGTCCTCTCTACTTATTTTAGTCATGTTTATTGTTTTCTAGAGAGCCTTTTATTTTTTTACGAGCTCGTCCCTATGCTTTTTTTTTTTTTTTTTTTTTTTTTTTACCATCTTCTTTTGCGTTTGGGATCATGTGATGTTTCTCCTTCTTGTTTCGTTTAAATTCTATATTGTTTGCTTCTCTATGTTGATGTGAATTTGAACTTCAACAATTATTGGTTGTTCAGTAGTATCAACTGACTCATTGGTAATTTGGTATTATTTTAGATAATATATATTTTAATAATATTAGCATAATATATATTTTAATAATATTAAATTATCTCTTTGTCTCAATCGAATAACATCGGACCTAATTTTAAAACATGTAATTCATTATTTGCGGTATTCGTGCATGTATTTTCTCTTATATGTTATATCACACGCAATGAATCATGTCACACGTAATGAATGGTTTCAATCTTCTTTAAATATTTTAATATATGAAAATGAAATCTTCACATGTTTGCGGAATCAAAGTGAGTTCATTAATTCTTTTTTTCCTTTTATAATTAATATCGCTATTATGTGAATAGTTATTTTTAAAATGTAGATTTAATATTTGAATTATTCTTTAGTTAGAGGTTAATTATTTAGTCAAGGCCTAAATGAATTTAAATGCCTTAGACTTAGCAACTTAGCATAACATAGGTTTCAATTTAAAATTTAAGACACTATATATTTAAAATAAAATTATGTTAGGAGTGGAGAGTATAATTTAAATATTTAATAGCATAATAATTCTAAAAGGGATTATACGTGGCCAAAAATGAGTAGTTGAAACAAGAGTACTAAAAGTATTGAAGAAGATCTTGGTGGTGGGGGACCAGTGAGGTGAAGGACCGGACACGTGGTGGAAGTCGATGTTGTCGTAATCATCGGACGGTTTGTTACGTGTCGGATTTTGATATGCAAAAGGCGAATCAAAGCTGTGGAACGTGCGGTAAGTGGGTTTGCTTCTCTTGTTGAGATATTGTCCTTTTGTCTCTCAACCAACCAATGTCATTTACCTTTGGTGTATAAAAGTTAATTCTTTTAGGAAAAAGAAAGAGAAAATAATATCCTTTTTTATAATGCATAAACATGATTAAAAGAAGTTGAACTCATTTACTTGGTGTTTGATTTGAGCATCAAAATTAGAGAATGGAACTACAAATAACACCGAGCACTTCTTTTAACTTTTAGAAGTTCGGGGTTTTACACAGGTGGTAGTATGGTAGATGGTAGAATATGAATACCGAATGTTATGGGTTTGATTTGATATTTATTATACTATTTACAATGATTAGAAATTTAGTTAGTTACATGTCTCTTGATGATTTGACGTTATTAGGTGACAAAACATGAAGTGCAATCTTATTTTATTGGGTAACATATCTTAGAGTGTTCCTTCTTGATCAATCCTACAAACAACATGAGAAAAGGTAAATAATGTAAATTACAAACAAATAAGGTAAATAAGGTAAATAATGTAAATTACAAACAACATGAGAAACGGAGGGATCTATGGAGAGAGCTCTGGATGTTGAAAGTCTCGATACATGGTATGTGGGTTTTTTTGAGGGATTTTAACGAAGTTCGATACCCAGAAGAACGGTTGAATTCAGAATTTATTACTTTGAATGCGGGGTTTTTTAATGAATTTATACATTTGACGGGGTTGCAAGAACATAATATGGGGGGCCATAAGTTCACGTATATGTCGGATAATGGTGAGAAACTTAGCAAGTTGGATAGATATCTAGTTTGTAATGACTTTATGGACAAATGGCCAAATGCAACTGTTACAGCCATGTCTAGATACATTTCGGATCATTGTCCTATAATTATGTCTACCACTGCACATGATTTTGGCCATATCCCGTTTCGCTTTTATAATACATGGCTGGATCTTACCGGTTTTGAGGAATTTGTAATGGGCCTGTGCAACTCTTTTGTGTTTCATGGACCGCCAGATATAGCCATTGCTACTAAATTTAAGTTCCTTAAAAATCGTATTAAAGTTTGGGTGGCCAATGAGAAAGCGAGGTTGGAGGAGGATTATAAAAGAAAGAAAGTGGAAATTGAAAGTTTAGAAGAAGTAGCGGAAACGAGACCGTTACTACCAACTGAATTACAACGAAGGAATGAAGGTAGAGCATTTATCCTTGATTTTGATAGAATCAAACAATTGGACGTTAGACAAAAAGCAAGGATTAGATGGTCTTTGGAAGGGGATGAAAACACCAGTTTTTTTCACAGTATCATAAATGCAAACACGTCAAATAATAAGATCAGTGGAATTAGGGTGGATGGAGAATGGACGACAAATCCGATACTCATTAAAGATAAGGCGTTTGCGTTTTTTGCCGAGAAATTTATGGAACCAATGGAGTCAAGACCTGCTTTAAACTGTCCAAATCTTGTTACGCTATCGGTTTCGGAGGCTAATGAATTGGTCAAACCATTCTCTTTGCGTGAAATAAAGGACGCGGTATGGTCTTGTGACGGAGATAAGGCGCCGGGACCGGATGGTTTCAACTTCAAATTCCTGAAAAGATGTTGGGGGGGCTTGGAAAAGGAGTTTATGGCTTTATTTGAGGATTTTTATAACAGGGCGACGCTGAGCCCAGGGTGCACATCCTCTTTTATTGCTCTCATTCCAAAGGTAAAAGATCCCATGGAGTTCTCAGAATTCAGACCGATCAGTTTGATTAGTTGTATAAACAAGGTCTTATCTAAGGTACTTGCTTCTAGACTAAAATTTGTGATTGAGAAACTTGTGTCTCCCGAGCAAACGGCGTTTTTGGCGGGTAGGAGTATTATGGATGGACCGTTAATGTTGAATGAGTTGTTTGGCTGGATGAAGAGAATGAAAAGGAAGGGTTTGATGTTCAAGATTGACATTGATAAGGCGTACGATTCACTTAGCTGGGGCTTTCTAGAGTCTATATTAGAACAAATGCATTTTCCGGATCAGTGGAGAAAGTGGATAAGGGCTATTGTATCGTCAGGCCGTGCATCGGTATTGATAAACGGCTCCCCGACAAATGAGTTTTCGTGTTATCGGGGACTTAGACAGGGGGACCCAATCTCACCATTCCTATTTGTGATAGCTATGGAGGCTTTAAGTGGGATCATGAAAAAGGCGTGTTCGGTGGGTTTATTTAAAGGGATTCGGTGTGGAAGTGACGGCCCTAGTCTGTCCCACCTTATGTATGCGGATGATGTCGTATTCCTCGGGGAATGGTCAACTACAAATGCAAAGAATTTAAGGAGAATATTGAGATGTTTTTACCTCGTGTCAGGGTTAAGAGTCAATATGGCAAAGTGTAATATTTTCGGGATCGGGGTTGGGGAGGGAGAAGTGCAAGCAATGGCGAATGTGTTAAAGTGCAAGGTGGGGTCCTTTCCGTGTAAGTATCTGGGGCTGAAAGTGGGAGCTAATATGAACGCTAGCAGGAATTGGGAGTCGGTTATAGAAACTTTTAAAAATAGATTATCGATTTGGAAGGCGAAACAATTATCATTTGGTGGCCGAGTGACCCTCATCAAATCGGTATTAAATTCCTTACCCACTTATTTTTTTTCGCTATATAGAGCACCGGAGAATGTTATAGAATCTTTAGATCGGATAAGACGTGTATTCTTTTGGGGTGGATCGGATGAGAAAGCTAAAATGAATTGGGTTGCATGGCAAAAAGTAATTGCACCGGTAGAATATGGGGGACTCGGGTTTGGATCGCTTCGGGATGCCAATTCGGCCATGTTGGCAAAATGGTGGTGGCGATATAAAATCGACAATAGCGGGTTATGGAGGAGGGTGATTTGGGCCATACATAATAATTCAAGGGACTGGAACTTTATTCCTGTGAAACTATCGTTGCCTGGTCCATGGAAACAAGCCGCTAAATCAATTGAGCAAGTCGAAAGTAATGGTGTCGAGATAAGAAGATCAATAAAAGGGATTCTAGGTAATGGTTTAAATATATTGTTTTGGCTGGATAACTGGGCATCGGAACAGCCGCTTTACATGCTTTTTCCAGCTCTGTTTGGGCTGGAAAAAAATAAGTTTACGACGGTTAAGGAACGGGTTGATGCGGACGGGTTGAACTGGGTGTGGGATTGGAAGAGGGAGCTGAGAAATGGGGCTGAATGGGCTGAATTACAACATTTAAATGACATGCTGGGGCTGCCGAGAATGGCGAACAGGTCAGACAGGTGGTTGTGGTCTCTAGATGGTGAAGGGGCGTTTTCCGTTCAAAGTATTAAAGCTGCAATCACTAGACAGCAGCATTTTCCAGCTCCGTATGTACCGAAACGTAATAATTGGGTCCCGAAAAAGGTAGAAATATTAGTTTGGAGGGCTGAGTTGGATAGACTTCCGACTAAATGTGCGTTAATGAGACGTAATATAAATGTGGGTTCGGTTCTATGTCCGATGTGCGGAGAAATGAGTGAATCATTGGATCATCTTTTTGTGGCCTGTGGACTCGCACAGGTTATATGGCAAGCGATTTCCTCTTGGTGCAAGATACCACCTATTTTTGCTTTCGGTATAAGAGATATTTTCGAGGTGCACAATGGTGTGAGATCATCCCCTAAGTTCAGAAAGGCGGTGCATGCGGTGTGTTTAACCGGATTGTGGTGTATATGGAAGGCACGGAATGAATTAGTTTTTAACCAAAATAGATGGCCGGTGGAGAAGATCGTGGGAGATATAAAGACACTAAGCCTCTTGTGGGTTAAAGGGAGATCGAAACAGGCTGGTCTCAACTGGGATATTTGGCGGGAATTCAAATTACATCTAATAGGTTGGTGATCCGATTGGATGAAAGAATTTATGTATTCTTGGTGTAGGTTCCTGTAACGATGAAACTGTAAATATTCAGGCTAGTAACTCTTTAGCCGATTATTAATAATAATAAATATTTTGTTGGCCGTTCAAAAAAAAACAAACAAATTCACACTTATATTATATGCCCCCGATCATTAAGACACTGTCATTTCTAATAATCTTGTTTTGCAATAAAGTTGTGAATTTCTATATTCACTTAGTAATACTCTTGATATTTTACGTGGTTTTGATATTTTAAGGACGTCAAGGTTTTTGTTTCTTTTTTTTCTTTCTGAAAGCTAATGTCATCCTATTAAAAAAGCTGATGAAGAAGATTTTTACCTAGCTTTCCAAGTTTGGAAAATTTAACATATCCCCTTATAAACAATGTTGTAAGAATTGTAAGACGGCAGGAGGGATACTGATTAGCGATCAATCGGGTTTGAAAGCAATTAATCAGATTGTGATTTTATATGTGATTTTCAGTTTTATATAAATACACCCACCTATTTGTATGGATTTTATTAAGTAAATATGTTTTAACACCTTCTTCGACCCATATTTTCAAATAGATATGATTAATTGCCGGAATTTAGATGTTTTGGTCAACAATCTGGCCACTGCCACCGATTTTTGGCTAATTAGAACCGGATTTGACCACTGTTGACCGCCTACTGATTAATTGTCCTATTCAATAAAAATTACTTGATGAACCTCCGACTAGTGATTACTCGGCGACTAATCAGTGGCTAGTCGGGATTTTTACAACCATGTGTATAACTACTTAATGTTCACTTGTATTTATTTATGTTTGTATAATTATATTCGTTTAAGTTATTTTTATGTTTCTTTGTGTTCATATACGTTCGAGAACTGTTTATTTAAGTTATAAGCGAACAAACATGAATGAACACGAACATGACTATTTTCTTAATGAACAAACATGAACACAAAAAGTGTTCAATTATATAAAGTTAAATGAACGAATACGAGCATGTCTTTGTTCGTCGCTCGTTGTTAACCTTGGGGATTGAGCATAGTTTAACACTAATGACATTAAGTTGCTACTGAGAGTCATTTTCACCTATAGTTTTGTTGTCAATGATGCAAATGGTTAGTTGCCAATGATTTTAGTTTCAACATATCTCTATTTTCATGTGACTGTTTTAACCATCCATGTTGTCTGTTAACCTCATTAGAGGCCTTGTTCAATATATAGGTGCTATCCCAAAGCCTACCATGGCGCTGCCTCTTTGAATCCCTCCTAGTTCAAGGGGTTTGTCCCTTAGAACTGTTGACATGGTACGAGAGCCAAAATAGTCTTGATTAAATATAGATTTTACACCTCATAACTTTAATCAATATTTGTTTTAATCTCTCATCTAGTTTTAAGTAAACCATGGTATATTAAAATAATATTAATTACATTGTAAACCCCATATTTCATACTTTAAATATACATACATTACTTTATCTTCTATTTATACTAATAAAAAAAACATTAAGGGACACGTGTCACTCCCTCATGCAGTCTCACCTCATTTTATTGACTTGTTGACTTTTTTTTGGAGAAAATAGCAGGATCCAAACCCGTTTATTTTGCTCCATTTGTTGATTTCGAATCCATAAAAAAACCGAATCATTCATTTATTTTAACAATCCACACACAAAAACCCTAATCCTTCTATCTATCCTCTCGATCTCCAACGACGGATTCTATCAACATCCACTAGATCTATATTCCTGGATTGTTTATCGGTTTGTTAAATCATCGATTTCAGGTAATCGTTATTTCAATTTTTGATTCGTCTCAATTAATTTATGTTTTATTTGATACTATACTTGATAAATTTACTCAATTTGAATGTGATACAGATCATTGTTGTAAGATTCGTCTCGTGTAAATTTTATTTCAATTTTTCATTCGTCACAATTAATTTATGTTTTGATTGACACTTTAATACTCAAATCCACTCGATTCGAATGTGATCGATATCATAGTGGTAAGATTGACGAATAACATATACTTTTTTTACAAAACCCTAATATTTTCAGTTATGTTTTATGATGGTTAGATTTTGTTGATATTTTTGTGTTAAAGTTTTAACAGAAATCGTTAAATCTAGACGATTCGAAACTGATCGATATCATAGTTTTATAAATCGATGTTAATGTTCTTCGTTTTTTTTAAATCTGAAATGTTACTTCTCATTTGTTTTTATTCGTTTGTTTGTTGTGGTTATAATATTTTTGTTGTTGAATTTGATTTTTAATTCGGTTAGAATATCCAGAGGTGGTCGCTGCAACATCAGGGAATGGCATTGTGCTCATAATATGGTGAGTTTAATCATTGAATTTGTATGCTTATTGTTGAATATTTGTTGAATATCATATGTGTTTTTTGAAGTTTAATGGTTTGATCTTCGATGTTTAAGAATTGAATTTCGGATCATGATAATGGGTTCGGATACTATCCATAAATATGTTACAAATTTATTATTAGTTATTATTTCTTCATTTAAAGGAGAGATAATGGCTTGATTTAAATTCAAATTTTGATTTAGATAACAATATGGAACTCAAGGATTTGGAGTTAACGATATTAATTGGATTGTTTTTTTGTGGGTTTAATGTATCTAGACATGTTATTATTAATCAAAACAAATAGGGCTGAAACAACTCATTTTATTATTAATTAATTAATTAAATTATCTTATATTAATTAAATTAAATAATTGAAGACATCTATTTTTTCATTTTCCCGTCCCCCTTTCATGTTTATCTTATATTAACTAAATTAAATAAATAAATAAATAATAAGCAAATATTAAATCTTATCCTACTTTGAATTTCAAATATCATCCTTCTATTTTTTTTTATTAAATATTATACTTAAATTTAAATTGTAAACTTAAGATTTTTTTTAATAAAACGAATTATTTATCACGAAAACTAAACTTTGTATTAATATATTATTTATTTTTATTTTCATTATTAAAAAAATATTATATCGATTTTATTACATAATTTATAAATCAAATTGTCGAAACTGGTACCAACATTTTATCACTCAAATAGTTGCTGATTTGCTTCTTGAATAACGTATCTTCTTTTCAAGAACTATCTCCACAATCATCTTATCCATCGCGTATCGAGTATATCCATTAGTAGTTCTAAAAATATAACTTTTTTTTATTATTTGGTATATAAAATTAGATTTATTTAACTGGTGTAATACACTTATTGTTTTAAAGATATTACTTTTTTTATTATTTACTATACAAAATTACATTTACTCAACACGTGTAATACATGAGGTTTTTTAAGGTATCTAAAATTAGATTTATTCAACCCGTACAATACATGTTATTTTAAAGATATATATTTTTTTTATCATTTAGTATACAAAATTACTTTTATTCAACATGTGTAATATACACATATTTTTAAAGATATAACCTTTTAATTATTTGGTATATAAAATTACATTTATTCAACCCGCACAATATATGAGGTTATTAAAGATATAACTTTTAATTATATATATATAAAAATACATTTATTCAGCCCCTGAGGTTTTTTAAATATATATTATTTTATTATTTAGTATATTAAAATTACATTTATCAAACCCGTGTAATACACGGTTCTAACCTAGCTATAATACAATATGTGAATCCGTCCGTCTTTGTATTAACTCATTTATATCGATTTGGTGTTTAAATGTGTCAATCTTTGATTTGCATTAACAAAAGTTTTTAGAGAATTATAAAATGTATTGTTTACATCATTTAACCCGTGTATCACAAGGACCCTTAACCTTGTTATATTCATATAAAACACTTCATAACAGAATCATTTTACATCTTCACTTTCTATTAAAATTTAAAATAATATATCATATTCACTTTACAATATTGTGGTTTTAGTTTTTCATTAGTTTATGCCTACCCATTGTACCCTCTTTTCCTTTAAAGCTCAAGAGTATTGCCCACTTCTTCTACTCGTGGTTTTTATGCAATACTATAATACAGAATAATACAAGGTTTAACATTAGAAAATTAAAAGCTAATCACCCTGCAAGTGATATGAAGCTCAAGAGTATTCGATGAAAGTGCCCACTTCGTCTACTCGTGGCTTTTATGCAAATGCTATAATACTGAATAATACAAGGTTCGACATTAGAAATTTTAAAAGCTAATCACCCTCTAAGTGATAAAAGCTGTAGAAATCCAATAATTTAAACAATGTATGATGAAAGGGAAAAGAAGAAGAACCTCTTTTAACCAATAATATCACAAATCTGGTGCTTCCCCATCTTATAATTAACAAGTAACAACCAAAGTTTTTGTCTAAATTCAACCCTAGTGGTATATTTGAAATAGCACTGAATTCACTTTTTGCAAAATGCACAAGGAGATGAGATTTTCCAATAGAACCAAGCACATGGCTAAAATTGTTATAAACTAATAAGTATATTACAAATTTATACATCTAATATTTTAATTTTTTGTTGAATGTATATGAAACTAGAAAGTTATAGTGTGAAAATAATATATGAAGTTATTATATCCGGAAGAAAACTAGATGATTGCGCTTTAAAAAGGGGTTTTTTTAGCAGGTGAATACATGATCAAGAGATTCTTCAACTTCTTCAAAGTTCGGACATATAATTCATTGAAGCTCAATGGGGCTTTCGAACAAATTCACCTAATGTGGTTTATAACTAGTCTAATGAAGCTTGCCAAATAACCAGATAATTTTTTTTTCAAAAAGTGTGTCTTTTTGATACCTTGTTTCGCAAATGGCGTCGAAAAAAGATCCCGTTTATTTAAACCTTATACGATTACCGTAGGTGTGCTGTAGTTCCTTTCTTCTCGTCAAACCAGAGTTTGGAACCCTGGGTTAGATCTGTTTATGTCAAACCATTGTTTGTAATTTCGGGGTGGGTTATTTTCGTCAAACCATGGAAAATTATTAACTTTGAAAACATATAACTAGTTAGAATTGATAAAGTTTTTCATCATAATAGCGTTACTATATATGGTCAAATCTCAAACCCATTTCCAAACAAAATATGCAACCCCGAATTGAATTGAAATATATTCAATACTTTATTATGACAATCTGTAATTTAAGACAACTACTCTTTTTTTTTTTTTTTTTTTTTTTTGCAAGAGGAATTTCTTTTCTTGACACTGTTTGTGAAAGAATGTGGTAAAATGACACCATTTCTGTAATTTATTTATACTCCTAATTTAAATGGCGCTTGTCAAAGATTCATATTAGCGTGAGAGAGAAAATATTATATTCATGCCAAACCATATTATACAGTGTAATAAATTTACATATACATATATTTGTATAGTGTAATAAATCATATAAAATCAGTCTTTTTTTAAATGCGGATATAGGATGAAATAAAGAGTTGAGTATTCGATATCCTTCTCATATGTGATTAAAATAGGAGGGCATTTATTCCATGATTTGTGTATTTGGAGAAATATTTGTATACATTATATAAAGTTCTATGAAAGTGTGTCCCTATAATATGCAATATAGCATGTGAAGTAATCATGCATATTATTGTTCTGGTGTGTGTAGGACTTCCTAAATTTTAAAAGATATTTTCTCCCCATGAGCCCCATATAGGGTAATTTAATAGGCTTGCTTTAATAATAGATTCTTGTTCACATGATCTTATCAATCAATAGCTTATAGTACGTTTTGTTTTTCTTTTATGTATAATAAAAAGGAAGTGATTACTATTTATAAGCAGGGTTGTTTATGAATCGAATTGAGTGGAGTTGGTATCAGTTCGAGGTCGCCTTGTAAATGAGCTAGCTGTGCTTGACTCGAAACACTCAAACAAGCTAAAAAATGTGAGCTCGAACTCACCTCGTGTACAAATTGAATCAACGCAAAATAAAAAAAATAAACAAGGGGGGGGGGGGGGTAAATCTGATTTGGGAATCGGTGTTTTAAATAGATTGAGATTCGAGAGAGACTAGAGGTGAGTGCCAATTCTGGTGCGTTGGAGTGGTTTCGGACGAGGTTCTGTTAGTGAACGGTTGTGGACTTGTAGACCTAAAATGTGTCAATGGTCATCATAGTAAAGAATTGAGGTGATGGCAGTAGGGGAAGGGAATTGAAATCAAATTATAGAGGCGATTTTGGCACTAAGAAAAGATAATTTATGATAATGATTGGAAAAGTTTCCTAACTGGTTGTGACTGTTGGTGGGTAAAGGAAATCAGGAAACAATGTTGTGTGAAAGTGAAGTTCTTGGGTAAGGAAATGTAAGAGAGGGTGGTGTTGGATTAGATTAGCCCGGTTTGCTTTAGGCTGAAGGGTGTGGGGAGTATGGGTTGGCTCATTAATCGCCACATAGGATCATTATTGGATTCCTACACTACCCTCTTGCCTCATCCACCATGGTTCACATGGATTAAACCATGGCAACCATAGACCTTCTTTCCTTTTTCAATATTTCATTTTCCTTTTCACAAAAATCAATTAAAATAAGAGAATACTGGTTTGCGTCATGACCACACCCTTAGGGTAGTGGTTTTGAATGATGGATTAGAAGTGGATGACATGACGCTGATGTGAATGGTTATGATGACCATAAGGACTATTACCACACCTTATAGCCATAAACAAGTTGTTTCAAACAAGCAATTTTTTTCAAGTGTTTTCAAACAAGTTTCAAGTGAAGAGTTTTGTTTTTGACTAACAAAGAAAAAAATGCAGTAAAACACAACTGAGTACATGAAGTGTTCTAGCAAGGAAGTAGAGCACAAAAACTACAAACTAAAACCCGAAATCAAACAAGATCTTTTTTTAGAAAGACTATCAAGATACCACCTACTGGTCGGCCCCGGATCGAACCCACCGGGTTTCTCCACAAAGAGGCATAACACCGGCTTATAGAACCTTTCCGTGTCACCACGGGAAATCATACCGATGACTGCGACTTGATGGACGTTGGGCTACCACAAGAGTTGAGACTCTATGGCGTAATGCACGATGGGATGAAAACCTGTGTTAGCGCAGATTTGAACTTGCGACCTCTAAAGGAGGCCTAGTTCTTATCTTCATTGTCTTTACCACTCCACTAAACGGTGGGACTGTAACCACAAAAGCTAGCATTTGATAATTTCCTTTACCCAAATGTTTATTAAAAAATGATTAAGAAAATAATTAGAAGATTTTACATTTTTTAAATTAGACTATTGATATTTAGTAAGTTTGAAGAGGTTACAATCGAAACATTTAAATGATTTAAAAAGGGTTAACTTTAGTATAAGCTACTAATAAGGTCCGTACGCGTTACGGTGCAGGTACATTGCAAATATCGAATAGTTTAGTCCAAGTGTTACATAATGAGTCGGTCAACCACATGAAAAGGTGTGTTTTGATGTATCCGATACAACTCAATATAACTTATATACGCATTGCGGTTGGATCAAAAAGTAAAGTAAATCAAATTTATACCGTGCAAAAGAAACGAAACTGAAATCAAGTTGGTTCGTTTAGTGGGGTTCCACCTAACCACTACAACACCGTTACGTTTGCATCAAGACTTAGCGGCGTCAAAACGTACAATAACTCGTACGTAAAAATGTAGACTAACATAAAATGTACATAAAAATAAGCAAAAAAAAAAAAAAACATATTATACCTAACCTGACTCGTTTTTGGAAAAAAAATGTTGAAACGTGAATTTATACCGCTTACGTCGAAACGTGAATTTATACCAACACATACATAAAAATAAGCACGTGAAAAAATATCGGTTTTTTTTATTTACGTCATAACATAAACCAACTGAAAAACATACATAAAAATAAGTATGAAAACGTATTATATTTGACCCGACTTAATTCTGGAAAACTTTAGGTCAAAACATGAGTTTATACTGTTTACGTTGAACGTCGAAACGTGAATTTATATCGTTTACGTTGAAATGTGAATTTATACAGACACGTCCATAAAGATGAGCACATGAGGTAATGGTTTTTTTTAAGTTAAAGACTGAAAATAAGGTGCCCATGCAAAGCGTCGGGACACTTTTTCTACTACGTGTTTAAGGGCACGTTTGCGTTCTGTTAGAGTGTTGGCGTGTTTGCTTTAGGTTAGAGCGCTGGCACGGTGACATTAACGCGCTTAAGCACACGGAAGAAATGTATAAAGATACGGTACCTAAATGAAACGTATAAAGTTTTGACGAATGAGCTACCATCTTCGAATTTATAGCGCACGTAAACGTGATATACAATATAAACACAAAAGGAAAAAAGTTTAGAAGAAAAAAATATGTATGTGTAAAAGCGAACGGTTAGAAACTTAAATCTAACATGTCATTACTATATGATAAAATGAAAACTGAATGAATAGTTCATTCAATTTTCATTTTAATTCTTTATTTATTATTTATATAATCTTAAAACTAAAGGTCGGTGACACCAACAAATGACAATGTTACCCTTTTGTCTTCTCTTAGACCTTTGTCTTTTCCTCACCTGAAAACCCCAAGAAAATTTCTTCATTTCAGATCAGGTTTCAAACCCTAACACACACACGCACACACACCTGACTTCCTCCGCCATGTCTTCCCGGCGGCTACTCGCCATCCTCCTCTGCTCAAATCTCCACCGCACTCCGTCCAGATCTCCGTTCACTCACGCCGCTAGATCCGCCACACACACGCGCTCCCACACCTGCCCTACCGGCTACTTCCTCAACCGTGCAGTCAACTATGCCACGTCAGCCGGCGCCGCTTCATCTCAGCCACCAGCAACTCCTGCTTCAGGATCTCATGACGACAAGATCACCGATGAGTTCACCGGCGCCGGTTCTATCGGACAAGTGTGTCAAGTGATCGGTGCTGTTGTTGATGTTAGGTTTAGTGAGGGTTTGCCGTCGATCCTTACGGCTCTTGAGGTTTTGGATAATCAGATTCGGTTGGTTTTGGAAGTTGCGCAACATTTGGGGGAGAATATGGTGAGGACTATTGCTCTGGATGCTACTGAAGGACTTGTGTTATTATATGATAAAATGAAAACTGAATGAATTCATTCAGTTTTCATTTTAATTCTTTATTTATTATGTGATATACTTTATATTCATTTATTAGACTATGGGGTATGGGGCGAGGGTTGGTCTATGGTTTGGGTACAAATGCCCAAACCACTACCTTAGGTGGGTTTGGGTTTCGGCATCGCCCCTTGGGTGGGAGTTTCAGCCCGGGCGTTGGGCATGCCTAGCGGTCCTCCGTGGCCGGCTCTCATTGGCTGGGTTGGCTAGGCCATAACGGCTAGGTTTAAATTTTAAAAAATAACCGTTTGGCGCTAGGTCCTCCATGGCGGCGTCGCCCCTTGGGCGGGAGTTTCAGCCCGGGCGTTGGGCATGCCTAGCGGTCCTTCGTGGCCGGCTCTCATTGGCTGGGTTGGCTAGGCCATAGCGTCTAGGTTTAAATTTTAAAAAATAACCGTTTGGCGCTAGGTCCTCCGTGGCCGGCTCTCATTGGCTTGGTTGGCTAGGCCATAGCGGCTAGGTTAAAATTTTAATATTGAGCAATACCTTATGTTCATTTATTAGACTATGAGGTATGGGGTGAGGGTTGGGCCGTGGTTTGGGTACAAATGCCCAAGTCACCACCCCGGGTGGGTTTGGGTTTCGGCGTCGCCCTTGGGCGGGATTTTCAGCCCAGGCGTTGGGCATGCCTAGCGGTCCTCCGTGGCCGGCTCTCATTGGCTGGGTTGGCTAGGCCATAGCGACTAGGTTTAAATTTTAAAAAATAACCATTTGGCGCTAGGTCCTCCGTGGCGGCGTCGCCCCTTGGGCGGGAGTTTCAGCCCGAGCGTTGGGCATGCCTAGCGGTCGTCCGTGGCCGGCTCTCATTGGCTGGGTTGGCTAGGCCATAGCGGTTAGGTTTAAATTTTAAAAAATAACTGTTTGGCGCTAGGTCCTCCGTGGCCGGCTCTCATTGGCTTTGTTGGCTAGGCCATAGCGGCTAGGTTAAAATTTTAATATTGAGCAATACCTTATATTCATTTATTAGACAATGAGGTATGGGGCGAGGGTTGGGCCGTGGTTTCGGTACAAATGCCCAAGTCACCACTCCGGGTGGGTTTGGGTTTCGGCGTCGCCCCTTGGGCGGGAGTTTCAGCCCGGGCGTTGGGCCTACCTAACGGTCCTCCGTGGCCGTCTCTCATTGGCTGGGTTGGCTAGGCCATAACGGCTAGGTTTAAATTTTAAAAAATAATCGTTTGGCGCTAGCTCCTCCGTTGCCGGCTCTCATTAGCTTGGTTGGCTAGGCCATAGCGGCTACGTTAAAATTTTAAAAAATAACCGTTTGGCTTGGCCAAACGGTTCACCCAAGTCATTACAAAACCCCCCAACTCCACCTCCTGTCCACATTGCTACCCCAACCCTTCACTCCACCTACCCGAACCTGCTACCCACACTTGATACCGGCACAACGCGATGAAGGGCCGCCAACCCGGTGAGACCCGTTACTGGCGGGAAGCTTTCGCTAGCTATCGACACAACGTGGGGAACGACCGGCACAATTTAAACGCGTGCCAACGCAAGTGGGGCGAGCTATGACCGAAGCTCGACCGTTTTAAAGCCTACTACGATAGCGTCCCGGGTGGTGATATAAGTCACGAAAACCGGGTGGCGGTGGCCAACATCGAGTTCCGGGGCAAGGAGCGGAAGCCGTTTGACAAGCTCACTGTAAAAATTACACGCTTTAGGCTTTTTTTGTCTTAACCGGCCCAACACGTCACTCACCAGCGGGGAGGCTCGAAGTCCACGTGTCAACCCATGCCCCAAACATGAATCGTGTAATTTTTACAGTGATTAAGTGGTGAAACAAGAGTTAGGGTCTACATTCAGTCTTTGCAAGAAGTGAAACAGTTAAAAGAAGAGTTCCAGGATGATGTCGGTCGAAAACATCAATGCCTTTCGCGCAACGCGCGTCATTGAAAAACACTAGTTGTATAAAAGTTTAGAAGTAAAGAATAGTTAACAAAATGAAAGGCCTAAAAGTAAACTTAAAAAGAAGTATAGGAGTAAATAAATAGTAAAGAAAATAAATGAAAATGGGACATTTGGCTTTAAGTTATACAAGAATGCCTCAAAAGTTGTTTAAAATATAAGTGCAAATTAAAAATTATTTTATATAGTTGTTGTTGAGTTGGGAAAATCTTTTAAATTACTTTTTGTTCTTAAAGTGATTTGATACGCCGACCAGGTACAAATATAAAGAATTTTATTTCTTGATGGTTGTCTTTGAATGCTAAAAATTAGATAAATGATCGTTTATTTTATTATATAAATTTTTACTTATATCTAATATGTGTTTAGAATTCGGATTATTGACAAGGTGGAAGTCCAAACCCTACTGGAGCAAGCATGGGTACATCAGGACCTTATGGACACAATAATCAACAAACTATATTATTTCAATTCAGTTCAACTCAACTGCACTATGAAAAACAATTACCTACAACCCAAACCGTCAATAGCAGCCTTGTTTTAGGTGTTTGGTAGAACGAGTGCCGGCCTAGGCGCCTAATGAGATGGGCTTCCCTCCCATAGAGCAATGTTTAATATTTTCTATCAAGACTAACTTAACTAAACTTGATCATGATACACCCTTATTGAAGGACATAAGGAGGATGATGAATCTCCATAGAAGGAAGTATTCCGATGGGGGTCTTAAGGGACCTAACCCCATGAACACCAAACAAATATCCTTTGTTCGAAAAAGACTACCATGGTCCTCACCCACCCACCAACTTTGCAAAGGACGAGACATGATAAAGAAAAGACCTAATAATTGAACATACATCACGAAAGGGAACAAACTTGTAAATATGATAAAGAGTACATGCATTGTCAAGATATTCCTAAGGCTGGGTGGTATGGGGTAGTAGCGTCCCCCTCCACCTCAGCAAAATAACAATCATTAGTATATCCTCCCATTGTCACGACGCCACTGGGGGCGCTATTGTGGGTCTCGTGAGCACAATATCGAGTTAACTGTTGGGTTATGGAGGATTTGACTCAGGAAGAGTAACTAGTCTTTCTCTAGACTAATACCTGGGATATTACTACTCCTGAAGTATATCTCATTATTATATTCAGTAACCTAATTGTAACCCTATAAATACTTCTCATTCATGTATTGTAACACTTTGAGCACCTAGTACAAAGAAAAAACTAGTTGTGGAGAGTGGATGTAAGTCAGATTATACAGAACCACTATAAATCTTGTGTTCTTGTTCTTTTGATTTAGAGCGTGAGAGTGTATGAGCTTGTTCTAGTGTTCGTGTGAATCGTGTTCTGACCCTAACAACCGGTATCAGAGCTCAGGCTCTTGATCGATACACGCAAACTAGGTAAGAGGTGAAGAAGAACAACACTTACATGTTGAAGAAGAAGCTGTGGTCTTAGGTTTCAGTCACCGTCTCAGACATCGTGATTAGGGTTTCTGAACCAGCCACCGCTAGCACAGTCGCCGCCGTCGCTGTCAGTTCCTAACTCCGATTAGGGATCCGATTGAAGACTTCTGCTGCAGATTGCGACTAGGGTTCCGACAACCCAGTAGCCGCCGCCGCCTAGCGTTACAAAATTGAAGACCATTGTTGCTAGATATCGTATCTAGGGTTCCAAAATCGAAGATTAGGACTTTGATTTTGCACTTTGGTAACTGAATTTTGTGAAGGTGGAGCAGGGTGAGTCCAGGGGAAGAAGAAGAGAACATACGTCTTTTTTTTCCTTCTCTTAGGGGGAAATCAAGTTTCCCATATTTACAAAAAGACCCCTCAACCTTTGGCAAGAATCTTATCAACCTAACAATCGGAGAAACATAATCGTACGCTAGTGATCAGGTGTCATTTGTTTTAGATTGTTTCAGAGCTGATTTTTTTTTCAGTTTATTTTTTTCGATTTTAGTTTTCGTTTAGTCGTGTTATTTATTATCATTGCAAAAGACGGGAAGGTGCAAATCGAAAAGTTTGACGGGAAGAAGTTTGGTTGGTGGAAGATGAAGATTAAAGCACTACTTTGTTAGAAAGACTTAGATGTAGTGCTCGAGGATGAAATGCCAGAAAAAATGCCACTAGCAGATTGGGATAGGATGGATAAGAAAGCTAGAGCAGTGATAACGCTTTCTATATCGGAGAATGTTGCATTCAATATCCAGAATGAGACCTCAGCTAGAGGAATGATGGCAACATTATCGAATATGTATGAGAAGCCTTCTGCAGCGAACAAGGTTTATCATATTCGAGAGCTTGTGAATACTAGGATGGGGGAAGGTGATTCAGTTACAACGCACATCAATAACTTAAACTTGATATTGTCTCGTTGGGTGTTTGTGAATATCAAGTTTTTGATGAGGTCCAAGCCCTATTGTTATTGTCCTCATTACCTGATAGTTGGTCCGGAACTGTAACTGCTGTTACGAGCTCTTCAGATACGAGTAAGTTTACGTTTGTGAAGATGCGGGATATTACTCTGGGCGAAGATGTCAGAAGAAGAAATTCAGGTGGATCATCGGGTGATTTAATGCATGTTGGTAGAGGAAGGAAGAATAACAGATGTAGTGGCAGTAAGAACAGAAAGAGGAGTCAGTCTAGGGCTCGAAATGATGTAACCTGTTGGAACTGTAAAGAGGTTGGACATTTCAGGAATCAATGTCCAAACGACAAGAAAGAAGTTAACGCTGCAGTAGACCACTCAGATGATGAAGTTTTGATCTGTAATGTGGAGAGCAGTGTGGATTCCTGGGTTATGGATTCAGGTGCTTCATTTCACGCAACCCACAGCAGTGAAGCACTACAGAATCTTAAAATTTGGGATTTTGGTAAGGTACGACTTGCAAATGATGAAGTCTTAGATGTCACAGGTATGGGTGATATTGACTTAGTTACTTCAGTCGGATCTACTTGGACTTTGAGAGATGTGAGAGTCATTCCAGGCTTGAAGAAAATGCTTATCTCAGTCGGGCAGCTGGATGATCAGGGTCACGAGGTTAAGTTCGGTAGTGGACAGTGGAAGATAATTAAGGGAAATTTAGTAGTTGCACGTGGCAAGAAGAGAGGCTCATTGCACATGGTCAGTGTACCGCCTGAGGGAGAGGTTATCCCAGTTCAGAAGAAGACCGAGATCCGGTTCACAGAATCTCAGGGGCAGAAGAAGGTTTGTTTTGTAGGAGATAAACCCAGACTCACAGGTCAGATTCAGGTTGAACGTGCTAGGAAAGGTTCAGAGAAACCAGTCAAGGGTTTCGTGGCAGTGGGAGCACAGGTAGTGCTTCACTCAGAGCTCCCGGACGACAGTGGGTTAAGAGAACTCGTATTCCAGCGGTGAAAGTCTCTCCAATGAACTACCTGCTTATGGTGGGGGGTTGGTTGTTAAAGGGGGACGCGATTGCTTACGTGTCACTGATGTGACGTAATAGAGATCCCTAAGGGTTTCATTCCATACCAGCCAACCTAAAGGTTAATAACAAGTAAGGGCGATAAATGGGTCGTATGCTTGTCTTAACGGGTTCAACATGATAAAAACTCAAAAATTACGTCAGACGCAAATATAACTAAGCATGGCACGAATTTTCACCGGCTGACATAACCCAACCAGTGACAAAAAGAGAAGTGATATATATTTTTGGTTGTTTGGATCTATTAATATATGAACTAGGGACTAGTATATTATTTGATGGAACGATAAGCAGCTCTATATAAGATGTATCGGTAGGCTCACAATCATTTTAAAGTGTGCAGGGCGATATAAATCTTAATCGACTGAAGATCAGGTGGGAACCATTCATTGGCATATGGTCTTAGTACCGAAATTTCGTTTGATAGATTGCCGAGGTTCTGAGATATTCGGTCTTTATGCTGCTTATCATCTGGGTATCATGGTTGTATCTTTTACCGAAAAATAACGGGGACGCAAGTCTAGATCTTCCATGATACTATACATACGTTTACATACTGCATACTGCATTCGTCCTCAATAAGTGATAAACAATCACATGTCCAAACAAATAAGTGATAAAATATCACATTTTTCCGGGTGTCAAGTTCGTCTCTCTGCTGTACGGAAGTACTGACCTGTTCACGGACTTGCACCTGTGCCCTCATGCATACGAAAATCAAGTTCCTCATCAATAAGTGATTATATCACATAGGACTTGTTTTCAAATCAAAATAAGTGAGTATCTCACAATTTATACGGTCAAACAGATGATAATCGGTATACTCACCGGTAAGATGAACTCTCGTGCATACCTTGATACGGGAATGTGTCGTGATGTGGATGAACACCGGTCGGTAAGTATAAATCATACATTAACGTATCCTCTAAACATGATTACATCTGATAAGTTGAGCTTAAGTGGACAACAATACCGATAATTGTTATAGGATGCTTATCTTAATGTTAACTAACTGAACAACAAGAGTGTTTTGGCATGACCGTACACTGATATGATTCTCTTACCCTCGAAACTCGCAAAAAGAATGTTTGTATATATTTATTTACTGCTTAACTTTTATTGTTTCTTTTAAACAGTTTCGTCGTTTGGTGCATATCAGCACGACATTAGCGGTGATGTCGTTTGATAACACTCAAAGGATTTTAAATTGTTGTCTTTTAATTTCAAAAATACCAAAAAGATTTTAGGTTTGTTTTAATATAAACTTTATAAAAGCCAAAAAGATTTTATTTCTGCCTTATTTTCGATCGTACGATGTTGGAGCTCAAGTCTTCGTTGTCTGAAACCTGACTGAAAACCGAACTGACTAAATCTTCATAAACGGTCAAAAATTTGCATGTTTGAAAGTTAAAAGGCTAAAATTGGCAAATTTATTAAACTTTCAAACTGTCGGACGGTGTTTGTTTGTGACATGGTCATTCGTGTGTCATTTGTTTATACTATATTCCAAGCAGTTGTTCTCATTACGCGTTTAGATTTCTTGCATGTGCAGATTCTAAAGGCTAGGAGAACATGGTCGATGACAAGCTTTGGAATGAAGACACGACGAGAAGGCACTCAAGTGATGAAGATGATCGAGTTGCCGCTGGCCATCATCAACACCACAAGGATCTCACTTCATAAAGATAAAGTCTTTTCACGAGCATAACTCGAGGGGGAGCTTATGTTAAGGGGGAGTTTGTCAACACACTTCCTACATGATACGGGTAGTTTGTTGGTACACTTTCTGCTTTCAAGACGTGAAGACTTTGAAGATCCTCCGACATTGAAGACATGATAGGACATCAGAGTCTTGAAGACCTGAAGACCAAAGACCGTCGAAGTTCAAGACGAGTCTACACTTTTAGAAGAACAAGACAAAGCTTAGAGATCAAAGACAAAGCTACAGCCAAGGGGGAGTTTGTTGGTGCACTTTTGTCTGTACTTTGTCTGTATTCGGTCTGATATAAACGATGTCCTGATTTGTATTGTAAGTTGACCAAGTCAACCACCCTCCGGTTTGACTTGGACAACATTTGAAAGAGGTTCTGATCGAAGGATAGCCTCGAAGGATACACCTGATCCTTCGAGGTGATCGAAAGATATGGTTCGACCATGGTTCGACCATTAGACCTCGAAGGATGATCCTTCGAGGTCCATGCTGATCTTTCGTGTAACATGTGGTCGACAGATGATCCTTCGGACCATCTGTCGAATCCTTCGAGCAGACCTGCTGAGCTGGGTATATATACCCATGCATGTGTTGAGTGTGATAGAGTTCTGGAGTTCTGCCATTCCCACACACCCGAGAGATAGAAGCTTAGAGAGCATTCTGCCCAGAACTCACTCACACACTTAGAGAGTTTATAGAACACTTCTGTAAACATTGAGCTTGTAACCGAAACCCTCATTGCATTAATACGACTAGTGTTAATCGGTGAATCTTTGTGTGTTTGTTTCTCTACTTGCTACTAACTCGGTTTGCTTGCTAGCTTGGATTCCGCACTCGCTAGTAGGTTTGTATAACAAGGTTTAGGTTCGTAATCCTCCGCGAAACAGGGACCTACAATTATTCTTTCTGGTGACAAGATTTTCTCCGGACATCAAGATGGGAAAGTTCGAGTTTGGAAATCAAACTCCAAGGATCCGAAGATTCATAAACGAATCGGCACGTTTCCAACGTTTTTCGACATCCTTAAGAGCTCCATGAAATCGAAGAATTACGTTGAGGTATGATAATAGTATGTGTATAAAAAATTAAACGATTTAGGTTATTTTTTTCTGATAATAATTTAGTGTAATGTAATGAATTTTACCTTAATCAGATATTGACATATCTATTTTATATGCATTAACAAGGTTTTTTTTTTTCAATGTAACAATTAATGTAATGTTTTGTAATGAATTTAGGTTAATCAATTTTATATGTATTAACATGTTTTTTGGGGTAATAATTTAGTGTTCTGTAATGAATTTACATTAATCCGATATTGACACATTTATCTTATATGCTTCAACAAGGTAAAAGGCAACCGTACGGCATTATGGATCAACCATTGCGACGCGATATCATGCCTAAGCGTCAACGAAGAAGAAGGTTTGCTATACTCGGGTTCATGGGACAGGACGTTTAAGGTATGGAAAATGTCAAATTCAAAATGTCTAGAGTCAGTGAAGGCGCACGAAGATGCTGTAAACTCCGTGGTATCGACGGTGGACGGTTTGGTTTTCACGGGATCCGCGGAAGGATCCGTGAAGGTATGGAAGCGAGAAGGGAAAGGAAAAAACATGAAGCATAAGTACGTGCAAACACTGTTAGATCAAGAATGTGCGGTGAACGCATTAGTGGCTACGAAAGATGGTTCGGTTGTCTACAGCGGGTCGTCGGATGGGATCGTGAATTTTTGGGAGCGAAATAAGGAGTTATCACATAGCGGGGTGATAAAGGGGCATAAGTTGGCGGTTTTGTGTCTTGCGGTTGCTGGGAATTTGGTGTTTAGTGGGTCTGCTGATAAAACAATATGTGTGTGGAAAAGGGTGGGGTCCATTCACACGTGCTTGTCAGTGCTCACAGGGCACACAGGGCCGGTGAAGTGTGTGGCGGTGGAGAAGGCGGCGGAGTCGAGTGCTTCTGGTGGCAAATGGGTGGTGTATAGTGGTAGTTTGGATAAATCGGTTAAGGTATGGAGCGTGTCGGAGCAAATGACGATGGTGTAAGTTTAACGGACGGTTGTAGTTTGGGTTAGTTTGTACTTTGTGGGTTCGTGTGGTGACCGGTTGCTTCTTTACTTTTTATAATGAGCGGACGGTGGAGATTGGTTTTCATGAGTGGGGCCCGATTGTAAGTTAATAACTTAATATGTAAGGGTAGGGTCGAGATTTGAGATGATGGAAGCAAAGGAAAGTTGACATTTTATGTCAATATTTTTAGATTTAATATTACATTTCGAATGATATTTTAGAGCTTGTTGCACGAGCCACCATGTATTAGTATTTGATATCTAGTTTTAATCGGTCCAGGTTTTAGTTTCTTTGGTTTTCTCTGTTTAATGACTTTTCGGTTGAAGAGCTTGTTGCACGAGATACCATGTACTAGTATTTGATATCTAGTTTTAATCGGTTCAGGTTTCAGTTTCTTTGGTTTTCTTCGTTTAATGACTTTTTCGGTTGAAAATAAAAAACGAACTGAACCGAAGCCAAAGTTAGCAAAATTGAACCAGACTTTAACAAAAAATAAATAAATAAAATTGAAATGCGATTTGGGTTCCTTGTTTTCGGTTAAAGTCAAAACGAGATTGGATTTGAGCTGAATAGAATTGGGCAAAAATGTAATTCCGGATCCTTGATGTGATTGAACCGAGTTTCCTTGAACCGAAAAATGATTACCTAATTTGAGTTGGTTCAAAACGTTAATATAAAACATTGTCGTTAATCTTGTCTCATTATATTCACACGGTCCTTCAAAACTAACAAGTAGGAAAAAAAAAGAGTTAAAGATGGTTTGCAAGCTTAATTTGATTTGAAGATTCACGCGTAACTTTTAAAAATGATTTTATACTAATTAAATACATGAACCTAATCATGAGGTGACTTGATTTATACTTTTTTACTTTACTTTTGATTCTGCATTGTTTATTCTTATTTCGAATGCTCTTGTAAAATATTTGGTTTTGATATAATATATGTTTCAATAAACTTTCTAACAATTTAAGTATGTTGATTAGAGATGTTATAAGCTTAGTAGATAACATGTCAAAAAGAAGTATGGTTTAGAATGAGTACATTCTGTGTACCGGTTACAATAGGTAGGGTGGTGACATCAAAATTATTTTAAATTAGGGGGAACAAATATGTTGTTGTTGGATTAGCAGAAAGATTCTTGAAGAAAAATATTTAATATTTACTCAAAATTAAGGATTTAGGTTGCTGTTAAACATAACAAAGCTTTTGTTGGGAAATATTATCAAGAGGTCAAAATGTTTTATGTTTTAGGAAATGTAAAGTAAAGAAAATTGACAGGTATTTGTTTTCCACATGAAAGGACTCTAAAACCACACAATGGTTTATGTGGTGGCTCACATGGGCCGGGACACATACTTTTGTGGGCGGTGTAATGTTGCGTTTTGATGGCACATATCGCGTTTCCGTTTATGAGCCATTTTTACTATTTGGACGTTCTCATTGCACATATATGCATAGGGTCTCATAGTGCGTATATGATTCATTCGGCTGGTCTTATTTGGATGTGAGTTAAAAATATACGGTGTCTGGTTATGGTTGGTTGCATGACGTCTATTCCACACATAAACCACATGTTCCAACTACTCGACCAACAATTGTATATGACGCGAAAGAGCCTATAAATACAACCCCTCATTCATTTTTGCAACAGAAAAAGCCAGCATAATACTCGTTAATTTTATGTCCTTTTTATATCATAACAATCTACATACATTGTTTCATTCTATTTTGAGAGACAATTTGCCAAACATCTACAAGTAAGACAGAAAGACCTAGAGGGCGGAATTGTTATAAACAAAGAGGTTACTTGCCTGAATTCAATATATTCATTCAAGCAATTGATATGACATTATGACCAAGATCATAGAATAAGGTTAACTTGACTTCTAAAAAGCAAAAAAATGCATTTCAGAAAAGCAAAATATAAACATATTATATCATTCTTCAATAGAAAAACATATCCTTTCAACTACATCATGTAAAAGCTCTATATTGTCTGAAAAAATAAAAGATTCCATAGATTGTTTATGTAACATATTTTTTCTTTTTGTATTTACTTTACATAGTTTATAATACATATAACTTTTGTTTATTTTAAAGAAATAAAAACCCATCACGTTTTCTTATTTTAAACTTTGATTAAGAAATGTCTGAAACTTAGAGCAGCCATTCTTTTTAAAAGAAGCTATATTCTTGCGGCCGTAGAGTATCAAACCTGCTACTGTTCTTCCTTTTCTTTGTATTTTTCATTTTTTGCACTCTTTTCTTAGACATTATACTCCCATGTTTTGGTTACACACCTGCCAGAAGATCAAAAGTACACTTTTTTTATATAAATTTCAAGATTAAATAGTCATTTTTGAACATTTGATAACTAATATATATAGAAAAAAAATACACAATGTAAAAAAATGTCGAACCGTTTTAGTAGGACAGTCTACGGGAATGGGCCCTCCTCTCGATTCGCGCATTGAGTGTGATGCGGCCGCTTCTGTTACCATGGGAATGCAGGTCTACACCCAAGTAATTCCTTGTTTCTCCTTCCAATACTTTAAGCACCTAACAATATTATTGTAAACAAAAACATTAGCATAATGCATATGATACCCAAGGTTGAAAGCCATAATAAATGTGACAAACTAACAACAATATACCTTTGACATGGGTGGTCTGAATTCTGGATCTTTTTGAAGACATAAGGTGGCAGCATGACCAATAGCATGCAACTCATGAGGAATATTATGAGGTTGATACGATCCTAAGCGCGAGTCCAGCAGATTATGCTTATAAGCGAGAACATGTACAGGTTCCATTTGTTGTGATGTGTAAACATCATGCCAAAAATTATGTGTTTTGTAGCATTGTAAATCACTGGTTCGTCGACCAGTGATTAGCTCTAACAGTACTAACCCAAAAGCATATATGTCCACTTTCTCTGTTACTATACCTCCATTGAAGTATTCGGGTGCAAGATACCTGAAATATAGACTTGAAAGTTTATGAAAGAACAATGACTGGGATTTGTTTTAATGGTCGTAGAGATTCGGGTATACCCTGAAGTTCCTATGACCCGATCCTCATCGTATGTATCATATTCACTGTGTAAGCTAACAAGCCCAAAGTCTGCAACCTTGATGAACAAAATGCATCTAGTAAATTAGACATAAATACTTTATAATTTGTTTTAATTAATGCGATGTATAGTAATGAGTTTAAAGTTACCAAAGGCTCGTAATCGTGAGTTAGCAGGATGTTTTTAGGCCGCATGTCTCTGTGAACTATACATCCCACCCTACAATCTTCATGAAGATACCGTAATCCTGTTGCTGTTCCAATTGCTATTTTCAAACGTGACGGCCAGTCTAGATATGTTCTTTTGTTACCTGTTATTCAAAAGTCATCGTGTAAGTACATTTAGAATGTTTAATCGTATTAATCAGGTAATGAAAATAGGATATTATATACCATGTAAATGAATGTCCAACGAGCCGTTGCAAACATACTCATAAACCAATAATCTCTGATTATTCTCGATGCAAAAGCCAACTAACAAGACGACATTTTTATGTTGTGCGCAACTTAGTACTTTTACCTCTTTGCAGAAATCAACATCTCCATTGGACCCGGAAAACTTTAACTGTTTAATTGCAACGACAAGCCCGTCTTTCAGAACGCCTTTGTAAACAACCCACAACCTTCCTTCTGCCACAAAACTTGGATCCGAGAAACCATCTGTGGCTTCTACAAGCTCACTGTAAAAAAACTGTCTCAGTGGTTTTACTAGTGCGGGTGCTTGGTATTGACAAAGCGAACACAATGGTGGCGGTAACGACAATGCTCTACCCAAAGAGACCGCTTCTCTAATCCCGGAGCTAAATATCTTGTCTTTTGGATTTGAAAACTGTGAATTGTGATTAACGATGGACCGGTCATTCACAATGTTGTTTTGAGGGCCCGTAGAAGATGAATTCGGTATGAGCGAGAGAGATATGATTCTTTCTCCACAAGAGTCCATTGCAGTATGCGGATTACCATAGTTGTCGGGTTTATTGATTTGTGAAGGTTTTCCTTTGATCAAGTGTTCAAACAGCGGGTTTTGTTTGTAAACGAGGAAAACAGAAGACGTGACAGAGTTTGATAAAAGATTTTTGTTACAAGTTTGCGGATGAAATACAGAAGTTTCTTCGGGACTGCTGACTGGAGTAGAATGATTCACACCATGGCCCAAGAGTTTTTCTGGATCGACAGTTGGTGAGGAAACTGCTGAAAAGAAAGGGGTTTGGAGCTCATCGGGTCGGGCTAGATTAAGCTTAAGGACTTTCGGTACTGAACCTTTCATTACCACAATGTTGCAATGTAGTTCCTCCATGCAGTGTTTAAGTTCTTGTTTTAGTTTCCTGATTCAAACAACAGCAAAACCATTTGACTCTCAAAAGTCAAAATTGGACTCTAAAATGGGGACTGGATGCAGAGAAATACAATGAGATAATAGTTTTACTTCTATTTACTTATCCAATATGACCCAGTTGGCGGCATTATACTTCGCTTGAGCCGCCACAGCCCCCGCCGGCGTACCCGACACCACCTTGATTTGCACCATCACCTGCAGTTGAGATCAATATGAATTTCATCCCAGTAAATTGCAATTCTCTCTTTCTTCTATAATTAACTGTGTACTATTGTCCTAAAATAACTTTTGAGCATTTATTGAACTCAATAACTACAAATTTCTTATAGCCCAAGCAGTGGCAGACCCAAGAATTATTTGTTAGGGGTGCGGATGAGGTGTTTAACCATATTTTCAAGGGGTGCGCTCGGGTTTTTTTGCCTAAGATATACACTAAATTTTTTTTCAAGGGGTGCGGCGCTCAACTTGCCAAAAGGTGGGTCCGCCCCTGAGCCCAAGCCGTGCAGATTTATACAATGTGATGCGCTTACATTTTCCGTAATTTTAAGAATATAATGTGACATGCTTATTTTTATCCGTGTCTCAATAAAAGTTTTATTCAAAACCAAACATGTCATATATAACTGATTTTATTTTCCTTTATAGTGACAGGCTGAACCACTACCATCCGATCAACATCAGTACCTGCATCGGTTTTCGTTTTTACGGTTTTCTCAATGTTTCTACCCGTAACGAACTGAACCAATTCCGAGCAAATAACACTGGTCCCCAGATATCGGTATTATCTAAACTAATACCATTTCTTGTTTTTATGATTTTCGATCAATGTATCTCTTTTGGTTGCTATACCAAATGCCGGTATCATACCAGTATACCGACGCGGTGAATCCAACTAAAACCCTAGAGATGACAGATTTTAGATCTAATAGCAATAGAGGAAACCGGAAAGTGATTACCTCAAACTGATTTTGAAACTGAAGAACCATCCGTGAACACGTTTCTGAGATCTGACATATCCGATCTGGCAAATTAGCACAGTCTTCACTTTTCCGGCAATCTCCATTTAACCGTCGCCATCTCCAGAACTTCTGACCTGCTATACTACCAAATTACCACCGACATAAAATATATATATAAAAAAAGCAATTGAATTACTTGATTTAGCGCTGGAATATACTGCAAGCAACATAACGCAATCACAGGGATGAACAACATGAGTAAGAGCCCAAGCCAGAGCTTCCTTTGAGACGATCTTGTTGTCTGCTTTCACGGCGACGATCACGTTCTCAGGCAACTTACGGCGGGACTTCTCAACGGCCTGATCGGTTTTTGGCGGGAACATTGAAGAATATTCGTCGGGAAATCTTAGAATGCAAATTGTAGAGACTGGTTGGTTATGAATTGGGTCTGATGAAGGCGTTTGTTTAAGGTGGGTTGTTTTGTTTAGTACTTTAGTTGATGGTACAGTTGCAAGAGCATTGATTCTTTTTTAACCGTAATTTTTGGTATTTAATGATAAACTAGGGTCAAGACCCGCCTGCGTTGCGGCGCGGGTACATCATAAACATTGAATGCATTAGTCCAAACGTTATATGATGCATTAACCATATGAAAACACACATTTCTCCGTATCAAGTTGAACTCAGTGTAACCTGTATAAGCATTGTGATTGGATCAAACATAAAGTAAATGGAATTCATATCGAACAATCATAACGTATTATATGTGACCCAACTTATATAAAGAAAACGTAATGGGTATGTAGGAAAATATGCACATGTAATCGAAAGGGATTAATTAGAGCTTTCGAAGAAATGGAAGAAAAAGAAACCATAATTTGACTCCACTCGGTTCGAAACAAACTTTACGAAACGTACATAAAATAAACACGAAAACATATTATCTTTGACCTGAATCATTTTCCAATAAATTTTACGTCGAAACATAGAATAACTTAAAGAGTTAATTACTGTTTTCGTCCCTGAGGTTTGTCAAAAATAACGGTTTCAGTCCATTAGTTTAAAAATTGCGATTTCAGTCCATTAGTTTCATTTTCGTAACCATTTCAGTCCACTTTTCAAACGGCGTTTGTTTTATGCAGTTAATGGAAGCACGTGCTTGTCACGTGATGGGCAATTTAGAGATGAATTGGGGGTCAGGGTTTGGATGAATAAGGGGTAGGTGGTGTTTAATACAACTGAGTTTGTGAGAATTGGAATGGAAATGACCAAATTGCCCATCACGTGACAAGCACGTGCTTCCATTAACTGCATAAAACAAACGCCGTTTGAAAAGTGGACTGAAATGGTTACGAAAATGAAACTAATGGACTGAAATCGCAATTTTTAAACTAATGGACTGAAACCGTTATTTTTAACAAACCTCAGGGACGAAAACAGTAATTAACTCTAACTTAAATTTATACGAAAACGTACATAGAAATATGCACGTAAAAATGGTTTCTTTAAACGAAAAACGTATTAGATTTGACCTGACTCGTCTATAAAAAAGTTTACATCGGAATGTAGAAGAAATCGTATTTAAACATACCCGTACATAAAATATGCACGTAAAAAATAGTTTTTATGTAAAGGAAATATAGGGGTAAACTGAAACAAAAAATTAGTAAAAAATTTAATAGGTTAAAAACGTTCGTAAAACCGTGCCAAGTACACCAATGCCACAATCACATCGACTCTCAACATCCTAAAAATAAAATAGATAAAATGGTAAAAATTACACTGAACGAAAAGCTGACTAAAATCGTTGAACCACACACACCCGTTAGAGTGTCTTAATACGAAGAAATATAAAACGTAGAAAATAATAACTTAGTCGATCTACGACCCGCTCGTTGTGGCGAACTTTTCAAAAGGGGAAAAATGAACGCGTTGCGATGGGTCTGTCAAATATGAAAAAATAGAGCAAAAACGTTGAACCTCACATGCACGCTACGACATGTTAACTCACAAAATTTAGAACGAAACGTAAAATGAAAAAGTTGCGAAAGATAAAAAGTATGGGGTACGAAAGTTGTAAATAATAAAGTGTTGTGTTAAATTATAAAAGATGGAAAACTTTGAGTTAAAAGTAAAAAATGAAAAGGGGTTAAAATGTAAAATATGAAATGCTTGAGTTAAAAGTGAAAATTCAAGTTTTTTTTTAAAAACACTCCCTAAGCTCAAGATACAAGTTATGATGCACATGTAAGTTAATTATTAATATATGGAATAATAGTTTAATGAGCTTTGTGTACTTTAATTACTATTTTAATTTTATTTCAATAATAAAGATGTATGTTATATTGTTCTTTGTCGGTTACTAGTTCGAATTCAAACGATGATTTGCGATGGGGTGTTGCTAAATGTACCCCCTTTTCTACTGAATGCACCTCCTCCTTCAACTTTTACATTAATATAATTCAAACCCTTTTGTTTTTCTTTCATTTTTTTATCTTTAATTATTATTATTACTAGTATTTGTTTTTAAAACGTTATTTTATTTAAAAACAAACTTTTTTGATTCTTTGAAAAATAATCGTTTTCTTACGTTTTAAACTAAAGCGAGTCTTTTTAATTTTGAAATGGATTTTTTTTTCATAGCTGCTTGAAGTGGGTATGCGAATTCGGTTTGTATAAACAATGATACACAAAAAATTAAATGAATCTTTAAAGCCAGCCAACTTAACTAACGTTTTATTTTCTTTTTACGTCTTATTACTTTTAATAAATAAAAGTTGTTAATTATATTAAAAAACATTTTAATATAATAATAATACTAATAAAAATAGAAATAGAAAGATGAGAGAACTAAAATACGAAATAAATAAAAAATATAAAAGCAACTGTTTTTTTTTCAAAGAAAAGTTCTGAAACTTTTTTATTGTATAAAAAATATCTTTTTTTATTTAATTTTAATGACGTTTTATAGAAACATAATAAAATACTAGTAAGAGAAACTGTCTTCAAATTATAGAAACACAAAAGCTTTCAAAAACAATATTTGAATTCGTTTAGAGGGGTGAAATTTAACAACTTTTAAATTATACTTTTAGAAAGGAGGGTATGACTAGTAAAAAAGGGGGTGCATTTAGCCAACCCCTTTGCGATGATGAAAACAAACAAAAACCTAACAAAAGAAGTATTTTAGATGCATCGTGGAGCAACTATTATAGTTAATTTACGCTGTCTTAGGTTTCAAGTAATTATGTTGAAACAACCCATATCTCGCATCTTGAATTTGGTTATTGATGTTTTGTCATGGTTGATCGAGTTGTAGCGCTAGCGCTTGTCTAGTAACTTGATTTGGTCATGGACTCGTAGCGTAATTTGGGTGGTAAATGATTCAATCTTCGCTTTAGACGTTGTTCACGTGTTCAATAATACAATGTTAATTAATTTGTTTATTAAAAAAGGATTATAAAAAGAGTAATTAAATATATATAATTAGAAAACCTTTTAATATCATATATTTTCTTTAATGAAACCAACCCTTGCTCCCAATGCAAGTAGATGATGTTGATATCATGGGGCATGTTATTCTCAAGACAGGCCACACACTGCATGTGATCACATTTACAGGTATTATTATGAAAGTTGTTGTCAACATTCTTGTGGTGGCGGATGCATTATTAGCTTATATCTTTTTGCCCAACCATTGACTACAATTTATTAATGATTTGATTATATTTATATCTAATTGAAAATATGTATAAAGGTTTAATCAATCAAAATACACTAGAACAAGATATTCTCAGCTTATATGTTAATCATATCGAGGGTAATATACAAACAGACCAAAATAAAATAAAAACATATGATCTTTTTAACTTAAAAATTCTAGGCCTTTGTATATTCGCTAAGGTTTAATGCCAAGAGCGTCGACAAGTACAATGCATTTAGATTTTATATAATTAAGTTATAGTTATAACAAATGTAGATTTGAATATCAATGACTTGGAATTAGATAATCAGAGATAGAAAATAAGAAGTTTTTGTCTCTTAGATATGATATAATAGATAAAACTTAGCATAATAAAAGCCGAATATATGAGGAAAATAAATATCATATATGTTCTCTTGTTATGATATGTAAGGGATCACCAAACAATCTTCTCACTTTACGAAGCGACCCCCTCTTATTTCTTCATACTAATATAGTAATAATTTTGTCTTTTAAAAGGAAAAGGTTACACAATCGTCTCTTAAATTACACCAAGTTTACCTCATGTCAAGATTTGGTGATGACACTAATATAGTAATAATTACCTTCGCTTTTTTTCACCAATCTTATTATATCACTAACAGTTGCAAATACATAAAAAGAGTGTTTGACAATAAGTATTACACGTTGTAGCACAAACACTCTTTTCTCTTGTACCTATTGAACTTTTATTACATAAGATGTTTTGAATGTAAAATCACTTCAGAAAATATGTTATTAAGCTTGTGTATTTTTAAAGGTTTGTCAAAGTATAAGTAGGTTATGCATACACATATATACTAGAGAATGATCTTTCGAGAAGAAAGTTTAGTTGAGAAAAGAAATAACAAATTTCATAATGGTAGAACACTAATTAATTTATAGATCCCCCCTCACAAATTAATTAGGCTATTGGATATGTAAGAGGGTAGTTCTTAAAGGATAGTCTGTCATGTAGGTAGGGGTGGACCCATATTGAACCGGTTGGAGTCCCTGGACCTCATTGTTTTTAAAAAATTAGTAGATCCAGTATATTAAATTTTATAAGGACCCCATACATACAAGACAAAATTGCACAAATCAACCTTTATGTTTGCCTCAAACTGCACTTTATACCTTTCACTATGAAGTCGCAAAAACCAACATTTATGTTCATGTTTTGATACATGGTTCAACCTTTACCACTAACCTGGTTAGATTTTTTGGTTAATTATCTCACATACTTTTCATGTGAAGGTATTTTAGTCTTTTTAAATCCTTATTTTCTTTTCTATTTTTTGTTTCATTAGTCAAACATCAAAAGTAGGGCTGTAAACGAACCGAACGAACACGAACAAGACCTTGTTCGTGTTCGTTCGTTAAGGAAACAAATGTGTTCACGAACGGTTCATGAACACTTACCGAACGAGATTTTATGTTCATGTTCGTTCATTAAGGGAATGAGCGTGTTCGCGAACGGTTCACGAACACAAACGAACACAAAAAAATTTGGCGAACACGACGAAGGATAAAGATAGATGGCCCAGAGAGTAGCACTCGAATTTGAATCCCTTATTGTGGAACAGAGGTCGATCGTATTCGCCGATGTAAATAATGAGAAATGAAAGGGAAATGATGCATAAACAAGGTGAAAGTGGGTTTCCTAGTTTAATTGTTAGGGTAATAAAATAAATAAAAAAGTTTAATAATATAAAAAGTACAAATAAAACATAAGAAAGTACAAAGATCTTCAATTAAAACACAAACATACGAATATAAACGAATACAAATCAACGAATGTTCACGAACACGTTCACGAACACCTTACCGAACGTTCACGAACACAATCAAACACGAATGAGACCTCTGTTCATGTTCGTTCATTTAACTAATCGAACGAAATTTATTGTTCATGTTCGTTCGTTTATTAAACAAACGAACATGAACGAACTTCCCGCCAAACGGTTCACGAACGGTTCGCTGAACGCTCCGTTCGTTTACAGCCCTAATCAAAAGTAATAATCATTATCAACAAACCTATATGTTAACATAATAATAAACAGCTAATATACAACCTATGTGAAACAAATTCATTAGTCAACACAACTCAATCCAGAAAGAAAAGAAAGAAAGAAAGAAAAGAAAAGAAAAGAAAAACAAACCGTTCTGCCAAGAATTGTATGGGTGTCATCCATTGAAATCCCACCCCACAAACTCAATCCAGAAAGAAAAACACAATTCAATCCAGAAATAAAGTATCTTTTGTTGTCTTCCATGAAATCCCACCCGCAAACACCTTACTATGGGGGTGTTTAGGTTAGCTTATTTAAGTTAAAAAGTACTTTTTGTGAGAAGGACTTATTAACTTATGACTTTTTGAAAAAGACTTTTTAAAAATATGTTTGGTTTAGCTTATGAGCCAATAAGTCAATAAGTAGTTTTTTTAAAAGGTGTTTGGTTTAACTTATTTATGTAAATGACCAAAAAGGACATCCTTTAAAAAGTGTTTGGTTTAACTTATTTAAGTTTTTTCTCTCTCCTGCATCTTGAAAAACAACTTGATGAAACATATAACATAACATTTGTTTACATATTTTATAATTTCCTAATTAGAACATAATAATATTACATTCAGATTGCTAAAAAAAACACAAAAAATGCACAAGAATAACAAACTAATGTCATACTATGCTCTTCTTCGTGATTCCATTATATCTTGTGCAATCATATCTCTTATCGCTTCCATATACATACCATCATTATCTGTACGATTTGTAGACGGAACTTCTTCATGAAGTTCATCACTAGTACCGCGGGGATTGTAAGATTCTTGTTGGGCTATGTTAAATGCTTCATCAAACATACCAGACTTTTTAACAAAGTTATGGATCGCCATCCATGCTATCACAATACTCACTTAGTGCTCGTATGTGTAATTAACATGCATATCTCTCAATAATGCCCACCTAGCTTTCAATACTCCAAAGGCTCGTTCAATGATATTTCGCAATGACGAGTGGTGATAGTTAAATGTCTCTTTTGGTCCGCGAGGAGCATGCATAGCACTACTCTGTCCACGTTGAAATTCTGGTATATGATAACGAATGGTTTGTCCTTTGTATGGAGTAAGATACCCTTTAGTATTTGGGTATCCGACATCAACAACGTAATATTTGTCTACAAATATAACAAACAATTGTTAGTCGTTTCAACAAGTATTAATAACATAAAAAAATGCTTTATACTAACCAGCCGTTAGATGTGGAAATAGAAGCTCCGGCCTTTGTAAGGCTTCACGCTTCACTGAAGATTCTGGTGTCATGTGCACTACCCTCTCATCCAGCCCATACGAATGTAAAGCACATGTTAAAATCACAAATGGCCATTATATTTTTTGTCGCATATCCCTTTCGACCAATGTACTTCGGTTGGTCCTTCAATCGAACCGATGCCCTCATGTGTGTTCTATCAATAGCACCAATGCAATCCTTGAACATTGGATAACACCGAGGATTATTTAATATAGAGCAGGTACCTCATCATTATAGTTTGCGGATGGCTTGATGATGTTAGCACTCATCTTAAGCACGGCTGCCATAACTTTATAGAAATGTCTATGAATAGTTTCCCCAGAATGATTAAAAGATTTTTGGACAAACCTATTCGTACAACCGTGAGCCAAAGTCATCAAGAAGATTCTGCCCGACTTCTCAACAGACATATTACGACTTTGTTTCAATCTGTAATTAGTAATAAGATCTATGCATAACTGTCTAAAAACTGGCACGTGCAATCTAAATATTTCATAACACCATTAGTTAGTGCAGAAGCCATGAGATCTACTTTTCTTTATTTATTACTTTAATAAACTGTATTATTTATCAACTTTTAAGTTGCAGAATCTAGAAATTGGTTATTTGCGTAAGGTGCACATGGTTCAAGTGCATAAAGTAAACCTGTCTTGCAAAATTAACAACCTTGTTTTCAATAACAAGTAGCAGACATGGCAAACACAACTCATAAACAAAGCATAAAAGAGGTTTCATAAATATGACAATGCTAAGTGTAGTCAAATCTCCAAAAACTATAAAACAAAGCAAAAAAAACAAAAAAAAAATATCATAAGCCACTGTCTCTAATCCAAGAAAGACGTACACTACTGTAATTTACAATGGCTTTTTTTTTTAATTTACAAATCCAGAATGGATCAATATTAATATGTACCTATGTTACATTCACAAATTCAGATAACCACTTTAAAAAGAAAACAACGGTTATTACCTTTTGCAAAATTAGCTGATTCTATCTCCGGTATGGCTCTGGCAGCAACGAGCAACTGCAGAGATGGGTGATTCTGTTTTGTCGTTGAGATGTAAAGGTTTGATGGTAGATATATAGGGGCAGATGTAAGGGTTGGATATAAACGAAGCTGGCATGGTAGATGGGGGTAATTGAAGGAGGTAGTGGGAGGATTAATGGTGTAGTCACTGGTAACCTTAATTGATGAACAGAGATGGAGATTAATGATAATAGAAATGGAGTAAGGATTTGATTTGATATGTTAAAAGATGAATTGAAGTTATGCTGAAGATGAATTGAAGTTAATAATGTTGAAAAGGGGGTAGGAGGCATGCATTGATGATGAAGATCTGTTTGTTGTTGAAGATGGCGGCAGTGTTTGGAGGGACAGGTGAAAGGTGTAATGGTCATAAATTCTTGAAGGGTAAATTACTTTTTGAGTCCCTGTGTTTTATGTGTTTTAACTAGTTGAGTCCAAAAGCAAAAAGTTTAACGACCTGAGTCCCTATAAGCATTTTCTTTAACCATTTGAGTCCAAATTTCTAACTCCGTTTAAATTTTCTGTTAGTTTTTTATTAAAAGACTAAAATGTCCTTTATTATATTATTATTACAATTATTATTAGTAGATATAGAGAGAAACAATACCCACAAACACTACACTGATTTCTTTCTCGTCTTCATCTCTCTTGCTTATCTCTCTCTCAACCACACCAGTACCACCACCGCCACCACCGTCACCTTCGCACCACCACCATCTATTCCCCTGCTATGTGCTACTATTTAATTCATACATAGATTCATTCCCAAAATGGCAACTTTATAACCAGCCCAACTCGATTTGGAAGCTAAAGACCACTCCCGCCGTCATTCCACCGCGGCCAACATTGAGATTGTAGGGGCGGTGGTATCTGATGAGGAGGAGAAAGGGAGGGAATCCACGGTGTCAGATTTCTCGATTGTGGATCTAGAAAGTGGTGGTGGTGCGGCCCATAATGATAAGGTACATTGGTCAAAGATTGAAGGGGATTGTAGGATTTGTCATTTGAGTATTGATTTAACCAATCAAGATTCTAAGAATGGGAGTCCTATTGAGTTGGGTTGTTCTTGTAAAGATGATTTAGCTGTTGCTCATAAATATTGTGCTGAAGCTTGGTTCAAGATTAAGGGTAATAAGTAAGTTTCATCTTTCAAGATTCAATCTTTATTACTACTTTTTTCACATACCCATTTCAATCGTTGCATCTTTCTTGATCTAAACCTATGTTTCAATACCAAAATTGTTAAAGATTCAAGCTTTGTTGACTAGTCAACGTCCATATGTTTAGGGTTTTTTTTTCTGTTTTGGAAATAATGTTGATTGTGTGTTTCTTGTTTATTATTGGATTTAGTTTACCTTTCTGTGCATAGAACTTACCTGTAATGAAAGAGGCTTTTACATTTTAATTATTGAGGTGATTATTAATTATTGGAGGCCCGGTTTGCAGGCGGTGATTGGTGGTTGACGGTCAACGGAAGATGGTGATAGTTATGGAGGTGCGGTGGGAATGGTGGTGGTGCGGTGGTGTTAATGGTGTTGGTAGGGGTAGAGAGAAAGAGAGGAGGGATGGACAGGTGTGTGAAATGTCTATGTGAGTATAACAATATATATATATATATATATATATAATATTTTATATATAATATTAAAATATTTATGCATTAAAGACTTGTTCCTTATACTTTTGTGCATATAAGACTTGTACTTTGTGTGTAAATGACCAAATTACCCTTGCAGTTAACAAACTTGGTGGATGGAGTTAGAAATTTGGACTCAAATGGTTAAAGAAAATGCTTATAGGGACTCAGGTCGTTAAACTTTTTGCTTTTGGACTCAACTAGTTAAAACACATAAAATACAGGGACTCAAAAAGTAATTTACCCATTCTTGAAAAGTCTTTTTGCTATTTGAGAAGTTACAAATCTTAGACTTCTCAAATTTGCCTTCTTGCAATACAAACCTGTAAGACCCTTAGTCCATTTTATACAATTATCATATAAATTTCGGTTAAAATAGTGTAATTACGACTAAACATATACCTGTAAATACGAGTTTGTTAAAACATTTTAAGAAATAAAATATTATAACATCTTGTATATATATTCGCCGTTTAAAAAGTGCCGACAAACCATTTCGTGGAAGCTTGAATTCTTGGTTGTGTTCGGTTCTTTATCGAACTTGATCGTCCTCCGGTACCTTAAATTACACCTACAATCCATAAAACATGAATTGAATTAGTCATAAGTAGTTTAAAACGTGTTTAAACAAGTTCGCAAGACCAAACAAATAAAATAAAAAAATTTCAAGGCCAGTATACGGTTGCGTCGTGCGACAGCCCAGGGGTCTTGATGTCGCGTGGCGCGACGCCACATTTTGTCCAGAATTGTCGTTGCTGAATGCAGTATTTTTCAGCAAATCCGAACTTCACTAAAACGGACATAACTTTCTCGTTTTTTATCCGTTTTACGTCACGTTTCTTCCTACGTGATCGTAATTAAATTCTCCATCCCATGGAGTTAAAATCCAACATCCGGCTTAATAAATTTTGAGACTTTTAAGCCTTCGGCTCATTACCTTTTTACAAAATTTTGACCCGTTTATGCATTTATCAAACAAACATATTTGTTTGATCCTTATTTCACATGCACCTCTTCAATTCAATATTATCTACCATGTTAGGTTCTAATCACAGGTTTCGTACATAATTTAAACCCGTTTTCGCTCGTATGCTTATTTTGACCCGTTAAGGGTATTTAGGTATATTTTGAGCATGAATCTCTTTCATTTCTAGTGTTATATTACCACATTTCTTATCAAGTAGTCTTCTACCACAACTATTTTTGCGGTGGATTTAATGTGGTGATATAAATAATCCGAGTTTTTCTCCTCGGATTGATATTTTACGGCAAGAACTCAAATAGAGTCATTTAACTAAATATTTCCATCTTCGATCGTCTTGTTGTACGGGCAATACCTTTGTTTTTATGACCTCACGGGTCATTTATCCTTTGGTTTTACATGCCCCCTTTTGTCAACCATGGCTCTTTCTTCCATTATGACTTATTTCACTATTTACTTGGGTCATCTATTTCTATACGCGCCATACATCGTTTTTATGGTTCCCTCGAAAACCATTTATACTAGTATGCCCATAAGATTTCTTGACCCCAAGATTCTTTTAACTTTTTCATTCATCTCGACCTTACCACATCGGACATAACTGTGTTCCTTATAAGAAGCTCATTGGTATCATGTGTTCACTACTTACTTAGCCAGAATAAGCGATCAACACATGGTACGCATAACCTTATTATAATTACCACCTCACGTCCCATGTAAGTAATCTCTCGTTTTATTTAAGTTGGTAAAACTTTATTTAATTGCCTATTAACAACTATTAGTTTTACCCGTTTTATCTTTGAACATATGCAATGTTCCTTTTTTTATAATCATTTATACAATCACATTCGTTGATGTGATCATTACTTTTCTCAATTTAATCTTTATTGAGAATACTTTCTTGGATGATTACTTTTGTCCAAGTTTATATTTAAAATAAATTTAGTTATTGTCTCATTATTCACAACTGTGAATAATATGTATCTCTATGGAATTTCTCTTTGAAACATCATCCTAGATTGGTAACCTATCCAGATTTCCAAGTTTTATATTCTATATGCAACTTGCCATGGACTATGTATTTGTTGCATATTTCTATTTACACTATAAGTTTAAGTCGTGTACCTTGTAGATACTTGCCTTGATAAACTTTCCTTGTTGTTTGATCTCTCATTCGAGACCATTTCTTAATTCATGTCTTTGGCGTATATGACTTACTTGTCGTACTTCAGACTATTTCTTTACCGCATCGATAATTCTTTAAACTCTCGTCGTGTTCCAATGCGAGGTTCCTTCAACTTAAAATGTCTACACATGTTAGTAACGTTAATATTAACAAGCACCCGTATTATCATACAAGGCTTTATACGACACGTGTTAACACACGTAATCCATTTAACTATATCGGTCTTTTATTGTTTTCTTTGTGGTAACGTGTTTTACACGATAACCCCATGTGTTGTTTTCCACACTTTACATGCTAGACCGTTAATGTATTGAATAACTTACCGGATTTTGCGATCAAGTCTCGAACCGAACACCAATCTTTATCAAGAGCATAAGGTTTAAGTTCAAGCATAGTTTTTCCCCACTATACTCGAATCTCTTAAACCAGGGCTCTGATACCAACTTGTAAGACCCTTAGTCCATTTTATACAATTATCATATAAATTTCGGTTAAAATAGTGTAATTACGACAAAACATATACTTGTAAATACGAGTTTGTTAAATATTTTAAGAAATAAAATATTATAACATCTTGTATATATATTCGCCGTTTAAAAAGTGCCGACGAATCATTACGCGGAAGCTTGAATTTCTTGGTTGTGTTCGGTTCTTTATCGAACTTGATCGTCCTCCGGTACCTTAAATTACACCTACAATCCATAAAACATGAATTGAATTAGTCATAAGTAGTTTAAAACGTGTTTGAACCGTGTCTTCCTTTTGAAAACTAACCAGTCTAAGTCTAAGCTTAATTAAAGACCGTTAGGATTCTAATAGGTTATTAAAAACCTTCGTTCCAGATTAGGAGCCCAGTAAAAGCTACGTGTACTTGCTGTATTTGATTTATACTTTGCTCAGGTAAATACCCTTAACTTATTTTCCCTATACGGGCTTGGGATACGGTACTATAAAAGTACCGCTTGGTCGGGTGTATGTAGTCATTTAAATCGTATTGTGATTGATGTATTTACATAATCTGTTTGGTATGTATTATTTGGTGTATGGCCCTTGGGGGTTAAATGACCATGTCCCGGATATCCTTGGCATCATTCAAAGAAATGGCCACGACCTAAGCATGGGGTTTAGGCGTAAACCTGACAGATGCATTATGTAAAAACTGGGATCCCACTATAAGGAATCGACCTTGTGGGCTATACCTGTGGCGTGTCAGTTAACTTAAGTCCGGCCTTGCAACTGGCCATAATGGATGAAAAATGAGTAAAACTGTATACAAGATTATTTTGAATAATTGCCCCAAGTTATAAAAATATTTTTGCCGAAGTGCATTCAAATCAATTTTCAAACTCTTTTCAAAATGAGTAAGTTAAGTTGTATTTACCAGTGTAAACTGACGTATTTTCCAAAAAGGCTAAGTGCAGGTACTAGACGAAATAGGCTGGCTACTCCAGGCATCATTACTCAAGTCTCGCAAGCTTTAGACGTCAAAGTCTGTTGAACAGTTTCCTTTTTATTTGATCCGCCTGTGGATCTGTTTCGACTGTTTTATGATACTTAAACATTACAATTTATTCAGTTGAAATAAATCTATCTTTTGCTTCCGCTGTGCATTTATAGGTTGTGTTGTTTGACTATGATGATATCAATTACGTCACGATACTCCCCACCGGGCCCACCGGTGACACGTGGAAAATAGGGGTGTGACAGCCTGGATCCACAAAATCAAGTTATACATGGAGTCCCGCAATTCAATGCGGGGAATCAAAGAGCTAATAACCGGTTTGGGGGAGATCAGATACAGTTTGTGGATGGTGTCCCACAGGTTGTTCAAGGGGCATTAATTCAAGGCTTTGAAGGTCATCGTCGACCCGTTGTAGTACCCAACTCATCATCTATATTTACACCGGTGGGGAAAGAACCGAAGAACCATACTTGCACATTGCAAGTTTTGATTTGATTTGTCAGACGATTGGGGGTTCGGGGTTTACAAAGGATGAAGTGAAGCTGATGTTGTTTCAGTTTACTCTAAAAGACAAAGCACGCCAGTGGTTTGCGACATTACCTCCAGGTAGCATTTACACTTGGCAAGAGATGCAACATGTGTTTTTAGAGGAGTATTACATGATGAATAGAACCAGTGAAGCTCGGGATGCAATCAGAGCATTCCAGCAACATTCATGGGAAGCGCTCCATGAGGCGTTCACAAGGTTTAAGGAAATGTTAAGAAAATGTCCCCATCATGGCATTCAGACATGAGAGCTGATCAAAGCATTCTATGATGGGCTACGTCCTGATGATATAAGAGATCTTATCGCCATCAGTAATGGTACGTTTCTCACAAACACCGAAGCTGCAGATTGGGCATACTTGGAAAGACAGAGTGCCACTTCTAAAAGACATGCACAATCTAGCAGAAGGGCAAGATTAGCATCAGCAAGAGCAATTGATTATGAAGCTGCAGAACGGGTTGAGAAACTGAAAAACCAGAATCTACTATTAGAGCGACAAGTGGCTCAAATGAAGTTGGGAAAGGGAGCCGGAGTTAGGGCAGCTAATGCGTTCGCGGTGTGTACAGATTGTGGTGAGTTAGGACACCAGGTTGGAGAGTGTCACGCAAGGATGGGTCCGAATGAAGAATTGAACCAAGTATTCGGTGAACGAAAGAAGTATGATATGAAATCGAATACATATCATCCAGGTTTGAGAAACCACCCTAATTTTAGTTAGGGTAATTCTGCTAATCAAATGAACCCTAATTTTCAGGTACTCATGCAAGGAGGCCAGCAATATCAGAGTCGTCAAGCTAATTACTCACAAGGAAATTACCAAAATCAGGGCCAGTATAATCAGGGTAACCAGCAAAGGAACTTCTCAAGTGCTAGTAGTGGAACGAGTGACGAAAAATTGGATGCTATTATGAAGTTTATGTAGGACATCCAGAAGGATAACGAAGTTCGAGACAAAACTTCTGATGCAATGCAGAAGCAGTTGGGGCAGTTAGCAGAGGATCTAGCCCAGCTGAGAAGAGATCCAGGTAAGTTGCCAAGCACTACCACAGTTAACCCAGCACATCAGTCATCTAGCTCGAAAAATGGAAGAAATGTGCACATCAACGCGGTAAGTATTCTTCCAACTTTTGAAACTGGTAGTGTTGAAGTAACTCCACCACCACAATTAGTTGAGGAGGTGGTGGAGGATGTTGGTAGTGAATCGGACTCTCAACATGATCGGGACCCACTAAGGGATGAAAGGTGGGAAAGTTTTAAACAAGCAAAAATTAATCTACCCTTACTCGATGCGATTAAAGAGAGTCCCGATCAGGTTGAGTGTCTTAAAGAGTTAAGTACCCAAAAATGACTTCACAGGTTTCCTAAAAAACTTGATTTGACTGCAAATGTGAATGCTGTTTTGTTGGGCACCCTTCCCCCAAAACTCCAAGATCCAGGAGCACCCATTATTTCCATACAAGTGGGTGAATTTAAAATAGACAGGGCACTGTTGGATCTTGGAGCGTGTGTTAGTATTCTACCAGGGAGTCTTTATAACCAATATGATGTTGGTCCGCTACAAAAAGTCAACACCACCGTGGTGTTAGCTGATCAGACTCCCATGTGTCCGAGGGGGATTGTAAGAGACGTAATTGTGAAGGTAGAAGAGTGTTACTACCCAGTTGACTTCTTAGTGCTTGATTGTACTACAAGTTCAAAGAACACACAACCTCCTGTCATTCTGGGTAGGCCGTTCTTAGCGACTGCTCATGCAATTATCAACTGTGTTGATGGAACGGTTAATATGAAGTTTGGTGACTGTGAATTGCGGTTAAATGTCTTTTCAGGTGTGACTAATCCTTCCATTTCAGGTGAACACTCAAAAGTTGAAAGTGGTGAAGAGAATGTCTCTCCTGCAAAGGAGATTCAAACAAAACATGAGTGTTTTATGGTTGACAGGTTTGAAGTGGCAGGAAGCAAAGCGGTGAGGAAAAAGGAAAATGTGGCACATGAGGAGTTCAAGACAGAAAAAGGGAAGCCACGAGGGAGGAAGAAGAAAAAGAAACTGCCTGAATGTGATAATGCAAAACAGAGGTTAAATTTATTCGGTCCAATGTGGAATACAGTGGACGACTTACTAGAACATTGGCGGGGTACATACTTAGAGACCATGGGACGCAAGCATCCCACTCGACCACCATGAGGGTATATCAGGTATGGTCTGGCTTGGTCTGGCTGAAGACCTATAAACTTAGCGCTCTCGGGGGGCAGCCCCAGGATGTAGAGTAGTGTATATTTGTTTTGTTTTTGCATTAGTACTTTTGCAGGTTATTAGGTTATTAATCTCTACGGATGCAATGGTCCAAGTGTGGGGATGTTTGGTGAAATCCCAATGCGTTCTAGTTGCAGTGGCAAACAATGCACATATTAGAGTTCAGCCAAAACTGTCTATACTCAATCTCCATTTGGACGGGGATGATCCGAACACTAATTGTAGAGATTGACCTGAGTACTTGTTGGACACGGCCGCGAATGGAATGCTATACGGTCGTGGTGGAACATGACGCATGAGGATTCTGCGCTTTAAACCAGGGGAGTCTGTTCCACTTTTTATTATTGCATTTTTTTATTCATGTCTTGGTGGTGTTAAACTTTATGTGTTAGGGAATGTGTTTTTGCTATTTGTGTTTGGAACGGTCATTCATGAGGTTTGTTGGTTGGTATTCTCGGGTTTTGTTTTTAAAACACTATATATTGGGGACAATGTCGCCCAAGTGTGGGGATATGGAAACCCGGGAAGGGAAAGGTTTGGGACAAAAGTTTGAAAGAGGTTGAAAGTGATTGAAAACGATGAAAACTGAAAAAAAAATGAAAATTTTGAAAATTTTAAAGAATTTCATCACCTTAAGTGAACTAAATGGATATGAAAACCGAATGTTTCAATCACTAATGGGTTCCTTGCCGGCAGTAAACTAACAAAGTCCCTTGTCATATCGTTTCTTTAAGTTTCATGAGAGTAGGCCCGACAGGTGTTTTTAGGATAAAATAATTGAGAAGAGATCTCTATTTAAGGGTATCATGCTTTAGATTGCATATGTTATGTGTCGATAGCCTTTTTACCTTTCTTTGGTGAGATTTTGAGCCTGTAGAATGATAGAATGATTTACTTTATGACTTCATTTGTTGAGAGCAGGCCGAGTGTTATTCTGTGTTAGAACTTGTGTGATTTGATGCATGCTGAGACTGTGGTTTGATATGTGCACGTAAATGATAAAGGCATTAGGACTTACCTTACACCTGTTGTGTTTGTTTCGTGTTTACCTAGTCATTACCCTTAGTAGCCCTGTTGAGCCTAGTTACCTTTCGTTTGTCCACCTAGTGTGAATTGTTTGATACCGACCGTGAATGACAAAGTTATGAATAATTAAAAAAAAAGAAAACAAAGAAAAGAAAAGAAAAAAAAATAGAAAAAGAAAAAGAGCAAAAAGAAAGTGGTGTGAAAATTGTTTATGTCTTGGGTAGAAACCAATCCAAAAGTATGTTATGTTTGCAAACAAGTTGTCACGGTTTGGTCGTTTGTTTGTTCGCCACCTAAAAATATAAATATAAACCAAAAAATATTCCTACCCTTAGCCTAAGCCCAAAACCAAAAGTCCTTTTGATATGTGCCGTGTTATATGATACAGTGGAGGTGTGACTGTCATACAAGCTTATGATTACAGAATTTCATGTTTGGTTTGGAGTGTATAAATGCTAGTACATTACATGCTAGTTCATATTTTTAAAGCGAGAGGAGAGTTTATTGTGAGGGGCGTGTAGCATATGTATAATCCTAAGCATGTTAGTTTTGAATAGACAAGTCTTGAGTTTTAGAAATTACACCAATTGCTTGTCGGACTGTCAATCTCGATTGTGTCGGTCTATGGAACGGGTATGAGTTGGGACTTAACTGTTGCGTCGGTATAGGGGTTTAGAGGTGTTGTTACTATGGTGAGTAGTTCCATAACGGTTTGCTTAAGGATAATCAAATGTAAGTGTGGGGATGTGATGGAAGGTGTGAAACAAGAGGGTTAAATGCGTTATCTTATATGTTTTGTGCGGTTTTATATGACTGTATGTTTAGAATTGGTTTATTGTGAGTGCTTGTATGTTTGCAGGTAAAATCTGCGAATATGATGAAGTTACGGAGTTTAGAGAGGAAGCGGATTATGTGATATTGATCGTGGCGGCTAACATATTGCATCTTTGGAAAAAGTGGATAGCCATATTACACATTGAAGGATAATTGCCTAATCTTTAATTTTCTAAATAGTATTATCGATTTCCATCAAAAAAATGGCAACAACGATCACCTGAGAGATAGTGACACAAAGTCAACAACATTGATCATCATTATTACATCCATGAAGACTTAGTGGGTCGATTTTTGGGAAATCTTGGTCTTTGGTTTTCTTTGTGGGAATAAGATAATCGATGAAAAGGAACAAAATCACATCTCAATCATCATCATCATATCTTGGGAAGAGTTTAAGGATGCGCACATGTGGGCTTAGGTTTCTAAAAGTTCAGTTAGTGGGGAGCCGCCATATACACATTTGAGGACAATGATGTTAATATAAAAACCAATCCACTAGCATTCATGTTTTTTTTGGAGGCAGTCAAAAAGCAAAAGAAACAGAATGTTTGACTCATGGTTTACGGATTGAATGTGCATGGTTCATAAAAAGAAACAATGAGTTTAAATTGTGGCTTACGTCTTATACATGGGACTTACGGTGTGAATTATGAGGTGCACGTGATGCTTGTTAGTGGACGGCTTGGAGGGTTTAAAAGCCCTAGTTAAAACTTCATCAGGAATATATCATCTTCGATTTTAAGGAGGCAGCCGTATAACATCTTTGGGCTCTCAACATAGGACGATCTCATCATATCACATCCTTCACAAGATCAATCATGACTTCATCCTTCTACCAAGCTTTTGGGGATTGCACGCACGTCATGAACGGCTAGTTCTCCCGTGACCGTCTTCGGGACTAGGGTTTATGTTTGAACATCGGGTTTGCGTATGTTACAACTTTTTGGATTAGGATTTGGTTAAACATTTGGTTAGTCATTCCTATTTGTTCTTGTTTTGATTAAACATTATTAGATTATCGTGATCATTTGAGTTCATCAATTATTTGGTTTGTTCATCAACAACCGGGATTAAATTCTAGGATGTCATTGTTTTAAACCTTTAATCATTGAACTTGGTTATGTTTATGAAATCTGAAATTGGTAATTAGTTGGATTACTATTCATTTGCATCAATCTTTCGGTTTCGATGTGGATCATTGCAATCAAATATATTATCCGTTAATTATTTATCAAAACAAATTTCCAAATCATGTCTATGTGATTTCCAACTGGTAGTAACTAAGTAACCTGATTTTATGCATAACCTGAAAACCCGGAGATTGGTCCCTTTTCTCATAATTGTTTACAACTCTAATTTACATTTGTTTTTGCAATCATTCTAAAAACTGCAAAAAGCAATTAGTTTAGAAATTGACGATAATTAAAACAACGAGCTTTCACACTTTCCACTCCACTGATTCCCCGTGGTTTTGACTTTCTATTTCTTGACATCTGCTGGACCGTATGCTACTCCTCATTCATATTTGTTCAACATACACTTTCATAGAATGACAATCAAGTCCCTAGACTTCATTCATTCATAATTCTCGCATATTCGAATTATCTTTTGACCCGAAACCTCTATCGAATGATGTGATTCACTTGATTATTCTTCCTTGCTCGTTCCGTTCATCACTAAGCATTCCAATTTAACCGAATTAAGCAATTAACCTGTGATATCACAACTATACATAGTTATCACATTCACGTCATGTTATCATTTGAAATGCCATAAAACACACTATATAACACACTTAAACACTCGGGTTTCATACTCTCCATCAGCCATCCCTATTTTAGATAGTTTGATATGATACCCAAGATCTAGTGGTCTATTGTTGTTATGTTTGCACCCTTAATATTGTTTTATGTTTAACATCTCACAAGTACAAGGCTAGATGAGATTTAGGTCTAAAAAATGTTTTAAAAAATAATTAAATATTAGATTAATTGAAAACTATATCATAACTTACCTAATCAGAAGTACTAAAAAACATTAATTTAAAAAGTTTCTTGATTGAAAATTAAATTATCTATTCTATACTATCTTAAAGAAGAAAGTGGTGGGTTACCACCGACCAACTTCTTCAATTCATTTAAGCTTGCCATTGTTGACTTATGAACTTGCTCTATTATTTATATATTAAAAACACACGGACATACATACACATAATATTAAAGTTAAATGTCAGTTGTTTTTTCATGCCTCCTTTTTCTCCATTTTACTTTAGTATAAGGGGTGTTTGGCCATAGTCTTTTTGCCCAACATTTACAATATACTGCATCAAAGAATTACGCACGGATAAGATACATGATTGGATACATTATATTACACGTAACCTTAATTAGATAAGCCTGTATGTATTTTTAGGTACGTAGGTATATAAATTCAAGTTGTTTAATATTTCGATGTAATTTTCTTTTTAGAAATGAGTCAGGTTAAATATAGTTTTCGACGTAAATATTTTTTTTTAGAAATGAGTCAGGTTAAATATAATACGTTTCCATACTTATTTTATAAATGTTTTTGGTTGATCTACATTTTGACGTAAATTTTGCTCCAAACCGAGTGGGGTCAAACATACTACGTTTCATTCGACGGTATGAATTAAAGTTTCTTTACGTTTCAACTCCGTCGTAACGCACGACGGGTAAAAGTAATATTTTGTTACGTCTTACACCTCATGAGTCACGACTTTGGTCCTTTAACTTTCTAAAACTCTCATGTTTACCTAATATGTTTTCTTTTGTCATTTGGTGTTTTTTTTTTCTTTTATAAAAGTTCTAATTAATTTCTTTTGATTACTCAAGTTGGTTTTTCCTTTATACACGTTTTACGTTTTTTTTCCTTTTCTTATGTGTGAGTCAGGTCACATATAATACGTTATGATTGTATAATATAAATTTAATTTTAATTTACCTTTTGATCTAACCGCAATGGGTTAAATTGAGTTAAATCAAATACCTGGAAATACGCGTTTTCGTATGATTAACGCATAACATAACGCTTGAACTAATCAATTTGATTTTACAATGGGCCCGCAGCGCATCGCCCGCGGGTCATATTACTAGTACTATCTTAAAATCCAACTATTTGGGACAAAAAGGTAATTTTACCACTATCTAAAAACACTTAAGTGAGTTTAGTATCTTAAAATGAGGGTGAAAATACCCTTCCCTCTTACTTAAACTTGAAATTCTTAGAACTTTTGCACTTTAATTAATCCTATATGGAGTGAGAGAAAATTTTGATGAAATAAATGACTATAAAATGGCATCATCCTTTACTAAAGAATCCATCTATTCCATTGTTTTTGTCCTGTCTTAATGAATAAACAAAAGTAGAGGAATCACCTACTGTATAAAGGCAAGTTAAGCCCTCCAAAAGTTAAATAATTCTATGACTTATATGTTTGACGATTTGGCTAAGTAAAGTTTAATTTTAGCCTTTTAACAAGAATAAGTTATATGGTCGAGTGAGTCAACTTGAGCCGAACTCAAATTTAGGATCCCGGCTCCATTTTAATTTTAAGCGTACTCGAGGCAACTCGATCTAAAGATCAAGTCAAACTAGAGCTATCCTTGGCTAGGCTTAACCTTTAAATGTTGTGTTTCTCACCACATTGCGTAGGTACCCCTCCACTATATTAGATAACTAAAAAAATTCAATAGCTTAAATGATAATATAAAAAAGGGTAAATTACACTTTTCGTCCTTTATGTTTGTATCGAGTTGCAACGGATAGTCTTTAACTTCAATAATTACAACCATAGTCCTTTATTTGAAAACTCATTACACTTCCCGTCCTTTAACAATAACAAGGCTAAATTTTTCAGTTAAGTTTATTCACTTAAGGACAATTTAGTCTTTTTACTAATTATTTAAAGTATAAACAAAAAAACATCCACGATGTGTTAACAATAACATCCACAGATCTGGTCTTGTTCGGTTTTCTGGCGCCGGTACTAAACTCACGACGGCAAGATCACCGATGAGTTCACGATGGCGTGCTTAACACTGGTTTTCACGACGCTCCTCCATCTCAGCCACCGGCAACTCCTGTTGCAGGATCTCACGACGACAAGATCACCGATGAGTTCACCGGCGCCGGTGCTATCCGACAAGTGTGTCAGGAGATCGGCGTTGTTGTGGATGTTAGGTTTAGTGAGCGTTTGCCGCCAATCCTTACGGCTCTTGAGGTTTCGGATAATCAGATTCGGTTGGTTTTGGAAGTGGTGCAACATTTACACTGTGTTCCAGAGTTTTACTTAATGAGAGAAGAGAAAAGAAGTGGAAATAGAAAAGAAATGAAAGTAAAAGATCTGATTTGGTTTCATGTTCCCAAGTTTAATAAAAAGGAAAGGAAAACAAAGAAAAGCAAGCATTATGTGTGTTCCCGAGTTAAAAAGAAAAGAAAGGAAAGAAACAATTTTACTATCATACCCTTTTAACATAAAACATCTTTACCTATCACCAAAGAAAAATGTATATATTTAAACCTTTTAAAGACTATGTATTAAGACCAATATTTATCAAGCAACGCTTTGTATATCAAAATGTTCTTAAACATTGTTCTTATAGATCAATTCATATATTGTTGAAATCTTTTCATTGTAATATTAAAAGAAATTATAAGGCCATGTGTTACCGCCTCACACCTCCTCACTTGTGCACTTTCATCAGTGTAAGGCGGCGTTAAACACTACCCGTCAGGCAGTTAAACGGGCGTGAAAGGGGGTGGCGTAGGGGCAATCACGGCAAGCGAATTTTTTTGAATATTATGGTGACAAGGTAAAAAGTAAATAGGGCAACTGGCCAAATTCAATTAAAACTTATGAAATTGGAACTATATATGAGCAAAGGTACATGGAAGTCATGCTTTCAACAATAAAAAGTAACTCCTGTAAACATGGTTCAACTCAAATTAATAGATTATACCATAAACAAATAAGAGGTATATGGAAGTCATGCACCAGCCGAAACAGTGTTACATATAGGTTCAAGAAATGATATATAGCGGAAACAGTATTACATGTAGGTTCAAGAAATGATATATACTTCTGCTATGTTATCTTGCAGCATAATTCATAATTAACTAGTGTAATAGTCCATCATAGCATTTAGCAAAAGTAAAATAACAGGCAATGCAGGTCCAATAATCTTGGATTATAGCAACATGCCTTTATAAAAAAACTTGTCATTGTTCATTAGCAGGCGAATAATTTATAGCTCAAGAATCACAATTAAAAAAATGGTTCAAGAAGATGAAATAATGGTTTAAAGTAGGGATGAGCATTTGGTACCGGATACTGGTACTGTACCGGTACCGAACCGTACCGGGTATATTCGGTACCGGTACCGGTTCCCATTTTCCCTGTTTTTCGGTACCGATACCGGACGGTACCGGTATTTAAGGGTAAAACACCGGTAAGTACCGGTGTATTCGGTACCGAACGGGTACCGTGCTCATCCCTAGTTTAGAGATTATATGCTTTCATTAGTATGCAACTGTGATTTAGTATCCGATATGTACTCACTGAAACAGGTTCCGGTTGCATCCTATAAGTACTTAGTAAAACAATTTATACGCTGTCATGGCCCCCGGCCCGGGGTGACCCGGTCCAGAAGCCGCGGGACAGAAACCCGTGGTATTGATTATTTAATTTGGCAGCGGAAATAATTGACAAGATCTTTTAAATTGAAATTGCCCAATTATTTTATTTTACAATTTGGGACAAACCCCATAATTTACAATAAAGGGAATTTCACGAGGAAATCCCTGATTTTACAAAACATGTTTATTTATTTTATTGAGCCACATATTCAAGCTTTTTAGTGCTACCTAGCACTTTTCCTTGATTCACAGTAAGTCACCTGAAACATGTTTAAAAAGAATTTTTATTAGCGGGGAAATACTGGCGAGTCATTCAATTTGCACAAAAGACACATTGTTATAAATTTACAGCATTAAGGGTTTTTATATTTGACCTTATCATATAATTAACTGGTTCAGCTGTCACTCGACCGAATCTATGACTGTGGACATATCACTAGTTAGGCTCGCCCACCTAACAGTGATAAATCGTTAGTAGTAATGTGCACAAAACCCCCACATACTGCCAGTAATTAAAGATTAGCAAAGACTTAATCACTGCAAAATATTACTGGAAAACATTTAGGGTTTTGTAAGGCACTTTGATAAAAAGAGAATGACTCACATTGCAAGTTTAACCGGACATACCTTGCCTACTGATTTAACCTTGTAACCTAATTTAAATAACAATGCATACGAAACTAGGTCAGTAACTTAATATAACATTTATGATAAGCTCACGAAATCAAAACCCTCACGACGAATGACAAAGTATAGCACAAATACGGGCATCACTTAAACATCCATCGGATCGGTTTCAATCGATCGGACATTATATCGTAGCAGTGATCGAGTTAACACCCTGTACTCGTAGCAGCGTTTCCCTAAGTGAAATTGTGATTTTGAGCAGTAAACTTTGTTTTTTAACAAAATTTTCGAACACAGATGAACTGCTCATGCACCAGCAATTTATAGCAACTTTTTGGGTTTTACGCGGCCCGCGTAAACCCTTATAAGAACTTACGCGGCCGGCGAGGGCCACCTAGTTTACAACTAGGGCTACCGTGTCACATGTAGGCCCGCCACGTGTTCGACACGTGGCCTGAACACTTATCCGGTGAACTTTAAGTTGTCGCGGCCCGCGTAGCCTTCTCTTATGGTTTACGCGGTCCGCGTGAAACCCAAATTTCTTGATTTCTTGGTTTTTCATGCACCTTAGGTTTTCGGGGGTCCGGGTTTTCATTTACGGGTCGATTTGGGACATTTTTGCAGGTCCTTACATATGCAATTGTGATTTAGCATCAAAACAGACCTGAACTTGTGTGTTCAAAAACAGATCCACCAAACTTGATTGAGTGTTCAAGGCATACTCGTAAAGTTGATCCCAACATGTATATAAGTAGTGAAATATAAGTAGTGTTGCATCATACACAATTCCGAACCGGACACAGGTTAGTATAGAAAACAGACGCACACAAACGCCCTTCCTCCAGCCCATTGATTCGCTGCAACCAACTGCGATCTCAGGCTCTTAACCATGAATTCCCATTTCGGGTCAAGCGCCCAGTTCCACTTATCCGCTTTCCGGCCACCTCAGTCCAAGCACAGTCAACGATATCAGTCATGTAGAATTATAACTTCAAAACACTCAGTAACAAGATTTTTAAATAAATAGATATAATAGTACCTCCTTAGCGTTAGGACGATCTTTAGGCTCAAATGGGCAACTTTTGTTTGTAACGGGTCAAAATGGTTACCCATCTGTGCGCGCACCAAATGTGGATCTTGAGGATGCTCCAACAGCAAGATCTGCAATTCATACGATGAGTTCATGAACATAACATGGATATACAACGTTTTGACCACGCAAAGGAGATTGGCTGCTCAAAATTGGATGTGTAGTAGGAACATGATGTTACCTGGAAGATGAACTGCTGATTGCTGAGGAGAGCAGGTTACAGAAACAATGATCAACAGTTTTTCAATTGAGGGATAGATGATGGAAGGTGGATTGATGATTTGGCGGGATGTGGGAGATATACCCGCCATATTTCTTACGAGGCTAAAATTGGAAGAAAATTAGGAAGGTGATGTTTGTCTCTTCTTTTCTCTGAGAATCATCCCGATTTGGAAGGAAATATATAAGGAATAAAAAACCTCCTCATTCTCTTCTCCTCTCCCCTTTCTCCCCATATAAAAATCTCTAGAACATCATTCTTATCCTCTTTCTTTCCAATTCCTTTCTCTTCTCTAGTTAAAGGAGACTCTGGAACACAGTGTTAGGGGAGAATATGGTGAGGACTATTACTATGGATGGTACTGAATGGGAAGAATACGGATTATGAACATGAAAGCAGACAAGTAACTAGTAGAAACTTGGATAGGAAATGATGGTGGGGTTGGATTTGGTGGTGGTTGGAGAGAGAACTTTAAGGGGATAATTACATTTTTCGTTCTTTGTACAAGTAAAATTACCAACCTACCCTCATGTGTAAGTCATATGACTAGACTTAACTGAAAAAATTAACCTTGTTACCGTTAAAGGACGAAAAGTGTGATTAGTTTTCCAAATAAAGGACTATGACTGTAATTATTGAAGTTAAAGGATATTCGTTACAACTTGATACAAACATAAAGGACGAAAAGTGTAATTTACCCTATAAAAAACAACAATTTAAATTGCCTTACGACCATACCTCTTGATTGAAAATTATATTATAAATTTTTAATTACATAATTAAAAGTACAATAATTTAAATACCATAAAATAAACAAAAAAGAGAAGATTTGCATAAGATATGCCGTATGCGTCGGTTCAAATACAGCAAGTAGGGGCCCGTCTAAGAAAGAAACAAAATTCAAGTTTTCGAAAAGTTGCTAAGACCACCCATATTGGGGTTTTTGGGCGTTTTTCCCCTAAAAACGCTCCACAACGCCCATATTTTGCCCTCGGGGCCTTTTTTTTCAAAAAAATGCTTTTGGCCTGCTTTTTTTTTCACGCCTTGCTTCAATGGTTTTGACCAATCACCCGTGATCTTATATTTGTTTGTCCAATAACATTTTTTCATGTTTTTTTTATTTAATTTTATTACAACTCTTTTAACATAATATCCCACAATGCCCACATCCCCACTACACTCATTTTAGAAAAACACCTCATAATACCCCATTTCTGACTAGACTGTCACATAGCACACAACGCCCATGAGTAGGGGCATTATTCATGTGTGCCACTACCTATAATAGGCACAAAAAGTAAATGTTATGGTAAATAAAAACATTTAAAACTAATAACCTTTCCTTCTATAATACAACACTCAATAAGATGGAAAATGCGTATAAAACAATTTAAAGAATATATTAAAACTAGTTGAAGGAACTCGTCCGTTGCGGCGTAGATGTTAAAGATTATAAGTGATGCGGGCTCAAGTGTGGAGGAGCGGGTCATCTTGTATTTGTAGGCCCAAGATCGCGTAACAAAATGAGCTTCACTAAAATGGCTCTAACTTGGGCTATAGGTGTCAGTTTTGGGCGTGCGACCAGGCGAATCGATCGTGAGAACGAAGCCATCTTTCTACAAACACCGTAGGTGGTTTGGGTCATCGTTCGGGCCCAAAAACGTTTATTTCTATGAGTTATTTATATTTTTATGCTTTTTAGTGCTTTTCGTGGACTTTTATTTCATTCTAGTTTTTGGCCCAAGTGTATTTTGAGGCCCGTTTTCAATTTACGTTATTATTTATATGGATGTAATGGGAGGAGGATAATCAGTTTTGAGTTATATGAAAAGTCATTTTTCTCTCCCAATTTTCGGTATTCTACGAGAATCAACGAATTTTAAAAGAATCGTTCCTGGTATTCTGTGTGAATCAACAGGTCCGATTTCGTATCCCGTTTGCTAGTCTACATCAATAAGGCTCGGTTTTGATGACTTGTACGTTATATTCTCCCTGTTAATATCATGTCGAAACACTAATAAAAAATAAGCAGAAACGGTAAATCCATAATTTTATAAAACATTATACTTTTTTTTGAACGGCCAACATAATCAATCACGAGCACTCTCGGGGCACCCACTGGACCAAACGGAGTACTCCAAGAGTAACCCGAGTCTACCACCAATTCCGGGGAAAACCCGATAACCCATCCGCCCGTAGGCACGACGGTGAAATTACCGGTAAAACCCGTTTGGCTCAAGGATCAAACCCAGGTTTCCCTGGGTCTCCTATATCATTGCCCACCAGTGCCTCCATTTCCACCAAGTAGGAGTTGAACATGCAACCCTCAAGAGAAATGCAAGCCTTCCACAACTTGATCTATAGATCTTTGACGACATCATATTCTAAAGGTTGTAAAAAGAACTAGAAAAAAACGAAACCTAGAAGGTCGAGTCCGAGCTCGTCTAAGCTTGAGGTTTGCTCGTCTAGACTCACAAGCCCACTAAAACTAGGCATGTCACATGTGAAGCTCGAGCTTAAACCCATTTATTAAAATAGCCACACTATAAGTTTGAGATCAGACTTGAGAGCACTAATTAAAGTTGGGATTAGATTAACTTTTTAGCAAATTGTTTTAAGTAGTTTACGGACAACCTCATTCGTTTACACACTTATTTGATATAGATACCCATTTATTAAATGAGCCACAATCTATGACCATTTGCTTACAAATAACACCACTGGTTAGTAAATTTAGATAGTGTTATAAACAAGAGATAAAAGGGGAACCATTTCATCTATCATATACATATATTATATATTGATTGATAGTTTGATACAATAGCAGCCCGTTAATATTAGGTCAGGTTTAGTCCATGGGCAGTGGCGGACCCAGGATTTTATTTCAATGGGGTCCATTTTCGGGTCGGTCCTCGTTCGGGTCGAGTTAAAGTGAGGTTTGAACTAGATTTAAAAAAAAAAAATAAGAAAAACGGGCTTATCAAGGATTGAACCCATGACCTCTTGGTGGAAAAGAGGGAGATTTACCACTACACCAGCTTTCTTTTTATTTCTATGGTGTCCACCTAATTGTATTTATGGGGTCTATATACAATTTAATATACCGAATCTACTATTTTTTTTAAAAAAGATTGGGGTCCGAGGACCCCGGTAGCACCAATGTGGGTCCACCCCTGTCCGTGGGACTAAATCTTTGGATTCATAGCACTCCCAATTAGGCATTTAGAATTATATACTATCAAACATTATACTACTAGATGATGTTTGCACGGTTCTTCAGAACCGATGTTAACTGATACTATAGGATCAGTTATGCTGCCTCATTAAAACCTTACTAAGAAACCTCAATGAGACAAAACTTAGCCAAGGAAAAAGAGTACAGTGTGTATATTATGAATATATTACTTCCCTTCAATTTTAGATGCATCGACGATGTGTGGAATCCAATCTTCTGTGGCAGCTGCTTAACTTGATATTTGGCACCGTCTTCTTTGATTTGAGCGGTGATACGATATAATTTCGGTTTCCCACCATTCGTAATCTTGTATCTGGATTGAGATTGAGCGTTGTGGAGGTCTGATAAATGTCCTCTAAAATGGGACTCCGTATTTTTCTTAAGCAACAATCATCGTCTTGAGTCATGTAGAAATATCAACTTATCATTTAATACATGTTATAATTATGCCTCTTTAAAAACTTTACTAGGAAAATCCAATGGACTAAACTATAACTAAGGGAAGAAGAATACATTGAACATTATATATCTATACAAAAAGTAATATGCACCCTTTTGTTTGAAACACATGCCTCTTTGTTTACACCAACCCACCCTTTTTATTTAAAACACATACCCTTTTATTTACCCCATTTATTTAACACACGTACCCTTTGTTCAAGATACAAACAATACATGACCAACACATCCGTTCATTAAATTGATGATGCGTTGCAAGCAAATTAATAAAGGTGCCGTTTCGTATCATGCTCCGCATGAACCAACGTACCAACTCAATAATAAACTGTTTACATTAAAAGAGACACCGTTTCGAAGAGGGTTTACGTCGCTTACTCGCCTACATATACTAACCTTTTTCATTCAGGGAAAATCATATCGCGAACCCGCAAAGGATTGCCAGAAATTAGTATATGAAATAGAGACAATGATTGACGCGATTACAAATTGTTAATGGTGACACCGTTAAGGACGAGGGAGGTTTGATCAAGGTTTTACCAGAACGGCCGGTTGAATGTGAATAGTTAATCCGTGATGAAATCGTCCAGTCGTGGCAGATCTTGCGGTTCGACGGTTGGATTGTTAAGTGTAAATATATCTCTTTTAATTCTTTTCTCTGAATCAGCCATGAGATCCCGTTCGATTTTAATGTTGAAGTGAAGCAAACGCAGGATTGAAACCGCTGTTAAAGATGGCGATGGTTTTATTGTAAATTTGCATTTGATTTGCCGCTTGCCAAGTATATAGATGATGGTGAAGATGAGGACTTCAATGGTAAAATGAGAAATTTGAAAAGTTTAATATGAAGATAAAGTAATAATTTGAAAAGTTGAATATGAAGATAAAGAAAATATGCAGGGATGAGTGTTTAAATCTTTTGTCAGTTGTAGGGAAAATCTTCATGTGAGATTAAATATATAAAATGTAATATTTAATCTTGTAGCCTATATAATCATTTATATTATATTAGATCAAAATATATTTATTAACCTATTAATAATTAGTTGGTAATTGTTGATGGACCATATTACCCTTATTAACTAATTGGGTTTCCTCTTGGGTGTATAAATAAGGGGCTTATTAGAGAGTTAAAGGGTTACACACATTTACACAATCACAACCCTCATTAACATCAAGAATTCGTGACTCTCTCCCCTAACCGAAATTACCCTACTTCGGTTTCATCACCATCATAATCTTACACCCTAAGGAGGAACCAGATCATCCTGACAATCATGTCAAACTCCATGGCTGCATCTCTGACTGGATTCTCTGCTGGCATGTCTGCTGTAACAGGTATTATTCATGTTTTCCATTATGTTTAAACAGAACTGATCCAACATGTGGTATCAGAGCATATGTTGATAAACCAGTTCTGTTTTCGTATCCATTATTCTTGGATCAAAATCTGGAAAACGGAAGTTTTTTAAGCCTTAAAATCAAAAACTGTTTTCGGGTTGTTTGTGACCGAAATCCCTGTTTTCGGAAACTGTTAATTGATAAACCGACTCGAAATTATAAAGGATTAAACTTATTGTCACGAAATCCATTACAAAACCATTAAAATCAGGTTTCGGATTTCCAGATTATGTTCTTATTTTGTTAGGGTTCATCATAATGTTCTAAGAAAACTCGAAAATTCCCTAAGATTTGGAATATAATTTAGATTAGTGGGTGTTTTTCCTGTTTTTGATCTTATTTTTATCTAATAAAATTCCGAAAACTGTTAAAGAGATATCAGTTATTATTTTCGAAATATTTTGATAAGTTTAGATCAGCATTAAAACAGGAAACATTATCCCACAATCCCTTAAATTTCGAGTTTTCAGTTATTATCACAAAACAGCTGTTAACGAGGTTGCTACTCGCAACCATGAGGTTGCTACTCGCAACCATGAGGTTGCTACTCGCAACCATGAGGTTGCTACTCGCAACCATAAGGTTGCGACTCGCAACCATAACGTGATTTATCGCAACCATGAGGTTGCTACTCGCAACCATAAGGTTGCGACTCGCAACCATAACGTGATTTATCGCAACCATGAGGTTGCTACTCGCAACCATAAGGTTGCGACTCGCAACCATAACGTGATTGATCGAAACCATGAGGTTGCTACTCGCAACCATGAGGTTGCTACTCGCAACCATAAGGTTGCGACTCGCAACCATAAAATGATTAGTCGAGACTAAGGTTGCGACTCGAGACCATGACTCGAAATCTCAAAACTTAAGCTGTTTAAAAGTGAACTCACCGCGGAGTTCGATCCGCGCTAACAGGTGGTTTGCTATTAAATACTTGGTTTTGTCAATACTTAATTCATTAATCAGAATCAGATAACTTTTTACAAAACCAAAATAGCTTAACTTGGATGAGCTTCTGATGTATTAATTCTGGCCAAAGCTGATTTAATACATCTATTTATTGTTCAAGTATTATAAAAGGCTATGTTAAGTATGCATTACAAACCTGAAATGTCTTAATTCTGGCCAAAGCTGATTTAATTCATTTATGTTTAGCATGCTTGACAAGTGCATAACTAAAGTGATTGTCTCATTTCTGGCCAAAGCTGATTTGTCACGATTGCTTTGCACACATACTTAAATGATTACACTTCTGGCCAAAGCTGATTTGTCTTCGTTTAAGTAGAATTTTTACTAAGTCTATTATTTTGATGTTAGTAATAGACATTATCACAGCTTCATAATTAAAATGGTCATTATTTATGCCTGCCTTAGTGTAACAAGCCCATTAGATCACATTAGGATTTCTTCTTTTGTATCATAACTTGCTCATCTTATTTCCACTACCAGCACCCAATTGCGGGATTCCACCTTTGACTGGTGATAACTTTGCTGAATGGAAGGATGCCCTCATGCTTACTCTAGGATTGCTAGACTTTGATTATGCTCTAAGAGAGAATAAGCCAGCGGACCTTACCGCCACCAGTACTGCTGCTGAGCAGATAGTCCATGATAAATGGACTAGGTGTAACCGCATGTCTTTCATGTTCATGAAGCAATCCATTCATAACTCAATCAGAGGGGCCATTCCTGATTCTGAAAATGCTAAAACCTATCTGGCTTCTGTGGAGGATCAATTCAAGGGAACATCAAAAGCACACGCTAGCACTCTTATCCTCAAGCTGGTGACAACTAAGTATGATGGGAGGAGCGGCATTCGCGAACACATCATGATGATGCATGATATGGCCAATAAGCTGAAGGGCCTAGAGATGGCAATCAGTGATGGTTTCCTCGTTCACTTCATCATCACTTCGCTTCCTTCGTCCTATGAAGCTTTCAAGATCAATTACAACACTCAGAAGGACAAATGGACGATGAGTGAGCTGATCGCTATGTGCGTGCAGGAGGAAGAGCGTATGAAGATGGATCGCACTACTGATGTTGCTAACTTCACCACTTCCAGCTCAAAGAAGAGGAAGAACTCTTATCATAGAAAGGATGCTTCTAAGGTTCAAAAGCCAAATCCAAATCCTAATTCAAGTACACCTTCTAGCTCTAAGGGCTCCTTAGGCAAACCCTATTGCAAGTTCTGTAAAAAGACAGGACATAAGCAAAAGGAATGCCCTGACTTTAAAGAGTGGCTGGCTAAGAAAGGTAACGATTTTTTCATGATACTTGAGTCCTTTAATTTAAATGTTCCTGCTAATTCTTGGTGGTTTGATTCTGGTTCTATGGTTCATGTAACCAATTCACTTCAGGGATTCCTTACAATCCGGAAGCTGGGAAGAAACCAAAGAACACTTAAAGTTGGGGATGATCGGGAATTAGAAGTGAAGGCCATAGGAACATTACAATTATTTTGAAAACTGGTTTATGTATTAAACTTTATGATACCTTATATGTTCCTGAGGTAACTCGGAACCTTGTATCAGGACCAAAGTTAGACATGGACGGTTTTGTCGTTTCTCATGGTCATCGCAAACTCTCTATTCTCTATGATTCCGTTGTTTATGGTACTGGCATTCTGGATGGTGGTCTCTATAGATTAGAACTAGATGATAATTTTTCCAAATCTTTGTTGTCATATAATATTAATGAATCACTCACAAAGATAGAAAAGAAACAAATTCGAGACTTAGAGACTTCATCTATGTTGTGGCATCAACGTTTAGGCCACATCTCAAGAGAACGATTAAATCGTCTCGTAAAGGATGAAGTCTTACCTCCTCTCGATTTCACCGATTTTGGAACATGTGTCAAATGTTTTAAAGGCAAAATGACATCAGCGAATAAGAAAGGTGCCACTAGGAGCTCTAATTTATTAGAACTCATTCACACTGACATTAGTGGTCCCTATCAAATCGCTGGCATCACAGGACATACTTCATTTATCACTTTCATTGATGATTATTCTCGTTACATGTACTTGTATCTTATAAGGGAAAAGTCTGAATCTCTTACAACTTTTAAAGATTATAAAGCTGAAGTTGAAAAGCAATTAGATCGTCAGATTAAAGTTGTGAGATCAGACAGAGGCGGTGAATATTATGGAAGACATACTGATGTGGGTCAAGCTCCTGGTCCATTTTATGAGTTTTGTAAGGGCCAGGGGATTGTGAACCAATACACCATGCCTGGTACACCTCAGCAGAATGGTGTCGCTGAACGAAGAAATCGTACCCTTATGAACATGGTGCGCAGTATGTTAGCCAACACTAATTTACCATTATTCCTCTGGACTGAAGCATTAAAAGCAGCTGTTCATATACTCAATAGAGTTCCTTCTAAGTCTGTCCCTAAAACTCCTTATGAACTTTGGACAGGAAGGAAACCGAGTCTTAAATATATGAAAGTATGGGGCTGCATTGCTGAAGCAAAATTATATAATCCTTTCCTAAGGAAACTTGACCCTAAAACAGTTACCTGTTTCTTTATCGGGTATCCTGATCATTCAAAGGGTTATCGTTTCTATTGTCCTTCCCATGTCACCCGTATTGTTGAAACCAAGCGTGCTGCGTTCCTGGAGGATTTCAAGGTCAGTGGGAGCAGTACCAACCCTTATGAAGAATTGCAAGAAGTACAAGACGCGGGGGGGAGAGACTCGTCGCTTACCATTACTCCGTTTACTCCTCTTGTACCACATGCAACTGCATCTGAAGCCACTGCACAAACTCCAACTCCACAACCAGAACCCATTATACCTCATAACGAAGGCACATCAAACGCTCAAAACCAAGACAACGCTCAACCCGAAAATCAGCTCAGGAGGTCATCTAGGCAAAAACGGCCTACTAATTGGGATGATTATATTACCTACCTGACTGAAATGGATGCTGGAAAGCTCAATGATCCTATCTCTTATAATGAAGCCATTAGCAGTGATCAGTCTTCTGAATGGAACAAAGCAATGATTGATGAGCTTGAATCCATGAAGAAAAATGACGTTTGGGATTTGGTAGAATTACCCAACGGTGTCAAACCTGTAGGTTGTAAATGGGTGTTCAAAACAAAACTAGATCCGAATGGGAACGTTGAACGCTATAAAGCGAGATTGGTTGCAAAGGGCTACACTCAGAAAGAGGGAATTGATTATCAAGAGACGTTTTCACCTGTCTCTCGTAAAGATTCATTAAGGATCGTTATGGCCCTAGTAGCTCATTTTGATTTAGAGCTGCATCAGATGGACGTCAAAACTGCTTTCCTTAACGGAGACTTAGACGAAGATGTTTACATGAAACAACCTGAAGGCTTTAAACCTGAAGGTCAGGAGCATCTAGTCTGTAAGTTGAAGAAATCCATTTATGGGTTAAAACAAGCATCACGTCAATGGTATCTCAAGTTTGATGAAGTCATGAAGAGGCAAGGTTTTATGAAGAATCAAGTGGATCAATGCACCTACCTCAAGATGAGTGGGAGTAACTTTACTATACTTGTCCTTTACGTAGATGACATTCTATTGGCAAGTAATAGTTTAGACATGTTGCATGAGTCGAAGCGGTTACTTTCGCATAACTTCGACATGAAGGATCTCGGAGATGCTTCTTACGTCATTGGCATCGAAATTCACCGAGATAGACACAAAGGGATCTTAGGATTGTCTCAAAAGACTTACATAGATCGTGTCCTTACACGTTACAACATGCAACAGTGCAAACCCTCCGTCGCTCCAGTAGTTAAGGGAGATGTTTTCGGTTCATTCCAGTGTCCGACAACAGAGGTTGAAAAGGAGCAAATGAGCCAGATACCTTACGCGTCAGTAGTCGGGAGCCTGATGTATGCTCAAGTCTGTACTCGCCCAGATATCGCTTATATTGCTGGAATGCTAGGCCGTTATCAGACTAATCCTGGCCTAGATCACTGGAAAGCAGCTAAGAAGGTCCTCAGATATCTGCAAGGGACGAAAGACTATAAACTGACTTATAGAAGAAGTGATCACTTAGAAGTGGTAGGTTATTCTGATTCTGACTTTGCCAAATGCAAAGATGACAAGAAATCCACTTCGGGCTACATCTTTATGTTAGCAGGCGGACCTATCTCATGGAAGAGTCATAAACAACAGTTAACTACAACTTCCACAATGATGGCAGAATACATTGCTGTTTACAACGCAACCTGTCATGGAATGTTGCTTAGAAATCTGATCACTGGACTCAAAATTGTTAATTCCATTTCTAGACCATTGAAGCTTTACTGTGATAACTCAGCTGCCGTTAGTTTCTCGAACAGTAACAGTTCGACTGGAGCTGGTTTATATCTCGATACAAAGTACTTGTTCGTACGTGAACGTGTTGAGGAAAATAATCTTTGTATAGAGTATATTAGTACTAAAGATATGCTAGCGGATCCGATGACTAAAGGTCTCCCACCTAAAGTTTTCGAAGAACATGTATCGAATATGGGACTTACTAAAGACCTTGTTTAATGGCATATTGTACTAGCTTATGTTTTAATTAATAAAATTTCCTCAGTTTGATTTTGTATGTCTCTAACATATGTTCTGCCGGTGTAATGACATATAGACAAACATAAATACAAATCAGACGCTAAAGGGCTTATACATATTTTGATCGTAACTATTAGGTTTTAAATTGAGGCTATAGTATGACTAATGGGGGTCCTGAGTCGAATGATGATTCAACGGCTGTATTTCTCTGCTATAGTTCTTGGTTTAAAGCTAAAATGAGTGTTAACTCCTGGCCAGGCTTACCTAATACTCATGATAAATGATTACTTGGCTAAGTGGGAGAATGTGAGATTAAATATATAAAATGTAATATTTAATCTTGTAGCCTATATAATCATTTATATTATATTAGATCAAAATATATTTATTAACCTATTAATAATTAGTTGGTAATTGTTGATGGACCATATTACCCTTATTAACTAATTGGGTTTCCTCTTGGGTGTATAAATAAGGGGCTTATTAGAGAGTTAAAGGGTTACACACATTTACACAATCACAACCCTCATTAACATCAAGAATTCGTGACTCTCTCCCCTAACCGAAATTACCCTACTTCGGTTTCATCACCATCATAATCTTACACCCTAAGGAGGAACCAGATCATCCTGACAATCATGTCAAACTCCATGGCTGCATCTCTGACTGGATTCTCTGCTGGCATGTCTGCTGTAACAGGTATTATTCATGTTTTCCATTATGTTTAAACAGAACTGATCCAACACTTCAACCAGAACAGGGCATCCTGAAAGTCGTGTCGGACCCCTGTTATTGAAAAAATTCACAATAAAAAACAAAGAAAAATTGAATCTTTATAATTGAACATTAAACCGACACCAAAACATCATATCCAGTCATCGATTGAACCGGATTGTTTAAATTCGAAAATTTCCAAGAAAAAAAATGATAAACAGAGTATCGCATTGCTTCTGTGGCTGGAAATACTGAAAACAAAATGGAAATCGTTTTGGTTTAATCAAAACGCATCAAAAGGAATTATGAAGATTTTGTTGCAAAAAACTTTTAAAGTCTTATTTGTAAGCAGAATCTGGAGCTTTTCGAAGTTTAAATCTAAACAAAAAGCAACTAAGGGTCCCCACCAATTGACTCCTACCCTTTCGCGCAACAAACAATTAATTTTTATCCCCTTCGCAACGTTTCACACACACCTCTTCGTACATATGCATCGTCCTCAACGCGACACACCCAAAAAAAACCGATGCGACAGGGTATGACTAATATACTTTTTGGTTCAGCGTATATAAAATATGAAACGGTGTGATTTACTTAAGCAATACGTCACTTCCTTTCATCATATTTTGAATGGCTTTTAACTTCCCTTTGACATATTTGAATGGCTTTTAGGCAGTTTCTTGAATCAAATATATTAGGCCAATTGGATTTTAACACCTCTAACTTTGAAGAATTGGCCGATAACACCCGCAACTAACACTTTGATCTGTGACACCCCAAACTTTTAATTTTCTTTGTCGTTTCACCACTCAGTTAAGAAATCACTAACTGAGTTACCCTTCCATCCTACATGGCATCATTAATCCTACGTGGACTTTATGACGTGGCCGATAATTGCAGATGTGGCACATTAATGGTATAAAAGGCATCATCTTCTTCGTTTTTAACACTGCACAAACAAGGAAACCCTAAATTAAAGCCATACGCATCGACCCAAATCCAAACCCTAATTTGCTCATCACGAGATCATAGCAAACCTTCAACTTATTTGCTGATCGACATGTCTAATTCTTCCAACTCTTCATGTAATACCAACCGAATCCCTAAAATATTCAAGGTGGACATGGATGGGAATTTGTATTGTCATCACGATATCAGAGCTGTTATTCGCGTAGCAGGAAGGAGAAGTGTTCGATGTGGTGCTGAATTTTACGGTTGCTCACAATGGCCGGTAAGTCTTGTGTATCCCCATGTATTGAATTTAACTTGTTTTTGAACTGACGACATGATGTTGGTTTGTAGCGAGACGACTGCAAGTTCTTTATGTGGAAAAGAGATTTCGACAAATTATTCGAAGTTCATTCAACTTGCAGCTCAAGTGCAGTTACAAGAAGTGATGCTATGACTGGGAATGAATATAATTTGCAATTGCGGAACAACTTGCTATCTCAAGAGAACAATATGTTGAAACGACAAATTTGTGCGAAAGAATTCATGTTGAAGCAGCAGTTTTTGTTTAGCTTGTTTGTTATCATTGCCATGTTGTTTTACATAGTGTATCGAATTTAACTTGTTTTTTATTGTAAGTTCTTTGACATGAATGAATGTAGTGAAGTTGGGCTTTGACTTGTTTTTTATTGTAATTTCTTTAAGTTGTTTGTTATTGCAGACCAAAAGAGACTTTGATTTTGTGCATACCATTTGACTATTTGATCTCACATGTGCAGACCTAAACAATAAAGAACTTGCCATTTGACCATTTGAAACCACATGTGCAGACCTAAACAATAAGTGTGCATACCATTTGACCATTTGAAACCACATGTGCAGACCTAAACAATGAGTGTGCAGACCATATACAACACATGCAAACCAAAACAACATGTGCAGACCTAAACAATAAGTGTGCAGACCATTTTTACCATTTGAAACCACATGTGCAGACCAAAACAATACAGCACATGCAGACCATTTGACCATATATATGCAGAATGACCATATACCCCTGTGACCATATACAAGTGTGCAGACCATATACAGCACATGCAAACCAAAACAAGTGTGCATAGTATGCATAATGACCATATATGTGCAGAATGAACATTATACCCATGTGACCATATATGCAGACCAAAACAAGTGTGCAGACATAAGTTAACTGCAGAATGACCATTATACCCCTGTGATCATATATGCATGACTTTAAGGCCACAGCAGACATAAGTTAACTGCAGAATGACCATTATACCCCTGTGATCATATATGCATGACTTTAAGGCCACAGCAGACATAAGTTAACTGCAGAATGACCATTATACCCCTGTGATCATATATGCATGACTTTAAGGCCACAGCAGACATAAGTTAACTGCAGAATGACCATTATACCCCTGTGATCATATATGCATGACTTTAAGTTAACTGCAGACATAAGTTAACTGCAGAATGACCATTATACCCCTGTGATCATATATGCAAGACATAAGTTAACTGCAGACATAAGTTAACTGCAGAATGACCATTATACCATTAACCATTCAAAAGATTCAGCACATCAGTCATAAGTTTACATAGTCATAAGTTTACATAGTCATTACAAAACCAACAAAAGATTAACCATTAACCATTCATAACATATTAACTAACTGCAGCATTCTCCGTTGGTCTTCCCCTTTTACTTGGCCTTCCTCTTTTAGTTGGCCTTCCCCTTTTACTTGCTTTTTTCCTTCCGATTTCTGCCGCATTTTGAGAATCTGTTAACATTAAACAAATTTAGGAAACAATGATATAATCAATAAACCAACTGAATATATTCAGTTCACCTTTAACTGTGCATTTTCTCTTGTTGTGACCTCTTTCTCCACAAATCCCACAAGTTATTACAACCCCATGCTTAGTCAGTTTGACTGGTTTCTTGGGATCCTCATGAGGGTCCCTCTTTCTGTTTTTCTTAGGCCTACCAGGTGCCTTTTTGATTGGAGGTGGATCCATTGGATAATCAACCTTCGGCCAAAACTTTTCACTAGGCAATGGTGGGATTGAGTACTCATAAGTTCTCATGTATGTTTCTTTGTGGTAACATGGGTCAACATAATCCTCAGCATTCTTATGCAAAAATCCAGCCACAACACACACATGCTTACAAGGATACTCCAACACATCTCTATCATCACGAAAATGCTTAATTTCACCATCATCCGCATCCAACCCATACATATGAAAGTTCCTTGATTTATAGCATTTCGTTTCCAATGCATAATCTGCTAGCTCAAAGTATGAAATGTGGTCTACATCAACTTTAATTAACCTAGATTCACCCCCAACATACTGTGGTACACCAAAACCTAACTCAATGTAACCACCATACCAAATCATAACATCAATCGTTTCCCCCATTGCATAATCTACTAGTTCTTGTGAAATCTTACCTTGATCGTTGTTTAACCTTGATGGTTTGTTGATTGTTGAGAAGCTAGGTCACTGTCGCCCTCTTGATCGTTCCCTCCAAAATGAACAGATGAACAATGCCAGGTCCCTCACGTTTTGCTTCTTATTGCATGTTATAGGCCACGTCATAAAGTCCACGTAGGATTAATGATGCCATGTAGGATGGAAGGGTAACTCAGTTAGTGATTTCTTAACTGAGTGGTGAAACGACAAAGAAAATTAAAAGTTTGGGGTGTCACAGATCAAAGTGTTAGTTGCGGGTGTTGTCGGCCAATTCTTCAAAGTTAAAGGTGTTAAAATCCAATTGGCCAATATATTAGGGTTATTTAATATTAAAATCATACTTCCTAAATCAGAGTATCAACATATTTTGGCAGGTTCTTGAATCAAATATTTTAGGGTTTTCTATTACACCATAATTTGAACGCCATATACACTGTTCCACCGTTTTCTACGATCTTAAGGCCCACCATTTTCATGTATTGTCATTCGTTCCTTTGAATGTTTTTTTACTTGCTTTCTATGTAATTTTCTTCGAATCTTTCCGTTTAATTTTCTTCTTCGTATCTTGCATTTAATTGACTCATTCAATTGGTTGTGAATCGATTCAATAAAGTTTCTTTCGGTTTATATGCAAATCTTCACACGCCAAATTAATCGCTGGAAAACAAATTTACTGGTCTTCGAGAAAAAAAAACAAAACAATACTCAAACCTACTTATTTTCTTGACGAATCTTTTTTTTTTGATTGAAACTTTATGCTCAATGTTGAATTGAATGGGTTTTTCTTCATGATGTTTAAAGACATGCATTACGATTAACAGAAAACGGTTCAAATTGGTTTTTCATCAATATTAGTATTCTATTGTCGAAATCTGATTTTCTAAACTCTATTTACTTTTCAAATATTCATTGTATTTGCTTCGTACCAAATAATAGGCTTTGTTTGAAAGTGTGAAACCATGATCTCCGTTACAAAATCTTGATTTAATTTGTTTGGTACCAAACAATAGCCTTTGCGTGATATCGTGATCCCGGTTCAGATGTATGGTATTAACGCAAGCATTTCATAGGAAATCGGTTCTGTTTTATGGTGGTAATAAGTTTTCTCTTATATATTTTGCTCCATCTCCAAACAGTAGCTTTTCGATACATTGGTTTTAAAGTCATATTTGTAAGCAGAATCTTTTCCAAATTTAAACGTACTTCTAAAAGATTGGTTTGTAAGCAGAATCTGGAGCTTAAAGTCTTATTTGTAAGCAGAATCTGGAGCTTTTCGAAGTTTAAATCTAAATTTTGTATACATTGGTTTTTCCAGAAAAAGAAAAACGCAATTTTTGTTTAAATATAATTTCTTTGAGATTCTAAAATCAGATTTCTTTTCCAAAAGCATTTAGCTGTGATATTTTTACATACATGTATGTACCGTGGTTTTTTGCGAAATAAGACAAAATATTTTAATTCTATTTTGTTTAAGTTTGCTTAAATTTAAACGTACTTCTAAAAGATTTTAAAATAAGTTTATGATTTTCAAAATCCTAATTAAATCAAGTTGATTTCGAACATACAGAGAAAATTAATTCGTCAAAAATCCATTGTTAGAAAAATGTCAATAGTAAAATACATCTTTTAAAGAAAGAACATGTCTATTTTAAAAATTATAGCAAAAACAATTAGAAAACATGTCTATTTTAAAAATTATGTCTATAGTTATAATACAACTTTAAAATAAATGAATTAATTAAAAATTTTATAATTAGAAAAATATTCATCCTAAAAATCACATCAGGGACATTGGATTTAAATAACTCAAACTTTCATCAATTGGCCGATAACGCTCCCAACTTTTGATTTGTACATAAACACTCCCAACTTTCAATTTTTGGTCGATAAAACTCCCTAACATCAATTTGATTAAAAAAGTAAATTGTATAGTCAAAAACAATTTTCAAAAACTAAGATCATTACTCAAGAACAAATATGTCGTCATAGAGGCATATGCTTTTTAAAGAAAGGTTTTAGGTTCAAATATGAAGAGAAGAGAAATGTTAGTATGATTGTTGTAAATTAAAGTAGAGAAACATTTGTCGGTAAAAAAAGAACAAATAGGTCTTGACTTTCACAATCAACATCCCGCCGCAACGTACGGGTGACACTAACTCGTTATACACAATTAGCAAACACGCTTCAGTGTGTTATAATACCCTCATATATGTATTTAATAAAGAAAACCTGAAAAGGTTACTTAAATCTATATACGGCCATGTTATAATTTTTTTGACCTATTTTTTTTTAGTATAAATCACACATTATTGTTTATATTTTTTTCTTAAAAGATAACTGACTACATTAGTTTATAACACTATACCTATAACATTTTGCAACACGCATGAACAGTGTATTTTTTTTTTTAATTTTATTGACCTTTCTACTTTTTCTATTTTTCTTTTTTTATTCCACTTTTTCTATTTTCCTTTTTTTATTATTATAGTTTTACCTCATACCTTTTAAGTTTCGGGCCAAATCAAATTACGATTTTGTTCTCGCTTTAAAATTACGATTTTACCAATAGTTTAAAATAACGTTTTTACCTCCATTTCAAAATAAAATTATTCTTTTGCCCCAATTAAAAATTACAATTTTGCCATCGGTTTAAATTACGATTTTGCCCCATTTAAATTTATTTTGCCATTAGTTTTGTTTTGTTCCTCCCAACTAAATTACGATTTTGCCCTCAATTTAAATTTAAATTTTTGTAATCGTTTTTGTTTGCTTTCCCAGTAAAATTACGATTTTGCCCCCAGTGTATAACTACAGACACAAGATGGAGGAATTGTGTTAGGAAGCTGTTTGGCACTCCCCCATTGGCCCAACCAATTTATGATTTTATCTCCGCTTTAAAATTACGATTTTGCCATCAGCTCAAAATTACGTTTTTTCCCACAATTGAAAAAAAAAAATGCTTTTGCCCCCAACTAAAAATTACCATTTTGTCCTCGATTCAAAATTACGATTTTGACCCGTTTAAATTTACAGTTTTGCCATTAGTTTTGTTTTTCCCCCACCCAGCCAAATTACAATTTTGCCCTCAATCTAAATTTACATTTTTGCCATCAGTTTCCTTTGCTTTCCCAGTCAAATTACCATTTTGTCTCCGGTGTAAAATTACAGTCATGCCATTGTTTTAGTTTTTTTTTTTTTTTTTTTTTTTTTTTTTTTTTTTTTGACAAAACTATAGTATGATTTGTTTTAATTGTTTTACTCGATGTAATTTTTATTTGTGTCAGGCGACTGCTTGGCACACGCTCATTTATCCTGAAAAATTACAATTTTGTCCCAGTTTAAAATTATTGCTTTTCTATCGTTTTTGTTTTTCTTAAGCAAAAGTATTATAGTGTTTTAATTTAATTGGTTGACTCAATGTAATTTTTTTAAGATCGTGTTATGAGTAGTATGTACAAGTAACCGAAACATATACGTACATGTTATGAGAAGGAAATATTCGGCTTAGTGCCCCGCAACGCGGGCGGGGCAAAATCTAGTTTTCAACATATACAAAGTCAAGTATAGGAATGGCAATGGGCCGGGCTTGGGCCGGGTATTGGTAATCCCAGGCCCGTACCCGGTTGTAATTCTTTGTCCCATACCCGGCCCGTTACCCGTCGAGTATTTGTCGGGTAATTACCCGTTGGGTATCGGGCATACCCGCGGGTATCGGGTATACCCGTTAATTTCTTAAAAATACCCGTTGGGACAAATGTGCAATTTTTACTTAAATGTTTATATAATTTACTATTTTAATGACTATAACAAATGAAAATATTATTAATAACTTACATATCATATTCAAACCGCATATACCAAACTAAATAAAACGATTACTTAATTAAGTAATTGTATCAGGACCACCTAATTGCATAAACATCCACGTAATAAAGAGTGATAGCTTCCATATCCAATATACATGCTCAAAAATAAGTTATTTGTTCACTAAGCACCTGCCAAATACATATTCACATATGACTATAGAGAAGGTAATAAGTACATGTACTAAGTTTATATATATGGAAATCTATAATATGATATTTTCGGGTAAATGGGCCGGGTATCGGGCGGGTATCACTAAATCCCATACCCGTACCCGTACCCGGTTTTTTACTTTTTTTAAGCCCGTACCGGGCCCATACCCATTGGGCTTCGGGTATACCCGGCCCGCATGTTTCGGGTTTTGGGTATACCCGTCGGGCTTGGGCTTTTTTTGCCATCCCTAGTCAAGTAGCTGTTTCAACATATACAAAGTCAAGTAGCGGTAATAGTACATTTCACCTATTGGGTGAAATTTGTGGTGCTGCCTATCTATTTGCTCATGTGAGTGGTAAAGGGAATAGTGCCAGGCAGCTGTTTGGTACTCCCCTATTGTCTCAACAAATTTAGAATTTTATCCTGCTTTAAATTTACGATTTTACCATCAGTTCAAAATTATGATTTTACCCTCCACTAAAAAATAAATTTACGCTTTTGCTCCCAGCTAAAAATTTCAATTTTGCTCGCGGTTCAAATTTACGATTTTGACCCGTTTAAATTTACAGTTTTGCCATTAGTTTTTTCCCCTTAAAATTATGATTTTGCCATAAGTTCAAAATTATGTTTTTACCCCAACTTAAAAATAAATTTACGCTTTTCTCCCCGCTAAGAATTCCAATTTTGCCATCGGTTCAAATTTGCGATTTTACCCCGTTTAAATTTACACTTTTGCCATTAGGTTTTTTTCCTCACAGCCAAGTTACGATTTTGCCATCAACTTAAATTTACATTTTCTCCATCGTTTTTCTTTGATTTCCTGGCTAAAATACAATTTTGCCCCCAATAAAAATTACAGTCATGCCGGCAGCTGCTTGGTACTCCCCCATTTATCCATTTAATTTACGATTTTATTCCTGAATGAAAAATATGATTTCGACCTCAGTTAAAAATTACGTTTTTCCCATCGTTTTAGTTTTTTTAGCCAAACTATAAAAGTTTTATGTTTTAATTGTTTGACTCCGTTTATTTTTTTCGGTGTCAAAGAGCTACCTAACACTCGCTCATTAGTCCTGAAAAATTGCAGTTTTGCCGTGTGCCGAAAATTACGGTCTTATCATCGTTTTAGTTTTTTCCTAACAAAATTATCGTAGTGTTTTTTTAATTGATTAAGACTTAATCGGCCATCGCCCCGCAACGCGGGCGGGCCAACTACTAGCTTTTAACACTTTCAAAAATGAACTTTTTAATTATTTGATATCTTATTATATTAACTTAAAATATATATGATATATTAAAAAACCATATAAAAATATTCTATAGTTCAGATCTTGTTTAGTCACCCATTTCTTTGAATAACTTATTTTTCTCTAAACCATGTTTTCAAGGTGTGAGTGGGGGGATTTTTATTATGGCTAAGACAAGATTAGACTTGTTTACTGAAAAAATACACATGATTTTTTTTTTTACTTTTTAAAAATAAATATAATTATGAGGTTATGATCCATTATTTCTTCTTCTTGGTACACAAACCGTAAGACTGTGTTATAAACGTGAGATATAAAGTAGTTAAACAAGTTGTATTCATGTTTAATACTTGTGTTACACGCGTCGTTAGAGACCTGTTAAACCCAATAAGACATGATTTGCCAGCCCTAATTTTTATTCCCTTCATTTGTAAAACAAGAAAAATAAAATTAGTAGCTTCAAACCTACAAACTTTTTTCTGTGTTTGATTTAGACTTTTAAATATTTATCTAATTACAATCATTGTTTTTGAAAAAAAATGATAATAGAGAAAAGTATTTTATTTACCGGTTAACCTTAAATATTTTTACATATAAGTTTTACATATAGTTTTTAAATCAATACAGCAATAATAGTTGTTAGGATCTGAGGCTGTCTGTGATTGTGTTTGTTTGCATAAAACGAATAAGTGCAGCGGAAATGAGCAGCAAACTTTGTAAACACAAACAAAAGAAAGTGTAGATTGATAAACAATTGCTTTTCATTGAGTCAAAAGATTTACATAAAAGCAAAAGATTACAGTGCAGGCTTACAATCTAAACTCCCCTCAGCCTGATACACCAGAGTTGGTTGCACAAGATGAAAAGATGAATTGAGGAGAAAAACTCACTCAAAACGATCAAGTGTAACAGTACAGAGTACTGTCATACTTATAGGCAAACCAAACTACTGATATGCTTCAGCTGAGGTCACCATCTTAGCATCCACTAACTCCTTTTTCTTTCCTTTATATTCAGCAGTGAGATCAGCAACGAGTCTTTTGTACTTACTCCAGTTTGGAGCAGTTTTCTTCTTTGAAGGATTATTTTTGATTCTTTGGATCCTTTCAGCCTCATGCTTCAAGGCTACTAAAGGCCATTCTTTAAACTGGGATTCTTCAGCAGAATAGAACTTTTCTTTCATGATGAAGGCTAGAAGTTGTTCTCTCAATCTCTTCTTTTGATCAGCCTTTTCCTTTTCTAGCTCTTGGGCAAATTCTTCTATCTGCTTTACCTTTGCAAGGTAGAACTCCAGTCTTTTAGCAATGCCTATTTCGCTTAGACTTTCCTTTTCACTGTCAACCTTAGCTTTTACTTTAGCTTGCCTTGCCTTTATTTTGAGATAATCATCCATATCCTTTGGTGGCATGTAGGCTATGAGTGAGGAGAATCTTCTTTTTGAAGGATCTTCTTCTGTATAGAATTGCCTCATCTCATTTTTGAGAGCTTCAATTTCTAGAGGATATTTTGCAGCATTAGGATCATGTGTTCCCTCATTGGCAGGTATTGGCTTCCTTTTTCTACTGAGGAGCTTTAGTTGTGATATAGGAAAGGGTAGAGCAGTGGTGGATGGTTGACTAACAACTGTTGAAACAACTGGTGTCTCAACTGCTGTTGTCATTACAACTGCTGATGTGTCAACAGATGTCTTCTGCTTTTGAGCAGGGGATGGAGGATGTGATGGTGGTGGTGACTCATCATCAGGAATGAAAACCCTTCTCCTTTTTAATGGAGGGGAGGCTGATGATGTTTTGGGTGGATCAGTGGTTTGTGACTGTGACTGACTGACAGTAGTTGAAACAACTTGTGTTTCAACCACTGTTGTCATTACAACAGATGTTGTAACATCTGCTGTCTTCTGCTTTATGGCAGGAGGCAGTGGTGGTGATATGATTGTAGATGATGATAGTGGTGGTTTTTGTGTTATAGACACAGATGATGATGGTGGTGGAGCAGTAGTTGTGGTGGTGTGTGTTGAAACAGTAGTTTTGTGTGTTGGAGGTGCGTGTGTTGATGAGATGGTAGCTATTTGGCTACTGACAGCAGTTTTTGTAACTACTGTTGTATCAGCTGTTGAAGTTTTTGAGGATTTGGGTTTCTCAGGTTCAATGTGCATCCCATCATCTATACCTTTCTTTTTCAACCTGATTTTCTCCCCCTTTTTGGCATTATCTGCCAGGGGTGTATCCATGAAGAAAATGGTAGATGGACCTTTCTCACTTTGAGCATTCTGTTGTATGCCGGCCTTTATAGCCTTGATGTCTGCTTGAGTGTCTTTGAACCGAGATTCCACCATGTTGGTCAGCATTTTTACTTGAAGAGCATGCTTTTTATCAGCCATTTGTTGCTGTTGTTCAAGCATGGGTTGGAAGATATTCCAAAGCTCATTTGCAGCAAGTGCTTGTGGAGCAGGTGCTTGAGCAGGAGGAGCAGAAGATTGGGCTATTTGAGCTTCTAACAGCTGCTGCACCATATCTTTTATTTCGGCAACCGAAGATTCTAGATTTTCAACTCTGGCCGTCAATTCATTGTATTTTGAATCATCACTTGAGTTAACAGGAACATCTGAATCCCCACCAGCAGTGGTTGTATCAATGTGTGACTTAGGAGCTGTAGCCCAAAAGTCATCCATTGATGCCCCTTTTTCTTGGTACTGGGGACTTCTTTCTTCGGCACTCGATAATCCTTTGATGTTACCAGCAGTTAAAGATAACTCACTGGTGGTTACCGATGTTGCCATGGAAGAAATTGCCTTCAAGGGAGTCTTAGTTATGTAACAACTGTCCAACTGAAGATCTGTTGATCCATCAGTTGTAGTTGCTGCTCCACTTGAACTACCACCGAGAGTTACTTGTAACTCAGGGGGTGTAACCTCCTCAGCTGTTGCTGGGATAACATAGGTAAGTGCATCAGACCCAGTCACATATGGAGGTATACTCTCAGTAATGGGTGATAGAGAGGAACTGTTTTTTGTCTGTGCCATATCAACTACATGCAACATGGGTATTATTGATTGTGGCAATATTATTGATGAGGGTATGGGTGTAGAAAGAGACATGTCCTTGGGATCAGGACTGTGGAAGATAGATCCGAGTGGACCTAGAGCTTCATATTGTGGTGTCCCTGTGCTTACAACTTGATCCTTTTGTGAGGATGCTAGAGGAGTTTGAGGCTAGGGTTGAGATCTTTCTACCAACTGCTGTGAGGAAGTAGCAGCAGTGGTTTCTGGTGACTTTTGTGTTGTCACTGGCAGTTGCTCTGGGATCTCATCTTCCAGAGTTGCCTTTGTTTTGGGTTTGGTGGGTTTTCTGGATGGTTTTCTTTTGGTCTTTTTGGTGGTGGCAGGTGTGGGTTTCAGAGCAGTGGGTGTGCTACTCTGATCACCTGGAGCAGTGGGCTCAGCAGTGGTTTCTTGAGGGTCAGTGGCAGTTTCTAAAATCTGCTCTGCCTCTTTTGTTTTTAATTTTATTGGTGCCATCATTCTTGAAAAAGTTTCTATTGTTAAACAGTTTATTTTGAATGAGACACCTTGTTTGGGCACTTCTGCCTCTTTCTCGACAAATTTTTGTTCAAAATAGTAACTTAGAAACCTCGGAAAGAGCAGAAATGCCTTATTATCAACGTTCTTTACCAAATCATCAAATATTTCCTGGGAGTAGTTATAGTTTTCATTGTTCAAAATTGCATACCCCAGGCATTGGATTTTTGTTGGTATCTCATTGAAGGACGTTGTTTTATTTGAAACACACATGAGCAGTGTGTGGAATAAAAATCTAGGTGCAGAAGGGAAGTAACCCTTTTGTAGGGTGTCCCTGTTTGGTTGTTCTGCATATCCCCTTTTCCTGAAATCCTTTACCAACTCGTCTTTTGTAAAAGAGGTTTTTCCATTTAAATCATCAAGTTTAAAGGTTTCAGAGATGGATTTTGGTGAGATGTTTACCTTCTTACCCTGTATCGAGGAGTTGATGGCGGCGATGATATCTCCTTGTTTTTCAAGGGTGGCATTTTTCCAGAACTCTCTCTGGGTATCAAGGTAAATAGGAGCGTCTGCTGTTATCAAAGTTTTGTACTTTGATGCAGAAAGGATGTCAAGGATGGAGTCGAAAGTGTGGTTATCGGTATGTTTTGTGAGTATACCTACATAGTTGTGTGGAGCTTTGTAGCGAATCTCCGGTGTTTCAGCGGCCATTTGGTTGGCATCTGCTGGTGTGGAGGAAGATGATGGTTTTGTTTTTGATTTCGATTTTGGTTTCGTCATTTTGGATGAAGAAGATCGAAGAAGTTTTTGGAGCTATGAGAGGGAAACTGCTATGAGAAGAGAACTTTTGGAATTCAATTCGACAGTAAAACCCTGTTTGGATTTAATCAGGGTTTTATTTAGGGAAAAAGTGATTGCTGATGTGGCAGCCGTTATTTTTGATCTGAAGGCTAAAAAACTGACCACGTGTCAAACATCTGATGGAATGGTAAATAATGGAGGACAGTTGTTTTGACAACTACTGATGGAGCAAGTATCAGTAGTTACAACGGTAATAAAATGAAATAGTGGATGTATCAGTGGATGAAACAATGATTTTAATCATCAGTGTTTTTGAAGAGCAGAGGTTGACACTTTAGCAGTGGACAGACTTTAGAGAGCAAATGTTAAAGCACAACAGCATTTTAGATACAACAGTGGTAGAATAATGAAGATTTTTTGTCTCAACAACTGATAGTGCAGCAGTGTTTCAACAATTGACAAAAATGTTAGCATCTGCTTGTTCAGATGTAGAACTTGATTTTGCTTTGTGAAAGCACAGTATCTTATCTAACATCTGTTTGAGCATTTGAAATGCTATTCTTAACAAAATACATTTTAGATGTAAATTATCAAGATTAAATTGCCAGCAGTTGTTTACAGGAATTTTTGTTCTAGGTTTTGCCAAGTGTCTATTATTTAGACAATGGTTTAGCATCCTAGATGATGAAAACATTTCTACATGAGCTGCTCATTTTGTGTCTAATTACCTGAACTAGAGCATGAGTATCTCAGTAGTCTAAGTCAATTTACAATCAATTTATGATCAGTGAAAACCTAACTTGAGCTCAACCTGACCTTGGTATGTATGTCATTTCCTTTTGACCAGATTTAAGGAAAGTAATTTCTCACAAAAATAAGGAAATTACATCCTGACCAGAGATGAGCTTTTACTATTAAAAAAGAGTAAAAGAGCAGAATATATTTCATAAAGGAATGAAATATATCTGGTTTTTATTTTAGAGGCAAACACCTTAACAAAAACCAAAGGAAGTTTTGAAAATAATCAAAAGGATCCGATAATTTCTCAGTAAATTCATGATCATATCATTCTCAAGTTATTTTGACCATTGTTTGGGTCAATTTCTTGACAATTGATTGTAAATTCCTTTTAAGCACCATCACTGAAGATGCTATTGTTACCAGAACAATTCCTGTATTGATGAATGCACACAGTTGCACAATGACCACTGATGATCTAATTTGAACCTCAAGAGTGTTTTATGCTTATACTCTTTTGCTTTTGATTTCAAAAGTTTGAGATAGCCACACTTTAAGATTTGTTCATTTTCCTTTACCCTTTATACCCTGTTTATTCATATGTTCAGAAATACTCACTAGGAGATTATATTTTGAACATACTTTGTCCATAATCATTTTGAAGCAATGTTTTGAGAGATCTGACCATGTTTGATCATGTTTTATTTCAAATTTCACATTACTTATGATTAGGACTGATTTGACACCTTATTTTCTCAATGTGTTTTGGACAAAATTGATTGGTCCTTTTGAAGGTTCTCAACCTGCCTTTGAACACATGAGAAATTTTGACTAAACATCACAAAAATCAACACAACAATTGAAATCAATTTTGAAAAAATCAAACGATCCCATAATTTATCAGACATTTTACAGATCTGAAAACTATGAGTGACATATGTATGAAAACGCTTGTTGTGTGAGATTTGTGTGTGTCATATGACATCTTGGTTGATTTTCAGAGTATTTGAATATTCATTTAACCATGATTCACTCGTTACTCTGTTTTTCAACTGGATACAACCAACCTTAGCATCAATGAATTTTGAGCTGAACTGTTATGTCAAATTGATTGTAAGATCAAATTTGACTGTCCAAGCTCTGATACCAATTGTTAGGATCTGAGGCTGTCTGTGATTGTGTTTGTTTGCATAAAACGAATAAATGCAGCGGAAATGAGTAGCAAACTTTGTAAACACAAACAAAAGAAAGTGTAGATTGATAAACAATTGCTTTTCATTGAGTCAAAAGATTTACATAAAAGCAAAAGATTACAGTGCAGGCTTACAATCTAAACTCCCCTCAGCCTGATACACCAGAGTTGGTTGCACAAGATGAAAGGATGAATTGAGGAGAAAAACTCACTCAAAACGATCAAGTGTAACAGTACAGAGTACTGTCATACTTATAGGCAAACCAAACTACTGATATGCTTCAGCTGACGTCACCATGATAGTGACATCTAACGACCTAACAAACTATAAATACTGTTCTATACAAACTACTGTTATGTAACATCTGATAATCACTAAAATACAAAACATAAGGAAACTACTGCTTCACGTTCCATTGTTGTAGCCTTAGCACAGATGTTGAGTCTTCAGTGCTTTCTTCAAAGGTGATCAGTCTTTGAGAGGGCAGTGCTTGAGTCTTCAGCAGTACTTAGGATACAGCAGTAGACAGAGCAACAAAGTTTGTCTTCAGCAGTTGTTAGATAATCATTAGAGTTTGGTTTATCAGTTGTTGTAGTTGAGCAGCACTTAACATCCATCAGCTATTAGATAACCACTGTCAAGGGGAGAGATTAGAGTAAACTGCTGCTTATTAAGTGTCCACTGATGGGATCCGGTTTTGGCTTTACATTATCTGTTCCTCTGTTAGGGTTCAATCCCAACAATAGTTGATTACAAAATACTCTTTACTATGTTATTACTACTAGTGGGAAACCCGCGCGTTGCAGCGGAGTCGAGAATATAGGCCGAGAACATAATTTAAACCTAAAACGTTAAAAAATCATATATACGTGTTATATAATAGTTGGAATGACCGCGCGTTGCGGCGGGTATCCCGATTAATATCACAGAAAATTATAGTGTCACTAAAACTTGCTTCTTGTTTTCGACATACGTTCCAACCACCTTAAGCCGTTTCAAGATCGAGCCAGCTTCTTAGGATAACTTTTCACATGCACTCACATCAGCTGTTTGCGACTCTAAAACATCTTTCTCTTATGAGCTTGAATCAACAATCCTTTTAACATGTAAATATCGCTATTTTGGGTATGAATGAGTACACTTTACAAATGTTTATAAGTAACTAGTTAATTGTAGATGAAGGCTTTGAGAATACAAAAGTTTTTAAGTAACTATTTAGTGGTCTTCCAAAGGGAAGAGCCACTGCTGTAATAAATTTCCTTCTAACTTCGATTGTTGAGACAGCATCTGTTATTTGTATAAGAAAAAAAATCATAAAAGTAAATAAGAAGAGTAAAAAGTGTTGACCAGTGAATATAGGAGATTTATGCTAACCTGTGATTCAAGCATCTCCTCCTAAGTGGGAAGATATTCACCCATGCACCTTTAATAGATAAAATCAAAATTATTAGATTATTATTACAATTATTTCAATGAAGAAAATTAAAAATAGAAAATTTGATTAAACACTTGCATTCCTTCCAGCCATGAAGGAAGCCTGAACTCATCAAGGGAAAATAACGCCTTCAACTCAGGTGAAGATATCAATTTCTAAGAAAAAGAATAAGACAAATGAATGAAGACTTACCTGACAAAGAGTTGGTCAAACTATTCCTCTGAATATGTTGTATTGGGCCACTGCTACTACGTTCCACTTGAAACTTCAGTTGGTGAAGGTCGCTTCATAGTCATTTTAATATTAATTAATACCCAGATATGTTTCAGAATTATTTATTTTGGAAAGTAATTACCTTTCACCGTTGCTCATTAACTTTTTAGGAGAACTAACATTATCCGGTAGCAGTGAACCGCTCATATATTTTCTTGGTCCGGGGATACTTGTTTTTTGTAAAGATTTAATTCGTCCAAGGTGCTTAATGTCGTTGTCTTTATCGGTTTCTTGGTCGCTAGCTTTCATTGACAGCTGTACAGGGGGTTGTTCAGTTGGGCTGACAGTTGCCACATCATCTTCACAAATATCAAAACATCCCCTGTATTAATGTACAACGTTACTATTCGTTTCTTTTACTCACAAATGTGAATCAAGATACTAAAAAAGTAAAAACGTATAATCTTACTTAAGTGCTTGAAGAGACGGAGTAGGAAACGATGCAAATGAACTCTCCAAGTTAACAATTTCATCAGCTGTATCTTGAGATTTAGCATCTGAATAATTATCATTGATCCCATTTTGTTGGTTTGAAGTTTTTGGTTCTTCTAGATTTGAAATTTCGTCATATTCCTTGATCTGCCATAAAGGAATCAGGTTAAAGTGGAAAACCAAACGTTTCATGTTACAACTTTATAATTTATATACATACAAGTGCAGCTTGATTCTTTATGTCCTCCAAGTTAAAATTCCAGGCACTAATTCCTTTTATATACTCTTGCTGCATATTGCAAATATAAAAAAATATGATCAGATATTCTGCAAAATAATCGGCATTTGAAAATGAGTAAATGATTCCAGCACTATCACCTGTGATAATTGTTCCTTATCTCCGTATAATTCTTTGTTCTGTACAAGAAGATCTACTTCTTTGGCCTAAAAAAAGATAGTAAAAAGAGGAAACTCATAATCAGAACACGATTAATGATAACAGAAGTCAACGATTGAGATTAGTAGTCCACCTTTAGCATCCTAAAACGATCACCTAACGGAGAAAGACCATCAAGTATGGAACGCTCTAGATAATCAGTGGTTTTTGCATGTCTAAAAAACGGGTGCTTCAGAAGCTTCTCGGAAGAGGGACGTTTTTTTTGGGTCTTTCACTAAGCAAGCAGCAAGCATATCTTTAAAAGACTAAAAAAGAAAAGAAAAACTAAAAGTTAGCATAGAAATTTAGCGAATTTCAAATTTATTTCTTGTGGCCTGACATAAACCTTTGAAAACTTTTTATCCCGTTCATAGTCAAGACCTGGCGGTGCATTTTGTAGAGTCATAAGCAACACCTGCAGGGTGAGATGAACGAGGTGATGTTATATTAAACGTTTATTTATTAACCCTTTTCGCAATTTATTATATGAATATTACAATTTTGTCAATAGATATTTAATTACTTTCATTGGTGGATATTTTGAAAAAGGTGCATGGCCATGAGCAAGCTCGAGCGCCGTGATTCCAAATGACCAGATGTCTCTGCTCTGTTTACATGCATAATAAGGTTATTTAATGATTTAATCAATAGATATTTAAGTATAACAATAGTATATGAAAAATGAATCATGACTTACTTAAAATCGTATCCATGCAATTGCTAGTTCGTCCGACAAGCGATTAATTTGAGATATATACATAACAAATGAATCAATAATACATTTATAATAGGTTCATTTGCAACAATATATACGAGCGAGAGAGAGAGAACCTCACAACTCCCAAGTCCGAATAATTCGCTGTTAAATGAAGGGCTAGAAAATTGCGGAATCCCCAATAGTCTCTTAGTCTCTGACACAACCATAGAAACCTATCTCTATACAACCGAGCTTTTGCAGAAGCATCACCATGAATTGAAAGTCTCCATGTGTGCCTACATTAAATGAAAGACATATAAATGACAAGTTTCATTCAATTAATATCCATTTTTCATATTTGTAACACATGTTTGACATCGATGGTCAAACAGATTATACCCATAATCAATCTTTACTTCCCAGTATGTCCTTTTATCTTGTAACCTTATATCCCCAAAACCCATGTAACTTTTGTAATAAAATTGGCTGGTCATGTTAACTACTATATCACCTAAATTTCTGGTTTATTGACCTTCGACCGTTATAATTTAATTATAAATCAGCAAAAATGTGATATTTGCAACCCCAAGCAGAAAACTTACTGGAAAACATCTTTCTGATGGGATCATAGCCGTACTTCGGAATGTCAAACGCATCAATTACAATGAAAGACGTTGACACATATGGATTATCATCAACTGCAGATCCAGCTTCTAAAAGCACGCTCGTGACACAATGTACAGAGTCAAAGGGCCATGATTCTTTAAAATGCCAGTTTCTTTTCCGTCGACTATAAACGAAACATTTGAAGCTGAAATAAAATCTTTCTGATCAGACCATGACATGACATGAACCCATCTCGAATTCCCTGCATTTTATTCGATTATTTAAGTTAATCGTAAAACGGTTGGATTCGTTTTCCTAATGGAAGAATCAACTTACCGAGCCAGTTGCAAATAAGATCATATTCTCCTGCATACACAAGCAATTGAATCTTGTCTTCCAAAAGTGCTGAAATCCTTCTATTTATCTGTCACACCCCGATCTCCACGTGTCACCGGTGGGCCCGGTGTGGGGTAAGGTGACGTGGTTGGCGTCATCATAGACAAACAACACAATATAATAATGCACAGCGGAAGCAGAATAGATTCATTTCGACTTTAAATAAAATGTAATAATAAATATCATATGTAGTTGAAACGGATCCACAGGCGGATCAAATAAAATAAGATAATTGTTCAACAGTTATTGTCGTCCGAGCTTGCGAGACTATTGTGGACGCTCTAGGAGACAACCAGCCTAGTACGTGTAGTACCTGCACTTAACCTTTTGGGAAAATACGTCAGTTTACACTGGTAAATACAAGTTAACTGACTCATTTTGAAAATGATTGAAAATTTATTTAAATGCACATGGCATAAAACATTTTTATAACTTGGGATAATTATGCAGTATAAACTTGTGAACGAATTACATGCTACTCGTACGTTTGGTAGCCCGGGATCTTCTGTCCGGGTTAAAGATTAGTAGACACACCACATTAAAGAGTTATACACGACGGGTGTACGCCTACACCCCGTGCTCTGGTCGTGGCCATCTCGTAAGATAATGCCAAGGATATCCGGGACACGGTCAATAACCCCCCAAATGCTTAAAGTAAAACAAGACTGTTTAAACGAGTCGGACAAACTATTCCAAATGCATACCCAGGGGTGCAAGATTTGAACGCTCGATCAAGCGGTATTCTATATACCGTACCCCAAGCCCGTATAGGGAAAATAAGTCAAAATGTATTTACCTGAGCTAAATATAAATTCAATCTCAGCCGTATACCACCAAGCAAGTACAGATAGCTTTTACTGGTTCTCCTATTCTGGAACAGAGGTTTATAATAACCTATTAGATTCCTAACGGGTCTTTATTTAAGCCTAAGCTTAGACCGGTTAGTTTTAAGGACGATACGGTTCAAGCGCACGATTAAGCGAATGACCGGATAGAATGTGATTTAGACCCGACAAGTTTGAATACTTGTATAATATGGGTATACTAAATACATTCTGGATTTTGAGATAAAAATGATAACGTTTGACCCGTTTCGGTCAATTTATGCAAACTAGTTACATAAACCGAACCGAACGCTAAAAGGGCATTACGGGTAATCAAAAGAGTCATATGCAAGTTCCCTGAGATAATATGCTTTAAATATGATATAATATCAGCAAGTTATGTTCTATTATGCCCCGAATGGATTTAAACTCAATTTACGCCTCATAAGGGCATTTTGGTCATTTAAAAGATTATAAAAGAGTCAATTTGGAAATCTGAGTTACGGGTCTGAATTATACAGTAAATATACTTAATTTTTCATGTTATAACAGTAGGGTATGACCCGTAGACAAAACTTATCATTTAAAATCAAACTATGCACCGTAGGGGTATTTTAGTAATTTACAAGGGCTAAAATCGTCAAAACTGGAAATCTGAGTTCAAAATCTTATACTTACTGTTATTATATGAAAATATGCTAAATACATCAGTAGGTATGAGTCTTATATGTTTAATATGAGTATAACGCTTACAATGCGCTAAAAACGCTAAAAATGCGATTTAGAGCCGTTTCCGGGTTTTTAAAAGAAAGCTGAGATTTTTATATTTCCAGAATGCCCAAAATAATTTATTTAACAAATAAAATCAGTAGAAAAAGGTTTGGGGTCAAAAGAATGTATAAAACTCATTTTATGGCTTAAACGGTCAAAACCTGCATTAACCGAATCGACTTAGCGACGTATGATCCGATCAGCCAAAAATTAAATAAAAATCTTCAAAAATCACAGAATATTATATAACATCAGTGGGTAAAAAGTTTTATATCGAAAAGTGGCCTGAAATAGGTTATACGCTAAATGCGCCGTTTATTTAACATAAAGATATAGTTTTACGCTATCGGCCATAACTCAAAATCTGGACCACCAACTGATCTCAAATTTTTGGTGCAAGTTTATAAATTAATAATAAAGATTTCTACTCTTTCACTTTTCCAAAAATCACGTTTTATATCAAAAAGGGCAAAATAGTCAACTTTTAAGCATAATCGGAAACACGCATATGAATCGGTTAAGCATAGACTCAAGATGTAAAAATTCCAGAAAGTTATACATAAATAAAAATGGTCAAAAATACACTCTAATACAGATCTCAAACATGCATGCACGGATCCGAATCGATAGTCTACGAAAAAGTCGTTTTATAAGACTTTCGGTTCCGATCCGAGTTTATACTAAAGATTGTCGAGTTGATTATGATAAAACACATTCTTATATTCATTATAAGTTATTTTTGATGATCAAACTGATTGCATGTTATCTACATTACCATTTATGCTATATTTCGCAAAAACGATTTCTGTTGACTTTTTAAGAACATCTTTGACTCGACAAATAGCATGCTTAGAGTGGGAATCAGAGAATGCCCTTTTGAGGGTTTGTTTCCCACATAAATACCAACTTATAAGTGGTTTCAATTTGAGAAATGACAGAGCCAAACTCGTTTAATCGAAAAGTCAAACTATATGAACAACGGATTGACTTTTTGCTAATAATCAAAGCTAGAACGAATTATAGAATGATATGAATGCTTACAAAGGTCCTAATGAAGCCTAGAAAACACTTGGAGGCTGCCTTGTCGATCAGATTATCCCTGGAGAAGCCTTGTGAAATTTTGATAGTTGCTATGTTCTTGTTTCTCTAACTCAAGTGCCCAAAATGTGAGCTTTGATCTGAATTATAAAGGAAATCAGATGTTGTAAGGAGTCTACATGTGTCTATACTTGCATGTCCATCCATTGGTGCATAAGGGAGGTGATATTAGCTGTCAAACACTCAAAAATTCGGACTTAACAGCAGCTGATCGCGAATTCTGCACCTGGGGCTGCCAAACTTTGATTAAAAATGGCAGCTTTGGTCCCTGTCTTTGCACGCGAGGTTTCGGCTATTTATTTTGACTCGTAAACCCCCAAACTTGGTTTTTAAGAACCTTGGGACATTTACCAACACGGTAATGTCCTCGGATAACTTTGCGCTCACCCGAAAAGCCATGAAATTCGACGTTGACGCTTTTAACCCCTCAAGTACGGTTTTGGCCATAACTTTCTCATTCGATAACGAAACTTCATGAAATTTTTACCACATATTCTAGTGAGTATATTTTAGCATTACAAAGCTTCGGGTCTGCCAAAAGTTCACTCAGAGGTATAAATTCAACATGTTGACACTTTTAGCCCCTATAGTTTGTAATTCCTCACTTTTGTGCAATTTCCGCTTCGTATGATCCATGATCCATCCGTTTAAGGTCATAAACATTATGTAGGGTTATTATAGAGTCTATTTATCCATTGTTGACACTTTGGACCCTTACGTTCCATAGTTTTCACCGTTTGTCAACTTTAGTCCCTCTAAAGTTTGTTTTTGCATATGCAAAGTCTATGACACGTGTTAATACATTATTGGACGTAAATTTTCGAGGTGTTACATCCTCACCCCCTTAAAAGAAATCTCGACCTCGAGATTTACTGAAACAAATGAGGATATTTCTCTTTCATCGTGGATTCTACTTCCCACGTATATTCGGGACCTCTACGGGCATCCCATTTGACCTTGACAATAGGTATATGCTTCCTTCGAAGCTTCTTCACCTGTCGATCCTCAATCGACAAAGGTTTTTCCACGAATTTCAAACTCTCATCTATGTGTATATCTGTATGCGGTATAACCAGTGATTCGTCCGCGAAACACTTCTTCAAATTACAGATGTGGAACACATTATGAATAGCGCTAAGCTCTTCAGGCAAGTTTAACTTATAAGCGACTGACCCGACACATTTGACAATCTCGAAAGGTCCTTTGTATCTCGGGCTTAGCTTGCCTTTCTTACCAAATCGCATTACCCCCTTCCAGGGCGATAACTTAAGTAACACTTTTCCACCTACTTCGACGTGAAAATCTTTGTGCCTTGGATCCGCATTTGATACGGGTTTATCATAATATCACAAGTCTTCCAACCGTTATGTGATAGTGCCTTTTGACTTATTGGCGAAACATATCCTTTAATCCTTAGGGTGCAATACATTGCGAGCTCCTCTAAGCTCCTTAAATAGGCTTTTAGCTCATAAGTTATATGATCTATGATACATTCGATTCCTTCGAATGACTTTTATATATAATCAGGGTTTAACTAGCCTGATACTTATTAATTTGGCACACCCTTCCAGAGTGATGTCTTTGATGAACCTTATTTCTTAACAAGGACTTAGGAGGGTTGCTATTTTCATAACTCTTCGATTTTTCTGCCAAAACTGGCAATCTTACAAATGATCATGGATTTGCCTGATCTTATTCGTTGTTTCCAAGGCAACTATCAGACCGGATGATTGGACTTACCAATCTTCTATTTACAATAGATAATCAACATTCCATCTAAGCAAGGTCCCCAAAGGAGTAGCCTTGATACTTATACATCAATTATTATAGAAAAGCTTATCTTAATTGTGAAATGGTTATTCCAACCATTACTTAAGACTAATCCTAAGGGATAGTTAATTCTCACAGTTAGTCGAACAGTCGACGATCCTGGGCAGCTGATGGAAATTCTTAAGTGTTGCCTATTTTGGGTTGCGGTATTTCATGCATAAGCAAAATGAACCGTCTTTCTTAATTAACGATACCGATTTCTTCAGGATATCGAGTTAGGCTATATGAATCCTTTATTTTAAAACTTACTTAATTGGGTTTCGAATTATCCAATGATGGCACTAGCTACCTTGAAGGTTTCATAATAGAACAACCCTAAATGGGATATAAATCTTAACTCTACTTGCCTCTCAAGAGGTAAACAGGGTAATCTTAGAAGAAGATAATCAAGATACAAGGAGGTTACAGAGATTTTCCGAATCTCAGACTCCAGTTCATCCCTCATCGCTCGAGTCATATAAATAACACATTTATGTTATAAGTCCACGAATTTCCTTAATCGGGAACATTTGCATGAAAACTTCCATTCTGGATATCTTCTTTGAATACCATTAGTTGCCTTTAGTACCATATGACCATCCGAACATCCTTGTGGTCCCATGCATTAAACCTCCATACTGATCAGGCATGGAAGCAATCTATGGGACATACTAAGATACACAAATCCCCATATGGCGTTTTTATCATACCGTCTGGTATTCGTAATCGATTGAGATTAAGGAGATATCAACTGTATATGCCGACGCACTTCCTCCATAGAGAAGATACTTCAAAAATTTTACGGCTGAAGGTTTCTGATGGGAATAGAAGAAATGGTTCTTACGATCTTGCTTGTAAGTTTTACCTTACACTTAATATCTGGGGTTCTTATGGAATATTCTCTAAAAGTCTACTAAGCTTATGGTTTTATGAGAAACTTATCCGTACCTGAACCCAAACGAAATTTCTCAGTACTAAAAATCACAATAGGGGATTGGTCTAATATCATTATTAATGCGAACTGTCTCTAATCATTAATCGGGAGGGTTAAACGCCTCTATTCTTAATCCTTTCAAACTCAGCTGCAGAATCTTTAACAATTTTGGGGCAGTCTTAGCTTTGACTGGTTATTTCTAAATCTATATAACGCGAGTAGCTGAGGTAGATCCATAATGGATTTATGACAAGCAGGCTTTGAACCTTAATGTGCCCTCTTATCGCCGGTGCTAACCACAAATAACTATTGCATTAAGCTTAGGCTTTGGGTAATTGGAATAGGGTACTATCTCAGCCAATGAATTACGATCCGCGACCTACTGTCGACAGTCTAAACTTTTGTGGTGAGAGTCAGAAAATTCTCATTCCATCTTTTTCCATTTCGATGCGAATAATAGATATCTCTAATAAGGTCCTTAACACTTGGCCCATCCCATAGTGTATAAGAGAATCTTTCTTGTGGACTTCATTAATGTCCTTATTAATTAAGGGTATTACCATCGAACGGCTGTGATGCATACATTACAGTGTTCTTTTCAACTTAACCACTGATGCACCTAATGGTTTCTACTTCATCAATTAATTTCCTGCAATCGATGGCCCCTTTTTACTCATTGAAGTCTCTGGACTTCCCCGAGACGAAGTACTTTTAAGTACATCCAAAAAGAATGGGCTCCTTGCCATTTATGGTTTTGCTGAGTTCATTCTTCGCGTTTGTAGCGCGAATAAAGTTCTTCTCATGAGCAGCGACATGTGTTTTAGAGCAAACAGCAAACAACATTCAGTTCCTCGATCCTTTTCATGGCTCTTCTCCCAGCCTTTCCAATGGCTGCGTTAATTACCGATTTGGAGATTAACTCCCTTGATATTGAGGTTTACTCTCGATGCACCGATAACATTTGTCGCATCTCTAGCATTGCGACCGTTGTTTGCCTTATACGAGTTTTCCCTACTCGAAGCTTTGGTATTAAATACCAGATTCAACAAGTGCTCAGGCAGTCCTTACCATGAGTCTTCCTTGAATTGCCAAGGGCTTAATATAAAAACTCTTGATAACTACTTGCTTCTCATTACCTTGACTATAGATTTGGTTACAGGATTACTAATCCATTACTATTATTATGCCGAGTTCCTATACTGCGGAAACAAGGATAGAGGATAAGGATGGTTCCTAACGGATATATCCATCTGATATTTGAAACAGTTTCTGGGGTACCATTGGCCAATCCTACTTTATACTTAACGCTTAGAGTTTTTTAACAGGCAGATTCAAGGATTTATAAAATCCATTGTCTATGAAAGACTTATCTGAACCTCAATTAAGTATTACTCTAGCATGAGCGTTATTGATAAAGGAATTACCTGTTGCGATATTGGCATCCTGATTAGCTTCTTGAGCATCCATTTGAGAGTTTCCAGCGTTGTTCTTCTTAGTCTTTCCAGGCTTCTCGGTTTTATTCGGGCAGTTAGTTTTGATGTGCCCTATTTCTTTGCAACCGTAGCAGGTTGCGTCTCTAAACTTCTTGCAATCCAAGGTCTTATGCTCCTTGGACTTGCAAATTCCACAGAGTAAAGGCCGGGATTCAAATCTGCATTTCCCGAGGTGGTTTTTCCTACAGGTTTTGCATTTGGGCTTTTTATCTAACTGCCGGTTGTCTTTCGAGTCCTTTCCAGACCTAGCTGCTCCTTTCTTGGCAGCCTTAGGGCAATTAGTACTGATGTGTCCCTTTTCACCACAGCTGAAACATTTTGCATCCTTCATGTCCCTACATTCGTGGGACTGGTGCCAACTCTTTTACAGATGCCACATTGCTTTATCTTTTGGTTTAATCGACACTGCCCCCAATGTCTTCTTTTGCAGGTTTTACACTTGGGTTTTGCCTCCTTTGGCTTGAACTGGCTATAGTTTGAACTGGCCTTACCCTTTTTACAACCCTTACTCGGGGTGTCATCGGACTTTCGCTTGTGTCCCTTCAACGCACGGTCCACAGCGTTGTTTACGGCCGTATCTATCATAGTCTGTAACTCGGTCCCCGATAAATTCAGTCTTGCATCATTATTCTGATTAATTGGATGATTGGGAGTTTCAGAGGGGTCGGCCATGATGATGCTTCGAAGGCTACAAACCAAGAAGTAATAGCTTACTTAATTATAGGGAATTGTCGAACTTGATAATTTAAATAGCCATGGTGCAACAAACCATATAGGCCAATAGATAGTATTAAGTTTATTTGATCATCTTTTGCCTAGGTTTTTAAATAAGCCATCCTTGGCGTTTAAATGGAATAAAATCCTTTATACTTACTAGACAGGGGATATAAGTCACGACTGTCAATGTCATAGTGACATCTTATATAGCACAACGGCTTGTTCCATAGGACTTTTCGATGGCACAGATGCCTTGTCACTAGGGAAATTTTAAAACATAATCAATGATTCCTTTGGATCGGAAAATTTCATAATTCATTGTCTTGACAAGAAGTTATGAAATATAACTATCGTTTTCATGTATGCATCTTTGCCCGTAGGTATACATCCCAGGTGGATGTTTAGATGTGTACATCATGTTCGACGTTTATTAGCCATGATTCCTATCGATCATATAGGCTAATTAAGGGGTTTGGAAGTTCCTAATATCAAGGTGACAATCATGATTTTATCGTATCACTGTTGTCGGGAGTGTTAACACGTTTTCAAGTGTTTAATAAGGATCTGAATCTCTTTAAACAGGTCTTACCATCTTAGCCAGGTCCCTAACGACATTCAAGCTAGGTTATACCCTTTGAGACTCTTTTTAATATAAATACTGGCAGGAGAAGAATGATATTTATTTTATTCAGGATTATAATTATCCTACATTTATTTAAAATATAACTATGGCATAAAAGCCTAGTCACGTAGACAAGTTTAATTTATAACCAGGATTTCCACATAATCGAGGTATTTGGGTCTGAGTTACAGTTCATTACCCTTCTTGACAGTGAGTTGCAGACTTCTACTGTCTCTTAGTCCCAGAGGACGTTATTTATTACCCGTAGGCACTTCATCCTTAATGGATGGCTATTTTACTTACAGGGAATTTTTAATAAATCCCAATTTTCAAATTTATTACCCGTAGGCACTTCATCCTTAATGGATGGCTATTTTACTTACAGGGAATTTTTAATAAATCCCAATTTTCAAATTTGGCCTGTGTGATTTATACTGCATCACAATTTGCCCAGCATGTTAACACACTTTCAGACGTTAACATAAATTTGGAATCTTTTTGACAGGTTCTACTATCTTGGCCATGTCTGCGACGACACGTGGCTAGGTTTCACCCCTAAGATTCTCTTTTTAACATAACGCAGATCAATCCTAAGTTGAGACGTTAATTATGGATCTGAATCTAATTATGGAGATACCATCTTGGCTCTGTCTTAAATGACACCTGAGCTAGGTCTTGGCCCTTTTTAGATTTTGCCATCTTATAATAATGGTAGATCTTGCAAAAAGGAATGTTACTTTAATTTATTTCATATATTATATTCTTATATATCGAATAAAGGAAATTTTTGATAAAGTATTCCAATGATTTTAAAAATACTGAATTGTCCTAAAAGGAATTTAAAGGAAATAATGTTGTCCTCAAAGGGACCAAAAGATAAATACCGTTATAAAGACCTCTAAGGAAACGATCTTCAGTAAAAGGAGTCTCTTCCTCGATATTTTATTTCTGAATGCTTTCTCCTTGGATGTTCATTTCATTTTAGCCGTGGTACGAAGCTCAGCATCTCGGGGCTCCGGGTGTGGAGAACTCCTATTACGGCTCCTTCGCTTGGCGACGTATCCAATATATAAAATAATTGGAAGCAATAAATTCCAGATTAGAATCGGGAGTATTCCTATGTTAAGTCTAGACTCAAGTATGTGCAATCGTGTCACTGAGATTAAACACATTAGGATAGTGTTTAATTCACTCAGCGTTGGCTCTGATACCAACCTGTCACACCCCGATCTCCACGTGTCACCGGTGGGCCCGGTGTGGGGTAAGGTGACGTGGTTGGCGTCATCATAGACAAACAACACAATATAATAATGCACAGCGGAAGCAGAATAGATTCATTTCGACTTTAAATAAAATGTAATAATAAATATCATATGTAGTTGAAACGGATCCACAGGCGGATCAAATAAAATAAGATAATTGTTCAACAGTTATTGTCGTCCGAGCTTGCGAGACTATTGTGGACGCTCTAGGAGACAGCCAGCCTAGTACGTGTAGTACCTGCACTTAACCTTTTGGGAAAATACGTCAGTTTACACTGGTAAATACAAGTTAACTGACTCATTTTGAAAATGATTGAAAATTTATTTAAATGCACATGGCATAAAACATTTTTATAACTTGGGATAATTATGCAGTATAAACTTGTGAACGAATTACATGCTACTCGTACGTTTGGTAGCCCGGGATCTTCTGTCCGGGTTAAAGATTAGTAGACACACCACATTAAAGAGTTATACACGACGGGTGTACGCCTACACCCCGTGCTCTGGTCGTGGCCATCTCGTAAGATAATGCCAAGGATATCCGGGACACGGTCAATAACCCCCCAAATGCTTAAAGTAAAACAAGACTGTTTAAACGAGTCGGACAAACTATTCCAAATGCATACCCAGGGGTGCAAGATTTGAACGCTCGATCAAGCGGTATTCTATATACCGTACCCCAAGCCCGTATAGGGAAAATAAGTCAAAATGTATTTACCTGAGCTAAATATAAATTCAATCTCAGCCGTATACCACCAAGCAAGTACAGATAGCTTTTACTGGTTCTCCTATTCTGGAACAGAGGTTTATAATAACCTATTAGATTCCTAACGGGTCTTTATTTAAGCCTAAGCTTAGACCGGTTAGTTTTAAGGACGATACGGTTCAAGCGCACGATTAAGCGAAAGACCGGATAGAATGTGATTTAGACCCGACAAGTTTGAATACTTGTATAATATGGGTATACTAAATACATTCTGGATTTTGAGATAAAAATGATAACGTTTGACCCGTTTCGGTCAATTTATGCAAACTAGTTACATAAACCGAACCGAACGCTAAAAGGGCGTTACGGGTAATCAAAAGAGTCATATGCAAGTTCCCTGAGATAATATGCTTTAAATATGATATAATATCAGCAAGTTATGTTCTATTATGCCCCGAATGGTTTTAAACTCAATTTACGCCTCATAAGGGCATTTTGGTCATTTAAAAGATTATAAAAGAGTCAATTTGGAAATCTGAGTTACGGGTCTGAATTATACAGTAAATATACTTAATTTGTCATGTTATAACAGTAGGGTATGACCCGTAGACAAAACTTATCATTTAAAATCAAACTATGCACCGTAGGGGTATTTTAGTAATTTCACAAGGGCTAAAATGGTCAAAACTGGAAATCTGAGTTCAAAATCTTATACTTACTGTTATTATATGAAAATATGCTAAATACATCAGTAGGTATGAGTCTTATATGTTTAATATGAGTATAACGCTTACAATGCGCTAAAAACGCTAAAAATGCGATTTAGAGCCGTTTCCGGGTTTTTAAAAGAAAGCTGAGATTTTTATATTTCCAGAATGCCCAAAATAATTTATTTAACAAATAAAATCAGTAGAAAAAGGTTTGGGGTCAAAAGAATGTATAAAACTCATTTTATGGCTTAAACGGTCAAAACCTGCATTAACCGAATCGACTTAGCGACGTATGATCCGATCAGCCAAAAATTAAATAAAAATCTTCAAAAATCCCAGAATATTATATAACATCAGTGGGTAAAAAGTTTTATATCGAAAAGTGGCCTGAAATAGGTTATACGCTAAATGCGCCGTTTATTTAACATAAATATATAGTTTTACGCTATCGGCCATAACTCAAAATCTGGACCACCAACTGATCTCAAATTTTCGGTGCAAGTTTATAAATTAATAATAAAGATTTCTACTATTTCACTTTTCCAAAAAATCACGTTTTATATCAAAAAGGGCAAAATAGTCAACTTTTAAGCATAATCGGAAACACGCATATGAATCGGTTAAGCATAGACTCAAGATGTAAAAATTCCAGAAACTTATACATAAATAAAAATGGTCAAAAATACACTCTAATACAGATCTCAAACATGCATGCACGGATCCGAATCGATAGTCTACGAAAAAGTCGTTTTATAAGACTTTCGGTTCCGATCCGAGTTTATACTAAAGATTGTCGAGTTGATTATGATAAAACACATTCTTATATTCATTATAAGTTATTTTTGATGATCAAAAAAATTGCATGTTATCTACATTACCATTTATGCTATATTTCGCAAAAACGATTTCTGTTGACTTTTTAAGAACATCTTTGACTCGACAAATAGCATGCTTAGAGTGGGAATCAGAGAATGCCCTTTTGAGGGTTTGTTTCCCACATAAATACCAACTTATAAGTGGTTTCAATTTGAGAAATGACAGAGCCAAACTCGTTTAATCGAAAAGTCAAACTATATGAACAACGGATTGACTTTTTGCTAATAATCAAAGCTAGAACGAATTATAGAATGATATGGATGCTTACAAAGGTCCTAATGAAGCCTAGAAAACACTTGGAGGCTGCCTTGTCGATCAGATTATCCCTGGAGAAGCCTTGTGAAATTTTGATAGTTGCTATGTTCTTGTTTCTCTAACTCAAGTGCCCAAAATGTGAGCTTTGATCTGAATTATAAAGGAAATCAGATGTTGTAAGGAGTCTACATGTGTCTATACTTGCATGTCCATCCATTGGTGCATAAGGGAGGTGATATTAGCTGTCAAACACTCAAAAATTCGGACTTAACAGCAGCTGATCGCGAATTCTGCACCTGGGGCTGCCAAACTTTGATTAAAAATGGCAGCTTTGGTCCCTGTCTTTGCACGCGAGGTTTCGGCTATTTATTTTGACTCGTAAACCCCCAAACTTGGTTTTTAAGAACCTTGGGACATTTACCAACATGGTAATGTCCTCGGATAACTTTGCGCTCACCCGAAAAGCCATGAAATTCGACGTTGACGCTTTTAACCCCTCAAGTACGGTTTTGGCCATAACTTTCTCATTCGATAACGAAACTTCATGAAATTTTTACCACATATTCTAGTGAGTATATTTTAGCATTACAAAGCTTCGGGTCTGCCAAAAGTTCACTCAGAGGTATAAATTCAACATGTTGACACTTTTAGCCCCTATAGTTTGTAATTCCTCACTTTTGTGCAATTTCCGCTTCGTATGATCCATGATCCATCCGTTTAAGGTCATAAACATTATGTAGGGTTATTATAGAGTCTATTTATCCATTGTTGACACTTTGGACCCTTACGTTCCATAGTTTTCACCATTTGTCAACTTTAGTCCCTCTAAAGTTTGTTTTTGCATATGCAAAGTCTATGACACGTGTTAATACATTATTGGACGTAAATTTTCGAGGTGTTACATTATCGCTACATACCCCTTCAATCTATACGTTACGCTATTCGCTATAGCGACCGAACCAAACACAAAAAAGACTGATTATTTCAAAACGCAATGCAAAACACCCCTAATATTTCTTTAGTTATGATCTCCAAACATAAAACATGATGTCATGTAATATAAAAGTGTACCTTGGCATGAATAAACTCCTCAACGCGTATAGAAAAACATGACTGTTGGCAGCGGAAGTTTGTCATGAACATCATCTTCATAGACAGAACTTGATTCATCACAAACGTATTTGGATTTCATGTTGAACCAGTTTATCAACGAAGATCACACACACTCGAATTAGAATTAGTGAGAATTTGAATAAGGATATTAAGGAAATAATATCTTGGTACCGGTTATCATACCGGTAAAATGTATATATACAGAGACGGTTGTTTCCGGCAGTTAAGATTTGGCGCCAATAACTGCCATTCGAACCGGTGTCACATATGACACACGCCTCTTCGTTTATTTACATAATACACACACATAATAGTAATAAGGTTACAGTTACATAATATAATAATAAACTAAGATATAATCGAGTTTACTGTTTCTAATACTCCCCCTTAAACTGGATTATATCCATGGGAGTTCGATAATACACTTCGGTTGGCCTCATTTACTGCCTTCTCAGCTTGCCGGAAATCAAATCTTCGCCGCTTCTGCATTTTGTTCATTCCTATCCAATCATTTCCTGCGAAGAGAGCATAGTGTTCCCTTTCATCATCCGGTATGCATCCTGTGCTAATGGTTCTTCTTCCTCCTTCGGCAGCTATTTCCTCATTCCTTGCCGCTCTATGTGAACTATCATCTCTGACATTTTCTTGAACAGATTTAAACTTATAATAATATATAAGAACATCTAAATACATGGCATATACTATCCTCATGTATTCTCCATCTTCATAATCATGTCCCATGTCTTTAGAGACCATTGCCCATAGATTGTTGAAAGTTACAGTACGGTGACCTCCTTCCCTCTTGACTATCATGTAAAGATCTAACAGATTTACCCTTTTATTATTTCCCATGAACACTGGTATTGGTCTTGAACTTATCCCCATTTGTACATGCAGAAACCAGTCAATCATGTCTTCAAATTTTCCTTCTATGTAATACTTATATTTCGCTACATATTCACCATCATCTAGCATGTCTAACAAGGCTTTACAATCTTGAAATTCGTTGAACTTCATGGATTGCAGGATCATTACATTCCAATCGGGTTCATTGGAAGACAAGTTTAACTTTTCGAAATACTCATTCAAGTAATCGGATTTGAATGTTTCATGTTCGAATTGTTTCTCTATTATGCACTGTTTTTCTTTCGCACCCATTTCATCCTCCCTTGTTATTCCAGTAAAACAATTTTTCTTATTCAGAAGTGGTGTGCAAAACATAGGAAACAATTTACATCTCTCACCGTTAAACTTCACTGTGATGCCTTGTATAATCAGTTGATCAAGGCTGAGGATATTTCTATCCAAGTCTGGTGTATAATACACACTTTGAATTCGAAAATTTTCACTTCCGGATATAACATCCACAACCCCTATGCCCCGTATAAAGTAAAATTGATTTTCCCCGGTGTTTGTCTCAACACCATATACATTTTTGATTCTTTTGAAAGAATCTAAATTTCCGGAAAAATGACGCTTGAGTTTTGTACTGACATACCATATTTCTGACCAACGTCCACCGTCTGTTCCACTGATGATGAATTCTGAGTCTGTAACGTTGTCTTCATCCTGAATTTATGTACCAACGTCTATGACTTGCCTGATCAACAACGCCGCTTCATCGCTTTCCTTTTCTTTGCAGAATGCTATTTGGTGTCCCGTCTTTTTGCAGTAATAGCACCGTTTCTGTATAACTTTACCCTTCGATCTTTCTCGTTGTTCATCGGAACAGTGCTTACATGGAAGCACCGATGCAGACTCATAAGTCATGTCTCCTATATGATCTGGTGTGGCTCTGATACCACTTGTTGGCAGCGGAAGTTTGTCATGAACATCATCTTCATAGACAGAACTTGATTCATCACAAACGTATTTGGATTTCATGTTGAACCAGTTTATCAACGAAGATCACACACACTCGAATTAGAATTAGTGAGAATTTGAATAAGGATATTAAGGAAATAATATCTTGGTACCGGTTATCATACCGGTAAAATGTATATATACAGACATGAAGATGGCGGTTGACGGTTGTTTCCGGCAGTTAAGATTTGGCGCCAATAACTACCATTCGAACCGGTGTCACATATGACACACGCCTCTTCGTTTATTTACATAATACACACACATAATAGTAATAAGGTTACAGTTACATAATATAATAATAAACTAAGATATAATCGAGTTTACTGTTTCTAATAATGACGAATCATTGTTTGACACATGCCGAAACGCAGTAACTCGTAACATCGCCACCTGGAAACATGGTAGACCTTTTATGCCATCTTCAATAACAAAAAGCCATCTAAAACAGTGAAATATCAGTAACGAACTAATATACAATATCTGATCTGGCCAGCAAGCCAACATAAAAGAGTAAGGAGATTAAAATTACTTCTGGTTTGAGTCATCTTCACTCATGTCCTTCATTCTTGCCTGCATTTCCCTGCAAAACCAGAAATCAGCTATATAAGATGAATTATTATACCAAACCTGGAAACTTTAACAGTATAAAAAAGTAACCTGATACTTTCATCTATATGTTCTTCCATTGAAATAAGCTATTGGAAACAAATATATAGTTTCCAAAGGGTGCCTAAAAGTATATCATTGAAATGTGATGTTACCTCCATCATAAATAACATGTTCAACCAAACAGGTTAAATAAAATTGCAGATTAGAAATGGCAACTTAGAACTTAGATAGATACTTACCTTGCTAGCAATTGGATCTTCATATTCAAAGTTCTATTATTCAAGGATTGCCCGAGTTTTATACTAAATTATTAGTCTTGATCTTGCACTGGGAGTTTGGGATTGGGCATCTGGGACACAAATAACAACAAGGGCATAATCATCATCTCAATTTAAGAATTAAACAACACCCGCCACCCATATGAAGATGAACGACTAAAAACAATTGCATCAACTCCTAACTGCATAATGCTTTTGGAAGATACTAAAGCCACCAACACAATCAAAGCAGCCACAAAATATACATATAATTGATCAGCTATGTATTGGTTAGAACCCTGGAAAAAAAACCTTATTTGCATTGGTACCTGCTACCGAAGTGGTAGGAACCCTAGAACCTCTTCGTCGCCGTCGTCTGTCCCGACCGTCTGCGTCGCGATGTGTGCTTCAACCACCGAGCACCATTGTCACACCCCCAAAATCCACCAGGCGGAGTACCACCGCTTGGAGGCGTGATGTGACCAGGATCGAGCCACCAATCATACTGAACATCTTAATTGAGTAAACAAAACCAACTACAATATAATTGGTGACTAAAAGCTAGTTAACCAAGTTCAAAATTTAGACAGCGGAAGCATAAACGTAAAGTTCAAAACATAAGTTCGTAGTTCATAAGTTTAATGTCCAAAGCATAAGTTTAATAAGTTCATAAGGATTTAAATATTAAGCACGAAACATAACAGTCCGTACACCACAACGACTCCTTCCTCGTGCAAGCTCCAAGCATTTAACGACCTGTAAGGCATGTAACAACGAGTCAACAACAAAGTTGAGTGAGTTCACGTTTGGTTGTTTTAGTTTTAAGTTGTTTCCGAAAACGTGGTTTGTCTTTCGTTGGCGTAATTGCCGTGGGGGTTACCCCGTAGTTGAAAGTAAGATTAACCAGTTCATTCTTTATTACCCAAACCATATCCATGATTAGTGGGGGCTTCCCCATGTGAACCACTAGACTGTACCATATCGACCACTAACGCAAATAAGTTGTTCCCTACATCAGTGTCTATCATCACTAACGGTTTGCCATAGTCCATTAGTACACGCCCGTCCGACTGGCACGGTGTGAGGTTTGTTAAACCTAATAGCACTATTAACTAATGACCCGCTCGCCATTGGCCTCGGCGATTAAGTCGATATAAAAATGAGGGACTTATGATAGAGTTTTGTCTAGTAAGTTTTAAGGTTGTTGTCCTACCCAAGGAGGACGAACGTACGTAGTTCTACCCAAGAAGAATACGCCGGAGTAATATTGGCATCCTACCCAAGGAGGATGGCCGTACATATCCTACCCAAGGAGGATATGTAGATTCAGTTTTAAATTCTTTAACCCATTCCCAAACCACCGGGAATCCCATGCCTTAGAAAGTGTGTGAACTCACCTCGGTTTGCTCGGTTAGATTCTCAAAGATAGCTAACAGTCAAGGTCGGTCAATCACGTCCTAATATGATTACCACTAAATTTATTAGTGACTTCAAATAAGCACAAAATTCCTACACGCATCTAACACATAACATGCATCACTTTAGCGGTTTATGCCCATGTAACCTCCCATCTATTCCCGTTCATAAGCAAGCATACACATTGCACATAGCACTTTTATTGACATATAACATGTTAGATTATTCTCAGATAGTGTAACACCCTTAAATTTTTCGCTTGATTTTAATAATAAAATGCAACATTTCTAGTAAAATATTGGTTAAGTAACATAACGATTCATTAACGGAGTTCATAAGTACGTCAACCTAGGTCAACTAATGACTAAGTTAAAACATTTCAAAAGTAGTTTAACAAGTGTTTACAACCCATACACAAGGACTACTAAAGATTTAAAACATTGCGGAAGCTTCAAATGTAGTGTTCGGTTCTTCATTATTTGCTCGACCGCCACCCGTAAGATCCAATACATCACCTATGGTCAAAACCATTAAAACATTAGTTTTGACATTATTGTATAATATTTAAACACAAAAACCAACTTCTGATTACAAAAAAAAAAAAATTACAAGTTTGCTGGTTCCACCGTAACTTACGATGTCACCGTAAGTTACGGTAGGTCCTGTAAGTTTTTGGTGTGCCGTAAAACAGGGGCAAACCACCGTAAGCATCTGGCCTCTGCCGTAAGTTATGGTACTACCGTAACTTACGGTAGTCCCTGGAAGTCCATATCTTGTTAACTTGTTTCTTATACTCAACCCCAAATTCAGGGTATCGCTTTTCTAGCATACTATTGATCTAAATTTTTGTATTTCTAATATGTTATTATCAACCAATATCAAAGATCAATCCATTATGTTCCGAAGCATCAACCATGCCTTATTTTGATTATTCGACCCGTTTGGCTCGTCTAAGGAATCCTCCTTTTGTAACGACTACCAACGAGTTCTAACCAACTTTGAACTATTATTCAATGTAGCGTCGTCTCCGCTTTAATTCAAACAACTCTTATTCTAAAAATTCAATTACGCATCATATGACTATCAAAATCTACTTAATGTAACGGGTCAAGTTACATACCTTCAAAGTGGACCTTTTAAACGTGGTTCGCCACCCGATTGTCCGCTTGATGCTCCTGCGCCCGTTCCTATAGAGTTCATTTATCACATGTTTAGAACTCTCCCTTCATTCATAATTCGCATAATACACCAAACATCGTGATTATACGTTTAAACTTGAAATTTCAGTTTTTTTATATGTGTTCATTCTGCAATTTCTTTTTGTTGCGTAAACTATGACGCCAAGGTAAGAGACACACCTCTTTCAGTTGGTAGTCACAAATCAAGCGGCCATAACTACCTTAGCTTAACTGAACTTATGTTATTTAAAAATGTGACACAATTACTTAATAATTAAAGAATAATAATACAAAGTATAATTTAATTATTCTAACATATCCCCTTTAACTAGACTTTAGATTTTAGTTTATGTACAACTTTCATTGTCTTCAACATCCGTATCCTATCCATGGCCTTCTTTTCTGGCTTGGCTTTCAACCTTCACATCTTCTTCATAATTCTGATAAAACACCAATTCTTTGTTCCTTGAGACCCCCTGATACCATTCCATGATGTCCAAGTACTTCATAGAGAAGCATCAAGCTTGTTGATTCTTCCAGGGCCTCTGCCGTAAGTTACGGTACTACCGTAACTTACGGTAGTCCCTGGAAGTCCATATCTTGTTAACTTGTTTCTTATACTCAACCCCAAATTCCGGGTATCGCTTTTCTAGCATACTATTGATCTAAATTTTTGTATTTCTAATATGTTATTATCAACCAATATCAAAGATCAATCCATTATGTTCCGAAGCATCAACCATGCCTTATTTTGATTATTCGACCCGTTTGGCTCGTCTAAGGAATCCTCCTTTTGTAACGACTACCAACGAGTTCTAACCAACTTTGAACTATTATTCAATGTAGCGTCGTCTCCGCTTTAATTCAAACAACTCTTATTCTAAAAATTCAATTACGCATCATATGACTATCAAAATCTACTTAATGTAACGGGTCAAGTTACATACCTTCAAAGTGGACCTTTTAAACGTGGTTCGCCACCCGATTGTCCGCTTGATGCTCCTGCGCCCGTTCCTATAGAGTTCATTTATCACATGTTTAGAACTCTCCCTTCATTCATAATTCGCATAATACACCAAACATCGTGATTATACGTTTAAACTTGAAATTTCAGTTTTCAAGCCTTCATAGAGGCATTTCAACAAACACTTCATGAGCAGATTTTTACATGGTTAAACATCACATCTTTGGTTTATCATTTAGCCCTATTTTCACATAAATCAACCATTTTACATGATTGTTAACTACTAATTTCTGGAATCATTTCAAAATTGCCAAATTACACTAGATTAAGAACCTATTTCTTAGTGTTCATCCAAATACACATAACCCATTAATCACCTATAATGGTGTTCATTGATTTATCAAAATTTCATATGATTTCAACTTTTATTTGTCTAGGGTTTGTCCCTAAACACCCTAGTTGCTCCTAAATCATCATAAGGCAAACATGCAACTAGAATTTTAGATTTTTCCCAATTCATGAGAATTTCAAACTAAGAATTTCATTAAATTTTTACATACCTTACAATCCTCTTGCAATGAGGATCACGATTCTAAGCTCGGATTTCAATTTGGAACAGAATTTAGCCTTCAATTGATTGAATTTGTGAAGTTAGGGTTTTGGTGAGAAGCTTGGTCGCCCCCCCCCCTTGTGTTCTGATCGACCAGACCTCCAAAAATGGAGTGTTTGGTTTTTAATTTCACTAAATTAGTGATTTAAGTTTCTCATTTAACAACTTAGGCCCCTCAACTTTCAATTGGGTTTATAGTTTAGGCTTTTTACTTTACTCGTGTTTTACTACAAGACTCCTAACTAACCGGGTTGTTTATCCTAGTTAGCTTATTCCCGTTTATTTTACACTTCATAATTCTAATATAAAGTCTTACATTTTCGGGGTGTTACAAGTCCACCCCCCTTAAAAGGGGTTTCGTCCCCGAAACCGATGTACGTACCAAATAATGTTGGGTGGAGACGTCGCATCTCCTCTTCGGACTCCCACGTAGTGTCCGAACCTTTCCTGTGCTCCCATTTGACCTTGACTTGGTTAATCACCTTGTTCCTCAAACTTTTCTCTTTACGTTCTAAAATCGCAATTGGTTTTACTGCATAGTTGAGGCTGTTATCCACCTCGATATCATCATAGTGGATATAAGCAGTTTCGTCGGCCAAACATTTTCGAAGGTGTGACACGTGGAACGTGCTATGAATCCCACTCAACTCCTCGGGTAATTCGAGACGATAAGCTACTTTTCCAACCCGTTCTGCAATCCTGAATGGCCCAATAAATCTCGGGCTTAGTTTCCCCCTTTTTCTGAATCTAATAACGCCCTTCCATGGGGAAACTTTTAGCATAACCATGTCTCTAACCTGAAATTCAATTGGCCTATTCCTTTTATCCGCATACGCCTTTTTCCTGTCTTGAGCCGCTTTCAAGTATGCCCGAACTATGTCGATTTTCTTATTTGTAATCCAGATTATATCGGTAGGTGCTATCCCTCGTGGACCCACTTCTCCCCAACATACCGGAGTTCGACATTTCCTACCATATAACAGTTCATACGGGGCCATCTTAATGCTCGCGTGATAGCTATTGTTATATGAAAATTCGACCAAGGGTAGATGGACATCCCAACTACCTCCGAAGTCAATAATGCATGCCCGCAGCATATCTTCCAACGTTTGTATTGTTCTTTCACTCTGCCCATCCGTTTGTGGATGATAAGCAGTGCTAATGAACAGTTTAGTCCCCATTTATTCTTGGAATTCCCACCAAAATTTCGAAGTAAACCGAGTATCCCTATCTGACACAATGGATATCGGTACTCCATGCCGTGCTATGATTTCATTGGTGTACACTTCTGACATCTTCTCGGATGTATAGGTCTCACGTATTGGAATGAAGTGGGCGCTTTTTGTCAATCTATCTACAACTACCCATATGGCATCAAACCCGCGGTTAGTTTTGGGCAATTTGGTCAACAAATCCATGGTGATTTGTTCCCATTTCCAAACCGGAATTTCCAACGGTTGAAGTTTACCGTATGGTTTTTGGTGCTCCGCCTTGACTTGTAAACATGTCAAGCATTTCTCTACTTTCTTCACCACATCTCTTTTCATCCCGGGCCACCAATAGTTTTGCTTTAAATCATTGTACATTTTGGTCGCTCCCGGATGAATTGAATATCGAGATTTATGAGCTTTCTCAAGTAAAAGTGTCTTCACCCCACAAGTATTTGGAACCCATATTCTCCCGAATCGAGTCTTCAACCCGTTATTCCCATCCGTCAAATCTTTCAACTGCCCGATTATTCTTTCCTTCTTCCAATTCTCCTCTTTTACTGCTTCTAATTGTGCCTCTCGAATACGTTCAAGTATACCCGAGGTCACCACAAGTTGCATCGACCTTACCCGTATTGGGACGTAATCCGCTTTTCTGCTCAGAGCATCTGCCACCACATTTGCCTTTCCGGGGTGGTAGTGTATTTCACAGTCAAAATCCTTCACCGTTTCTAGCCACCGTCTTTGTCACATATTTAACTCCTTTTGATCAAAGAAGTATTTCAAGCTCTTGTGGTCGGTGAATATGGTGCACTTTACCCCATATAGGTAGTGCCTCCATATTTTTAAGGCAAATACCACCGCAGCCAACTCAAGATCGTGCGTGGGATATTTCTTCTCATGAGGTTTCAATTGCCTCGAGGCATAAGCTATAACTTTGCCCCGCTGCATCAAAACACATCCGAGCCCCGATAGTGAAGCATCAGAATAAACTACCAAATCTTCAACCCCGTCCGGCAATGTCAGTACCGGAGCTTGTGTTAACTTCTCTTTTAGCGTTTGAAACACTCTTTCTTGATCGACACCCCAAATGAACTTCTCTTTCTTTTGGGTTAGCTTTGTTAGCGGTAACGCAATTTTGGAGAAATCTTGAATAAATCTCCTATAGTATCCCGCAAGCCCCAAAAAGCTTCTAATTTCCGAAGGGTTCTTCGGGGGATTCCATTTTGACACAGCCTCAATCTTGGACGGATCCACCAATACTCCATCGGCACTTATGACGTGGCCAAGAAATTGTACCTCTCGTAACCAAAAGGCACACTTAGAGAACTTGGCATACAGCCTTTCTCGTCTAAGTGTCTCTAACACTTCTCGTAAATGGTTTGCGTGTTCAGCTTCACTTTTTGAATACACCAAGATATCATCGATAAACACGATGACCGACTTGTTCAACATTGGCTTGCAAACCCGGTTCATGAGGTCCATGAAAGCCGCGGGTGCATTTGTTAGCCCAAATGACATTACGAGGAATTCATAATGTCCATATCTTGTGCGGAAGGCCGTCTTCGGTACGTCTTCTTCTTTGACCCTTAGTTGGTGATACCCAGACCTAAGGTCAATCTTTGAAAACCAGTTCGCACCTTGTAATTGGTCGAACAAATCATCTATCCTCGGAAGCGGGTATCGGTTCTTTACCGTGAGTTTGTTTAACTCCCGGTAATCGATACACATACGCATGCTTCCGTCTTTCTTTCTTACGAACAACACTGGTGCGCCCCAAGGAGACACACTCGGCCTAATGAACCCCTTATCAAGCAAGTCTTGGATTTGGGACATCAATCCTTGTAATTCCGACGGTGCTAGTCGGTACGGAGCTTTGGCTACGGGTTTTGCGCCCGGAATCAATTCGATTCCGAACTCTACTTCCCGTTCAGGCGGTATTCCCGGTAGATCCTCCGGAAACACATCTCCAAAATCTCGTATTACAGGTACATCTTCAATCTTCCGTGATTCTCTCTCGGGCTCATTTGCGTTGCATCCTTGCTTCATAAGCTTGTGAGCTTTCAACATTGAGCACACTATGGGGTTACCTCCTTTTTCGCCATAAATGGTGACGTGTTTCCCGCTCGGAGATATTAGTTTTATCTCTTTACGAAAACACACAACTTTTGCGTGGTGTTGGGCTAGCCAATCCATCCCAACGACTACTTGAAATTCCCCCATTGACATCGGAATTAGGTCTATCACGTATTCCTCATCGTCGATGTTTAATTTGCAGCCTCGACAAACATCACAAACTATAAAGCTTTTGTTATCCCCTATTTCAACTTCTAAGGGCACAGGTAATTTCGTCAATACAAATGAAGGATGTCGAATAAACCCATGCGAAATGAAGGATTTATTCGCACCCGTATCAAACAATACACGTGCTGGAATTGAGTTAATTGTGAATATACCTGAAACCACATCGGGTTCTGTTTTTGCTTCAGCTGCAGTAAGTTGGAAGGACCTAGCCTTCGCCTTGGGGGCTTCTGCTGGAGACTCCTTAGCATCTCCCTTTCCAACTAAGTCCGGGCATTCGGACTTTTTGTGGCCGGGTTGATAGCAATTGTAGCAAACTGATACTTTTCCCGGGCATAGCGAGGCCGTATGCCCAGTCTTATTACATATGGGGCATGGCTTGTCTTTGAATCGAATTCCCCCTTGTGTCCCTTCCCGCAGACTTTGCAACTTGGCGACCCACCTTTAACATCCACCTTCTTTCTCGATTCTCCCGTTCGGGCTTTCTTTGTAGGGCTTGGATTTACATCATGTGCCCTTTGCTCACCTCTTTCCACTTGTTTCTTTAACTCGATTTCCCGTTCCCGGGCGGTGTTGATAATCTCCGTGAGGGTTTCGTATTTTGACGGAGTCATAAATTCCCGGTACTCAGCACTCAGCATGTTGTAATAGTAATATATCTTTTGTTCTTCAGTGGTGACTAACTTGTCACAAAATCTGAGCTTATCCATGAAGATGCCCGTGATCTTATCGATTGTTTCACCCTTTTGTCTTAGCTGGATGAATTCTTCTTTGATTCTATTGATAACCGCTTCGGGACTGTGGTGTTTAAGGAATGGTACCTTAAACTCGTCCCAAGTCATAACCCTCGCCGCTTCGGCTCCCATTTCCTTCTTTTTGTTATCCCACCAATCTTTAGCTTGGTTCCTCAATTGACCCGTTCCGTAGGCGACAAAGTCGCCTACTTCGCAATGGGTCCGTTCAAACACCCCTTCAATATCACTTATCCATCTTTGACAAATTATCGGGTCAACCTCCCCGTTGTAGATTGGCGGTTTACACGCCATGAATTCCTTGTACGAACACCCTTTGCGTTCTCCAGTTTTGTCTTTCATAAGGTTGACGGTATCCTCTAACCTTTTAACTCGTTCTTCTACGAGCGATAACACCGTGCTTTGAATCTTGTCTATAAACCTGGATAGACTGCCTTCAATTGCCTTTCCTACCTCTTCGGCAATTATTTCTTTCATTTGTTCGGTGTTTGTTTGCACCGGATTATCATCATTCCCATCAGACATCTTGGAACTGAAATGTTTACATTTAAACGTTAAACATTTCATTTATAACCTTGCTTCGTTTGTTTCGGTTTAGCCAAGTTCTCAACTTGCTTTAACCGTTCACATTTAATGCACTTTCCGGGTTTGAGTCTGTTAACACACTCTTCCCATGCATATCAACTCGTTTCTCATTCCTTACATAAGACATGATTCATTAACATAATAAGTTAATTCTTACCGGACGGTCGATCAAGCTTGAACCGAACACTTTGTTGACAACCTTTGGCTCTGATTACCAACTTGTAACACCCTTAAATTTTTCGCTTGATTTTAATAATAAAATACACCATTTCTAGTAAAATATTGGTTAAGTAACATAACGATTCATTAACGGAGTTCATAAGTACGTCAACCTAGGTCAACTAATGACTAAGTTAAAACATTTCAAAAGTAGTTTAACAAGTGTTTACAACCCATACACAAGGACTACTAAAGATTTAAAACATTGCGGAAGCTTCAAATGTAGTGTTCGGTTCTTCATTATTTGCTCGACCGCCACCCGTAAGATCCAATACATCACCTATGGTCAAAACCATTAAAACATTAGTTTTGACATTATTGTATAATATTTAAACACAAAAACCAACTTCTGATTACAAAAAAAAATAAATTACAAGTTTGCCGGTTCCACCGTAACTTACGATGTCACCGTAAGTTACGGTAGGTCCTGTAAGTTTTTGGTCTGCCGTAAAACAGGGGCAAACCACCGTAAGCATCTGACCTCTACCGTAAGTTACGGTACTACCGTAACTTACAGTAGTCCCTGGAAGTCCATATCTTGTTAACTTGTTTCTTATACTCAACCCCAAATTCCGGGTATCGCTTTTCTAGCATACTATTGATCTAAATTTTTGTATTTCTAATATGTTATTATCAACCAATATCAAAGATCAATCCATTATGTTCCGAAGCATCAACCATGCCTTATTTTGATTATTCGACCCGTTTGGCTCGTCTAAGGAATCCTCCTTTTGTAACGACTACCAACGAGTTCTAACCAACTTTGAACTATTATTCAATGTAGCGTCGTCTCCCCTTTAATTCAAACAACTCTTATTCTAAAAATTCAATTACGCATCATATGACTATCAAAATCTACTTAATGTAACGGGTCAAGTTACATACCTTCAAAGTGGACCTTTTAAACGTGGTTCGCCACCCGATTGTCCGCTTGATGCTCCTGCGCCCGTTCCTATAGAGTTCATTTATCACATATTTAGAACTCTCCCTTCATTCATAATTCGCATAATACACCAAACATCGTGATTATACGTTTAAACTTGAAATTTCAGTTTTCAAGCCTTCATAGAGGCATTTCAACAAACACTTCATGAGCAGATTTTTACATTGTTAAACATCACATCTTTGGTTTATCATTTAGCCCTATTTTCACATAAATCAACCATTTTACATGATTGTTAACTACTAATTTCTGGAATCATTTCAAAATTGCCAAATTACACTAGATTAACAACCTATTTCCTAGTGTTCATCCAAATACACATAACCCATTAATCACCTATAATGGTGTTCATTGATTTATCAAAATTTCATATGATTTCAACTTCTATTTGTCTAGGGTTTGTCCCTAAACACCCTAGTTGCTCCTAAATCATCATAAGGCAAACATGCAACTAGAATTTCAGATTTTTCCCAATTCATGAGAATTTCAAACTAAGAATTTCATTAAATTTTTACATACCTTACAATCCTCTTGCAATGAGGATCACGATTCTAAGCTCGGATTTCAATTTGGAACAGAATTTAGCCTTCAATTGATTGAATTTGTGAAGTTAGGGTTTTGGTGAGAAGCTTGGTCCCCCCCCCCTTGTGTTCTGATCGACCAGACCTCCAAAAATGGAGTGTTTGGTTTTTAATTTCACTAAATTAGTGATTTAAGTTTCTCATTTAACAACTTAGGCCCCTCAACTTTCAATTGGGTTTATAGTTTAGGCTTTTTACTTTACTCGTGTGTTACTACAAGACTCCTAACTAACCGGGTTGTTTATCCTAGTTAGCTTATTCCCGTTTATTTTACACTTCATAATTCTAATATAAAGTCTTACATTTTCGGGGTGTTACAGATAGTCTACCCGACATTTAGACACGCAAAACCACTACTTATGTCGTTTCAGCTTTTATATTCAAAACTGGGCTGTTTTCGGGGATTTTAATAAAATAGTTAACTTGTCTCAAAAATTCTCAAATTTTTACAGAAGGTCCTATATGTTCCAAATTTTATTATGTAAAAATATCGGGGTCCAGTTCGTTACCAATGTTTTACAGAAAATCATTTTACCGACTGCAATCAGATTTGTCACTTTCTGATTGCAGTTTACGGAATAATTCACTAAAAATTAACCGTAAGTCCGATTGACGAAATTCCAGTTGGAGGATCATCGTGACAACGGTGACCAACTACTATAAATATTCCATGAGTCGATTTTACTCAGGTTTCAAGTTATGACTCCGAATATGACACACTTTTTCTGCAGTAAAAATGCAGCTTGAGCTGCTGTCTAAAAACAGTCCCTTAAAAATAGTAAATGGTCTTGAAAAATTACGATTCTAGTGCCACGTGTTTAGTTATTCCAAAATACACATTTTAGGCTTCAGAAAATCAGTTTTTCGATTTAAAACGGTCCAGTTACAGCCTGTTGAAGTTGGTTGTAAATACAACTCAGCAAGCTGTTTACATTGTAGGAGTTACTAAAAATGCATCAAAAAAGACCCTAACCATGGTTTATCAATGATTTAATGCTCAAACCTCAATCATGCTTTAACCAACCCTAAACCAACTAGATTTCAACTTCACACAAACTTTTTATGTAGGGTTTTTATGCAGAATTTCATGTTCATCTTTTTGGTGTTTATTTTCTTGAGTTACTTGATTATCATCATCCTACTAAATATCATGACCAAGAACAAGATGAAACAATGGTGTGAAGGGACTTACTACTAGCACAAGGCTAGGGTGAAAATCTTAGGGCAAGGATGATGAAGGAATGGTGGTGCTAGAGACTTGAACAAAGCTTCTTCGTGAGCCCTTCAACTTGTAACTATTTTGAATGTTCTTCAAGCTTGGAGAGGGGGCTTGTATGAAGAAGATGAAGGTAGTGAGAGATGGTGGTGGTGATTTTCGGTTATGGGGGAGGGGGAGCCGAAAATAAGGGGAGGGAGGGGGAAGGTTGAGTGTGGGTTTGGAAGATACGATGAGTTTCTTGGAACCAAGTGCACCCTAGGACCTATTGTGATCATTGCTTAGATACTTGGCCAATAGAATCAAGATTTCACTAACTATAATCTAAACAAAATATATATGTAATCATGGGCAGATTTTCGGGGGGGGTAAAATGAAAAATTTTGGTAACTAATAGGTATTTAATTAGAAGGTTAAGGGTATTATCAAGAATAGAGGGTGTATGCCATGCTTCTATAGTGTATGGGGAGTTTTGTGATCGTAATTATTTAAGAATAATAAAATAATATTTCTGACAAAATTTCGGTGTCCCGGGTAATGTCCGGTTGTTCGGTCGGATACTGTTTCGTTAATTTGTTTAATTGTTCCGTAAGATGTTTTATAGGTATATTTTTGTAACATAATTAATTCTTAACACTTAGGCAAATATTAAGGACTATTTAGTCAAGTTTTCTGCATACTACTAGTATGCTAACACGCACATGTAAGTATGACACAGTAACAGGAAACAGTTAAGTAATTCAACACCGTCACTAAGCACTTTAATTATCATTAAATAATCGTACGGATACATGCAAATACGAGGGTTGTCACATTCTCCCCCTGTTAAGAAAATTTCGTCTCGAAATTTAGCACGTGGTTACTGAGGAAGCTAGTTAAGTTGCGTTGGTTTCCTGGTTTTCCTGGGGTGTCACATCATCCCCCCGTTGATTTGGAATTTCGTCCCGAAATTCTGCAGTAGCTTCAGTCTCAGTAGTGGTTGCACTTTTCTTAAACAACTGGGGATACTTGAGTTTCATTTGGTCTTCTCGTTCCCAGGTATACTCTGGGCCACGACGGGAATTCCAACGAACTCGGACGAGAGGTATTCTGGTGTGCTTGAGAATCTTAACGTCTTGATCCGTAATCTCTACTGGTTCCTCGACGAATCATAGCTTGTCGTCGATTGTGAGTTCTTTGAGAGGAACTATGAGGGTCTCATCTGACAGACACTTCTTCAGATTCGACACATGGAATACGTTGTGAACTCCACTGAGTTCTTCCGATAGGTTCAGCCTGTAAGCGACTTTGCCAATTTTCTCAATGATCTCGAATGGTTCGACGTAACGCGGATTGAGTTTGCCTCGTTTGCCAGAACGAACTACACCTTTCCATGGTGAGACTTTGAGTAGCACTCGATCCCCAACCTGGAACTCGAGTGGTTTTCTTCGCTTATCGGCATAGCTTTTCTGACGGTCACGAGCTGCCGCCATTCGTTGTCGTACCTGAGCAATCTTTTCTGTTGTATCTACTACTAGTTCTGGGCCAGTGATTTGGCTGTCACCAACTTCTGCCCAACAAAGAGGTGATCGGCATTTGCGTCCGTACAATGCCTCGAACGGAGCGGCTTGGATACTGGTGTGGTAACTGTTGTTATACGAAAACTCCACTAACGGGAGATGCTTTTCCCAGCCGTTACCAAACTCGATTACACATGCACTAAGCATGTGTTCAAGGGTTTGGATGGTGCGTTCTGATTTCCCATCCGTCTGTGGATGATAAGCGGTGCTCATATCTAAACGTGAGCCAAAAGACTTGTGCATAGCTTGCCACAGTTCAGAAGTAAAACGCGCGTCACGATCAGAAATGATGGAGGTTGGCACTCTGTGTCTTGATACCACTTCCTTTAGGTAGATGTCTGCTAGGATAGAAAACTTATCCGTTTCCTTGATGGCCAGAAAATGTGCAGACTTGGTCAGTCGATCCACGATCACCCAAATGGTATCATTTCCGCGTTGAGATCTGGGTAGGCCAGTAACGAAATCCATGGAAATTTGCTCCCATTTCCATTTAGGTATCTCTGGTTGTTGAAGTGGGCCTGATGGTTTCTGATATTCGACCTTGACCCTAGCACAAGTCAAGCATTTACTGACGTAGGTTGCTATGCTGGCTTTCATACCAGGCCACCAGTATGTAGTCTTTAGGTCGTGGTACATCTTATCCGAACCAGGATGTACTGAATAACGAGACTTATGTGCCTCATCCATCACAAGCTCGCGTAGGTCTCCATACAGTGGAACCCAGAGGCGTCCGTTAACATAGTAGGCGCTATTTTCTTTTTGTTCTAGCCGTTGCCTCGATCCTCGTAGGGACTCAGCCCTGATGTTCTTTGTTTTCAATGCTTCAACCTGAGCATCGCGAACCTGAGCTGGAAGGTTAGATTGGATGGTAAGCTGTAACGCACGTACACGCTTAGGTATAGTATCCTTTCGGCTGAGGGCGTCAGCCACAACATTGGCCTTGCCCGGGTGGTACTTGATAGCGCATTCATAATCGTTCAATAACTCGACCCATCGGCGTTGTCGCATGTTCAATTCCTTTTGCTTGAAGATATGCTCGAGACTCCTGTGGTCGGTGTAAATGGTGCACTTGGTACCGTACAGGTAATGTCTCCATATCTTAAGCGCGAAAACAACTGCTCCCAATTCCAAGTCGTGCGTAGTGTAGTTCCTTTTGTGAACTTTAAGTTGGCGTGATGTGTCACGTCCCCCGACCCCATCCTGGACATAATCGGGAGCCGCGAGCAGTCCAGTGGTACCGGTGAGTTATTTTGAAAAATATTGCAGCGGAAATTTTATCAGGACCGTGAGTTAGGAAAAATATCAGAGTTTAGAAACACCGGATTTTATTTAAATAGATGGAATAAATTCCAATGTTACAAAGGTAGCTTTTAATAAAAACAATATTTCTTAATTTGATTTAATTAATAAAATAAGCCACTTCTTGAAGTCTTTTAGTGCCGGATCCAATCCTTACTCCAATCTATTGTAATTACATGAAACGCGTTTTAAAAAGGTTTTGTCAGCGGGAAATACTGAGTGAATCATTCAGTTTACTAAAACGACGCATTTGTTATAATTTACAGTATTAAGAGTTTGTAGATATGTTTCTGATATCTACCAATTACCCACAGTATTTGTCACTCGACCGGATCTGTGACTATGGTCATATCACCATTGGCTGCCCCAATGAATGACGTATATCACTTAATTTTAGGTTCGCCCACCTAAAGTGATAAAAACAGTAGTAATGTGCACAATACCCCACATACTGGCTGTAATTTGGTGATTACATAAACTTAATCACTGTAATTATAATTCTGAAAATAATTTGGAGTATTGTAAAACAGTTGATAAAAAGAGAATGACTCACATTATAAGCATGCAGTATTGAATTAACAAGCTTCATGATTCAGATTCTTCTGAGAACTGGTATCTATTTTGATTGTAAGTGTATGGGGTAGTGTTTATCCTATGGATAAGCCTGATAACCTAATTTAAATAATAATGCACACGAAACTAGGTAATTAACTAATACAGCATTTACGATGAACTCACGAGATCAAATTCTCACAATGAACGACAAAGTGCGATACTTAAACATCCATCGAATTAACGACGAACGACAAAGTATAACCTTAATGTGGGTGGCACTTAAACATCCATTGGATATATTGATCGGTCGGAAAATGAATCGTAATAGCGATCGAGTTAATACCCTGTATCGTAGCAGAATTCGAGCTAGTGTGTGTTTGGTAGTAATTAGAGAATATCTTAGCGTATATTTGGAGTTTTTTCGTCGTTTCAGTGTCCAAAATCGAGTGCCAATGTCTGCTATTTATACACAAAATTTGGACATGCTTACGGACCGTAAGCCTCATCCCTTACGGTCCGTAAGGGACACGAACCTATTATAGGGTAGCCCTCTACACATGTAGCTTTGCTGAGTTGACAGAATAATAAAATTAAATTTTGACAACGAGATTTTAAGATAATATCGAATGGGAATTGTCCCCCTCTGAGTTTTAGGGGCCCTGATCCTGATTCTGATTGTTATGAAAATTTTTAGGAGTTGTACAGGATTACTTGAGTGTCTCAATTAGGGTTTCCTATTAAGTAAAATAATAGGTATGACTTTTGATAAAAGTTGTTTTCAAAATAGAATAATAAATAATAGTTTTGGGTAAAAAGAGAATAAAACAGTGAGAAAAGAGAGTGGACCCACTGTGTAACTTTAGGGTTTAGCTAGAAAATCTCCTGGTATAAATTTTGGGTATAACTTTTGGGCTATTAAAATATATATTGCACTCGTGTTAAGTATAGTACCCCTAATTCAACGTTGTCCCGAAGTCCCGAGACAGAATCTCAACGAACTTAGTCGGGCAGAGCGCCCTAACATGCGTTATGGGACTCAGATCAATCGGAAAGGGTAGCGGTGATCGGGAGTTACAATACTTAAAACGGGGCATGGCTTTGGATGAATTTACTAAAGAGATTGAAGACAAAAGAAGGAAAAGAAATGGACACTGACTCTTGTAGTTCGAGATGTATTTATACTATGTCAAAATTGCTTAAAGTGCACCACAGTATTACACGTACACACTTGTGGATACACATAATCATATTGCCTTAAATTCAAAATTTTGAGATTATCTTCCACGTAGCCATGGATACTCAATTTGTCATATTTTAGTTTTATATTTTATTATCATTTCATAGTATACTTACACGTATACATTACAAATTCAATTTACATTGAATGAATTAACTTTTATATTATTATTATTTTATATTTTATAATTAATTTAACTGCTTCACTTATTTGGCGCGTATAACTACTAAAATACGATGTTTTATAAAATAATAAATATGTTATTAGAACGAGAATATTTTTGTCTACATTTGGGTCTAAGTTTCATTAAAAATAGAATAGGTTCAAAATACAATTTATTTTTATAATTTAATTATTATATGATTCCTAGGCCTGTCTAGGAATTTCATATTTCTAATAGTTAACTTACCCGCAGACTACCCGTCTAATAATATAAGTTTTTATATACTTTTATTTTATTAGAAAGGTCACCCATATACAAACCAATTAATTATATTATTTCAACCAACTATATAAAATAGTGTTTAAACTATTTGGGTTGAATATTTATATTAAAAATAAACTAGTTACTAGTTACTAGTGGTTGATAAATTTAACCAAACCTATAATTCTTATATATAAAAATAGGAATGTTAAATCCTCCCCACCTTGTTTTCAATCTCGTCCTCGAGATTTGGGTTACGATATTTCTTTTAGACTTATGTCATATTTTTGTCAATAGAAATAATATTAAGGTAGATGACACAGAATTAAAATATCAAATTTTGTGGATACGAGTTGTACCATAAGTAGGATTAAATGGTTCAACTGAATTAGTTTAAGAAATTGATGACAAATGAGATGAAAATGATATAATTTCCAAAGTGACTAGGTTCAAACTAAAAGATATATGATCAAAAGATATTTTAAAATGAATGTGCAAAACTTTTTAGAGTCGATAAAAATTCTTTGTCAAACGAAAACTTACTTTGATTGGTAACTGAGGAAGACTTAGAATTGATAAGTTCAAATGAAATGAAAATGAATTGTCAAATATTTGAGGTATGAAAAATCAATGTGCTGAGATAAGTGAATTTGCAAAGATACACCAGAAGACGATAAAGTTAATGTATTATTGTTTAGAGTTCCAAGTTGTTTTGGCATGACTAACCATTATAGTATATTTGTAAAGCAAATATATATTATTTGTGTTCTTGTCTGAATCATATCAAATATAAATACTATTTATTTATTTCACATTTTTACTATATATAAATGGTTACTATTTTCAAATAAATATTATTTTAGTATTTTACTATACTATGTAAAATAACTTATATTTACTATGTAATACAGATTACAAAATACCGCAATGAAGTTATTACATTTACAAAATATTTTAGTATTATGATTTTGTAAAAGAATCATTATTATTTATAACGTGGAATGAAAGTTGTAAATAAAGGTGTAAAAATATTTATTGTACAAAAGGATTTGTAAAATATTTTGTAAATATATAACACTTAATGGGTCGATTCTATGTGAGTACTTATTTTCATTTTGAAACTATATAACGTTGTGAATGTATTTAAAAATGTTGTAAATAAGTGAAAACGAGGACTATTCTTTATATATTACAATGTTCTCCTAACCCAACGTAGTTGATGACTACTATATTATTCTTATGTGATTATTTTCTTACCAGAGTGTTATGGTACATCATTACCACCAAATATGTGATACATAATTATTTATATAATTTTATTCGTCCCTCTAATTCTTATATCATTTTATGAAAATATGTCTTTTCTTTACAGTACGAAGTAAAATATTTTTATATATAATTAAGATTTATTAAATAAGTACGATGACTTAATTAACTAGTCATTATCATGGCGGATATTAGTTAGGGCTGCCTTGTTTAAGCATAGGTGGCCAGTCCATGCTTAACTAAGGCTAGGCTATTCAATACATGCCCCTGATAATAACCCTAGTACTTTAAAATAATACTAACACTATTACTATTAAACTAATATTAATCGAAAATAATAAATACATAAACTTAAATGAGAGTATACCTCAAACAAAATTTTATACGTAAAAATATAAATTCTTTACCTTAATAGTTTAACAAGAATTTTAAATATAAGAATACTATATTTGTAAATAAGGTAGTTACTTATGTAAGTTTCTATATATAACTAATAAAATTTATATTTAAAATTTATATAATGTTTTTCGATCGAAGATAATAAAGCAATAATTATTATGAAAGGCTCGATTAATGCTGTAAGAACTATTAAGAGATACACGGAAATAGGACATGAGATCGTGGATCATTATCTTAGCACACAATTGTGTTAAGATTGCTTTTATAAAATAAATCAACAAAGCGGATTCAATATAAATAAATAACTAATTAAATAATTAAATCCTAGATTAGTGCCAGCTTCAGATTTTGTGAAAATGTCACTACAAGGTGATCGTAATCAAAGAAATAATTTAGTGAAGGCCAAGAAAGCATGTTATAGTTCAAGAGAATCGAAATGCTTGTTGGGATTATTCCGAATTCGAATATGATCGCTTAAAATATCATATGGGACTTTGAATTGAATACGGATTGCGAGCAAGTTAACTGGGTTTGGATAAAAACGAGTTTTAATAAGGAAGTTCGGACATGATCACAACAGAAATCATGTATACTCTTCAAAAGAAAATCGAGTTTTTCAAGAAATTCATTGATTCGATATTAAAGAGTCATCGCTTTGTAAAAACGCGGTTTACAATGAAAAGATCAAGTATAGCGAAATGATATTTGAGCTTTTGATAAAACAACAAATTGGAATGATGCCCTCTTATGGTCTTCATAATTCAAATGAACCACATGCGTAACAAACAGTGCATGTGTAGCGTGTGGATTTATCAAGAAATGAAATGAATCAATATTTGCTACTATGAAAGAAATCTTTATGGTATGATGATCATTAAAAGAAGTAGAAACACGAAAGTCAACTTATTTATAGGCAGAAGGCAGAATTGCAACGAAAGAAATATAAGAACTTTATCTGAAATCTCGTGTGATAACCTTTGTTAAGTGACATTACCAAGGAATGTCGAATGTAATGAAATGAAACAGGGGATTTGCAAAGGTAGATGACTTCTTTTGTAGTGCCAATAATTATGACTATAATTAGACTGTGCACCGATGGTTGTGAAATATTGTTCCAACGTACCTCAGCGATATTGTGATCGTTTGTAAGGTCATGTGGCAAAGTGCCGTTTTTTTTATTAGGAGTTCTTTTACTGACGGAATTAGTATTGCTGTCATCGTGCCTAATTTATATTTTCCAAAGGTCTTGCCTTGGAAGTCATGTGTGATAAGCTTCGACGTCCGTGGATATATATAATTTAAATTTTATGTGTTTTCTTGTGCATTAGCACAACTTTAGATGTTTCTTACTTGCGTTAATAGTTTACGATAACGCATTGGTAATTCTTATATTTTTTATGGTGTTCCAATTTATAGAGTTTCCATTGTTTATTTTTTCACACGAACTACGAGACAAATGATCAAACGAAATAATGTTTGATATCGGAAAAGAGATTCCTAATAAAGAAATCTAGACACATATGCTTGTGTTTTATTCCTAATCGACTTTTGGAATTCCTTATAGATATACATATCTATATAATTATATATTTCACATGCTGTAATATACATACCTTTTATAAGATCAATGTATTTAGCAGATTTATATTTCCAAAAACAAGTCAAATATCTGGTCATGATTTTATTTAGGGAATTCTTGTCACTGATTTGATATATTATTTACCCCGTCTTATCCGGTTCGCGCCGGAGAGGTAACTTCAGTATATCCAGACAAGCTGGAGAGTCTGCTACTCTATACCCAGTTTTGCCGGAGAAAATTTTCTATTTCCCATAAATAATATCTTTTCAAGATTTTTAAAAGTGCCTCTTTTATTAGGACTTTTATCCAGAATCAAGGAAATTTGTATTTCCCTAATATATCTTATTCTCGACCAAATAATATCAATAAGCAAGAAGCAATTACGTGCTATTGCCTGCTAATCGTCATTTTTATGGAATACCAATATCCATTACATTGTACTTATATAAGTAATTTACCTTAAAGTTTATTTAAGGCAAAATTCTTAAGTTCAAGTCTAAATATCATCCGGAGTGCTATCAGATAATATTAAGCTTCTAATTTTCCGTTTAAACTTAGGTATTATTATAACACCTAATTGCGTAAACAAGTAGCTTAGCTTATACTAAGGCATCTTTTCTTATGTTCAAGTCTAACTGCTATCGGCTGTGCTACCATTTAACAGTAATCTCCTAACTCTTTTTATTTAAGCTTAAGTATTATTATCACAACACTTATTGGCTTAAATCAGTGGCTCTGATACCACCTTTTACTGTCACGTCCCCCGACCCCATCCTGGACATAATCGGGAGCCGCGAGCAGTCCAGTGGTACCGGTGAGTTATTTTGAAAAATATTGCAGTGGAAATTTTATCAGGACCGTGAGTTAGGAAAAATATCAGAGTTTAGAAACACCGGATTTTATTTAAATAGATGGAATAAATTCCATTGTTACAAAGGTAGCTTTTAATAAAAACAATATTTCTTAATTTGATTTAATTAATAAAATAAGCCACTTCTTGAAGTCTTTTAGTGCCGGATCCAATCCTTACTCCAATCTACTATAATTACCAGAAACGCGTTTTAAAAAGGTTTTGTCAGCGGGAAATACTGAGTGAATCATTCAGTTTACTAAAACGACACATTTGTTATAATTTACAGTATTAAGAGTTTTTAGATATGTTTCTGATATCTACCAATTACCCAAAGTATTTGTCACTCGACCGGATCTGTGACTATGGTCATATCACCATTGGCTGCCCCAATGAATGACGTATATCACTTAATTTTAGGTTCGCCCACCTAAAGTGATAAAAACAGTAGTAATGTGCACAATACCCCACATACTGGCTGTAATTTGGTGATTACATAAACTTAATCACTGTAATTATAATTCTGAAAATAATTTGGAGTATTGTAAAACAGTTGATAAAAAGAGAATGACTCACATTATAAGCATGCAGTATTGAATTAACAAGCTTCATGATTCAGATTCTTCTGAGAACTGGTATCTATTTTGATTGTAAGTGTATGGGGTAGTGTTTATCCTATGGATAAGCCTGATAACCTAATTTAAATAATAATGCACACGAAACTAGGTAATTAACTAATACAGCATTTACGATGAACTCACGAGATCAAATTCTCACAATGAACGACAAAGTGCGATACTTAAACATCCATCGAATTAACGACGAACGACAAAGTATAACCCTAATGTGGGCGCACTTAAACATCCATTGGATATATTGATCGGTCGGAAAATGAATCGTAATAGCGATCGAGTTAATACCCTGTATCGTAGCATAATTCGAGCTAGTTTGTGTTTGGTAGTAATCAGAGAATATCTTAGCGTATATTTGGAGTTTTTACGTCGTTTCAGTGTCCAAAATCGAGTGCCAATGTCTGCTATTTATACACAAAATTTGGACATGCTTACGGACCGTAAGCCTCATCCCTTACGGTCCGTAAGGGACACGAACCTATTATAGGGTAGCCCTCTACACATGTAGCTTTGCTGAGTTGACAGAATAATAAAATTAAATTTTGACAACGAGATTTTAAGATAATATCGAATGGGAATTGTCCCCCTCTGAGTTTTAGGGGCCCTGATCCTGATTCTGATTGTTATGAAAATTTTTAGGAGTTGTACAGGATTACTTGAGTGTCTCAATTAGGGTTTCCTATTAAGTAAAATAATAGGTATGACTTTTGATAAAAGTTGTTTTCAAAATAGAATAATAAATAATAGTTTTGGGTAAAAAGAGAATAAAACAGTGAGAAAAGAGAGTGGACCCACTGTGTAACTTTAGGGTTTAGCTAGAAAATCTCCTGGTATAAATTTTGGGTATAACTTTTGGGCTATTAAAATATATATTGCACTCGTGTTAAGTATAGTACCCCTAATTCAACCTTGTCCCGAAGTCCCGAGACAGAATCTCAACGAACTTAGTCGGGCAGAGCCCTGACATGCGTTATGGGACTCAGATCAATCGGAAAGGGTAGCGGTGATCGGGAGTTACAATACTTAAAATGGGGCATGGCTTTGGATGAATTTACTAAAGAGATTGAAGACAAAAGAAGGAAAAGAAATGGACACTGACTCTTGTAGTTCGAGATGTATTTATACTATGTCAAAATTGCTTAAAGTGCACCACAATATTACACGTACACACTTGTGGATACACATAATCATATTGCCTTAAATTCAAAATTTTGAGATTATCTTCCACGTAGCCATGGATACTCAATTTGTCATATTTTAGTTTTATATTTTATTATCATTTCATAGTATACTTACACGTATACATTACAAATTCAATTTACATTGAATGAATTAACTTTTATATTATTATTATTTTATATTTTATAATTAATTTAACTGCTTCACTTATTTGGCGCGTATAACTACTAAAATACGATGTTTTATAAAATAATAAATATGTTATTAGAACGAGAATATTTTTGTCTACATTTGCGTCTAAGTTTCATTAAAAATAGAATAGGTTCAAAATACAATTTATTTTTATAATTTAATTATTATATTGTTCCTAGGCCTGTCTAGGAATTTCATATGTCTAATAGTTAACTTATCCGCAGACTACCCGTCTAATAATATAAGTTTTTATATACTTTTATTTTATTAGAAAGGTCACCTATATATAAACCAATTAATTATATTATTTCAACCAACTATATAAAATTGTGTTTAAACTATTTGGGTTGAATATTTATATTAAAAATAAACTAGTTACTAGTTACTAGTGGTTGATAAATTTAACCAAACCTATAATTCTTATATATAAAAGTAGGAATGTTACATGATGCGTAGGCAATGACGTTGTCACGTTGCATCAACACACAACCAAGTCCTTGGATGGAAGCGTCGCAATAAACCACAAAATCATCTGTGCCTTCAGGCAATGAGAGGATAGGTGCGCTACAAAGTCTATCTATTAGGTGCTGAAATGCGGACTCCTGTGCATCACCCCAACGATAGGTGACACCCTTCTGAGTTAGTGAAGTGAGAGGTTGCGCAATCTTGGAGAAATCCTTGATGAATCTTCTGTAGTATCCTGCCAAACCCAAGAATTGGCGGATTTCGGTTGGTGTACGGGGTGCAGGCCAGTTCTTGATCGAGTCAACCTTGGATGGATCTACATGAATCCCATCCTCGTTTACCACATGGCCTAGAAAGTGGACTTCGCGAAGCCAGAAGTCACATTTCGAAAATTTGGCATACAACTGCTCTTTTCGAAGAAGTTCCAGAATAAGCCTCAGGTGTTGCTCGTGTTCTTCCTGACTTTTCGAATAGATCAGGATGTCATCGATGAACACTATGACAAACTTATCCAGGTAAGGCTTGCACACTCTGTTCATGAGATCCATGAAGACTGCAGGTGCATTCGTTAATCCGAAAGGAATAACCAGAAACTCATAATGGCCGTAACGAGTTCTGAATGCTGTTTTGGAAACGTCCTCCTCTCGGACTCTCAGCTGATGGTATCCCGATCTCAAATCAATCTTAGAGTAATAACTCGACCCTTGCAACTGGTCGAACAGATCGTCAATGCGTGGAAGAGGATACCGATTCTTCACAGTCACCTTGTTGAGCTCGCGGTAGTCAATACACATCATGAAAGTACCGTCTTTCTTCTTCACAAACAAGACTGGAGCTCCCTAGGGTCAAGAGCTAGGACGTATAAAACCCTTTTCCAAGAGTTCTTTTAGTTGCGTGGACAGTTCTTCAAGTTCTGATGGAGCTAGACGATACGGTGCTCGAGTTATGGGCACTGCTCCAGGAGCTAGCTCGATTTGAAACTCGACTTGGCGATGAGGCGGAAGACCAGGTAATTCCTCGGGAAATACCTCAGGAAAGTCGCGCACACTAGGAATGTCTTCTATCTTCTTTTCTTCCACGGATGCATCAGTAACGAGGGCTAGGATAGCGGTGTGGCCCTTTCGTAAACACTTCTGGGCTTTAAGGAAAGAGATGATGCCTACAACAGCACCACTCTTATCGCCACGAATCATGAGGGGTTCTTTACCAGAACGAGGGATACGGACAATTTTCTCCTTGCAAATAATCTCCGCTTGGTGTTGAGATAGCCAATCCATTCCAACAACGACGTCAAAACTACCCAGAACGATAGGAATAAGATCGATGGAGAAGGTCTGACCAGCTAGGACGAGGTTACAACCCTTAACTATGTGTGTGGCTTCAAGACTTTTATCGTTTGCTATTTCTACCGTGTGTTTGGTGTTCAAAAGTGTTGGAGTGCGCTTAAGCATTTGGCTAACTTTTAAGGACACGTAGCTAGTATCGGCACCCGAATCAAATAAAACAGTAACAAAGAAATCACCCAGAAGAAACTTACCCATCACAACATTGGGATCGTTCCTTGCTTCTCCCTGACCAATCACGAACACTCGACCTTGGGCGCCATTGCCATTATTGTTACCTCCATTGTTGCCTCCGTTGTTATTTCCATTGTGGTTCCCTTTCCTTTGGTTGTTGTTCTGATTCTGGTTCAGCTGGGGGCAGTTCCTCTTAAAGTGGCCTTCAGCGCCACACTGAAAGCATCCTTTATTGCCCTGCTGATGCTGCTGCTGGTGGTTCTGTGGAGCCTGTTGTTGTTGTTGGTGATTCTGATTCACAGGACGTGGGCTCCTGCAATCTTTGGCTTCGTGACCCAGCTTGTGACACCTCTGACAACGACCCTTGTTGCACTGGCCGCTGTGGTGCAGATTACATCGATTCCACTTGGGGTGACTTCCCTTGTACCCAATCTGACCTTGATTCCCAGAAGGCTGCTGACCGGGGCTCATGTACTCGTCTGTCTTTCTCTGCTGGGATTGAGCCGAAGTAGAACCCTTGCCCAAATTTCCATCCCACTTGTGCTTATTGTCGTTGGGAGCATCAGAAGTAGTGGCGCTAATGCGTTTGGGCAGTTTGTTCTGCTCAACTGCCTGATCAGTGAGACGATGAGCCAACTTGACGATTTGCTGTATAGTGCCAAGGTTAGCTGAGGTTACGTGGCTTTGAATTTCTGGTACCAAGCCCTTAAGGTACAGCTCAATGCGTTTGTAGGGAGGGTCCACCATAGTAGGACACAGGATGGCCAGCTCATTCGACCTCTTCGTGTATGCCTCGATCTCAAACCCCGTCATCTTCAGATTGAAAAATTCCACTTCCAGCTTGTGGATGTCGTCACGACTATAGTACTCTTCTCTAATCAGTTCTTTGAAACCGTTCTGATGCGTGTGTAGTGTAATATATTTTTTTAATATAATTAAGCCCTTTTTTTACACCTTTAGCCAAGTTTTAAATTTATAAAACACGATATTTACTAACACTAAACACACATATGGGCAAGTGCACCCATCGTGGACGTAGTATAGTGTTGGTAAGATACCGAGGTCGTCCAAGGACACAAGAGCTTTTAATACCGGTTTATCCTCAACGTCTAATCAAATCAAAAAGTTAGAAAAATGATTTTAAACTAAGAAAATAAAAACTAACTAAATTCTGAAAAATAAAAATAAATAAAAACAGATAGACAAGATGAATCACTTGGATCCGACTCGTGTATTAGTATAACCTTTGATTATTTTCGCACTTTTGCACTTGTTTAAGAGATTACCTTAGTTATTGTAGTAGGCCCCTCTTTTGAAGGAGATGTTACCCTCAACCCAGTAGTTTGAGTCAGCAAGGATACAATCCTAAAAGGTTGGATTATTGGAAGATAATGAATTAAGTTATTAATGCAAATTATGGTAGGCCCCACTTTTGGCGGTGACGTTACCCTCGACTAAGTAGTCTGAGTCAGCAGGGATACAGTCCTAAATAGCCGGGTTATAGTATTAATAGTAGTTAACTTATGAGGGGGTCAAAGAGTTTGGATCCCCGCCATCCAATACCTATGGGCATTGAAGGAGATCCTACTAAATTTGACCCAGGTCCCTTGCAGGACCTCTAAACGCTGAACAAGGGCAAGACCCTTACCAAACCGTTCCCTTAACCCCCGACCAGGTAGCCAACATATCTCCATATAGACCGTGGAGATATGAATGGTGAAAATCTTTTATTTTATATAGACAGTAAAATAATGCCAAGACACCACGGACAAACGATAAGGAAAGATCACCTTCAACATAAGTAACTAGTTATTAAAGTCATTAATACAAAACCAAATAAAAAGTGCAAAAGATTAAAAATAAAAAGTATTATACTAAACACTTGTCTTCACCAAGTGATGTAAGAGACTTAGGCAAACATGGCCTTGATTGTCAAGAACTCTTACGATCAATCTTGGATCCCGAGACGACTCACACACTCTACGATGGACAATGGATGATGGTGGTGGATGATGGTGTTATGGTGGTGGTGGGTGGTGGATGAAGTGTGAGAGAGGTGGTGTGCCAAGGGATAGATTGGAATGAAGCCAAGCACTCCTATTTATAGGCTGAACAGAAGGCTGGGCACGGCCCCGTGTCCGCTGGACACGCCCCCGTGCCCGTCTGACACTATCTCTCTTCATTAATTGTAATTCGCAATTACAATTAATGCGCCTGCTGTACTTTCGCCACGCCCCCGTGCTCACTGGACACGGCCCCGTGGTGGGCAATAGAAGCTTCTACAGGTTTGTCTTTTCTGCTGCTTCTTGGGCACGGTCCCGTGCTGGCTGAGCACGGGGCGTGTTCAGGCTTCTGTTTTCTCTTCTTTGCTTGGGAAGATGCTGTTGAGGGTTCGGGCAGTCTACTTTTATTCCTTTTCTTGTATTTGTGTTAGAATTGGCTGTCTTTTTGCTTCTTTTGTGACTTTGAGCTCATTTCATCCTGAAAATACAAAAGGAAGACAAAAACACTCTTTTTCCAACATTAGTACTTAAAAAGGTTAATTTTATGCCTTATTTGATGTAATTTATATGTTGCATTTTACACACATCAGTTCCATGGGGTTGCATTAGCAACCGCCAACCCAAGCAACTGAACCTGTGCTTTCCACCAGGTTAATGCAGCTCCTTCGAGTGTTCCAGTAGCATATTTCACCCTTCGATCTTCGGGGCATTCACACATCTCAAAAGCAGACTCAAGCTTCTCGAACCAGTGAAGTAGACCTACAGCTCCTTCTGTGCCGCTGAAAGTGCTAGGTCGGCAATCCATGAAGGTTTTGAATGTGTACACAGGAGGCTGAGCATGATGACCTATGGTGCGAGAATAAAAGACAAGGTTAAGCACAAGAGTTGGTTCGCGAGAGTAGGATCTAAATATCCTAGGATATGTCGAAATAGCAGGTTATACCTCCTGCAGGAACAGCTGCGAGTGCCTCAGCAACTCGTTCGTTGATCAAAGCCGTCAACTGGGCTTGAGTGAGGTTGATACGTCCTCCGCGTCCGTTCATGATCTTCATAACGAAGCAACATAAGTGAGGGAAGTGTCGCAAAAGTGCGTAAGAGTGAGATGACAGAAGAGAGCAAACACACAAAGTTCAAATGGCAGTTATCACGTTAACTAATGCACAATGTGAACTATCTAACCGACAATATAACATAAACCATACCACCTATTGTGTCGAGTCTTGCACGTGGAACGAAGCGTCTTTGTGGATCGTTGAGCACTGTACAGGTTATAGTCTGGTTTTATCAAAAAGCTTTTCCCTTTTTAAAACCGAGTTCACTATAACCAATGGCTCTGATACCAATCTGTCACACCCCCAAAATCCACCATGCGGAGTACCACCGCTTGGAGGCGTGACGTGACCAGGATCCAGCCATCAATCATACTGAACATCTTAATTGAGTAAACAAAACCAACTACAATATAATTGGTGACTAAAAGCTAGTTAACCAAGTTCAAAATTTAGACAGCGGAAGCATAAATGTAAAGTTCAAAAAATAAGTTCGTAGTTCATAAGTTTAATGTCCAAAGCATAAGTTTAATAAGTTCACAAGGATTTAAATACTAAGCACGGAACATAACAGTCCGTACACCACAACGACTCCTTCCTCGTGCAAGCTCCAAGCATTTAACGACCTGTAAGGCATGTAACAACGAGTCAACAACAAAGTTGAGTGAGTTCACGTTTGGTTGTTTTAGTTTTAAGTTGTTTCCGAAAACGTGGTTTGTCTTTCGTTGGCGTAATTGCCGTGGGGGTTACCCCGTAGTTGAAAGTAAGATTAACCAGTTCATTCTTTATTACTCAAACCATATCCATGATTAGTGGGGGCTTCCCCATGTGAACCACTAGACTGTATCATATCGACCACTAACGCAACTAAATTGTGCCCTACATCAGTGTCTATCATCACTGACGGTTTGCCATAGTCCATTAGTACACGCCCGTTCGACTGGCACGGTGTGAGGTTTGTTAAACCTAATAGCGCTATTAACTAATGACCCGCTCGCTATTGGCCTCGGCGATTAAGTCGATATAAAAATGAGGGACTTATGATAGAGTTTTGTCTAGTAAGTTTTAAGGTTGTTGTCCTACCCAAGGAGGACGAACGTACGTAGTTCTACCCATGGAGAATACACAGGAGTAATATTGGCATCCTACCCAAGGAGGATGGCCGTACATATCCTACCCAAGGAGGAAATGTAGATTCAGTTTTAAATTCTTTAACCCATTCCCAAACCACCGGGAATCCCATGCCTTAGAAAGTGTGTGAACTCACCTCGGTTTGCTCGGTTAGATTCTCAAAGATAGCTAACAGTCAAGGTCGGTCAATCACGTCCTAATATGATTACCACTAAATTTATTAGTGACTTCAAATAAGCACAAAATTCCTACACGCATCTAACACATAACATGCATCACTTTAGCGGTTTATGCCCATGTAACCTCCCATCTATTCCCGTTCATAAGCAAGCATACGACATTGCACATAGCACTTTTATTGACATATAACATGTTAGATTATTCTCAGATAGTCTACCCGACATTTAGACACGCAAAACCACTACTTATGTCGTTTCAGCTTTTATATTCAAAACTGGGCTGTTTTCGGGGATTTTAATAAAATAGTTAACTTGTTTAAAAAATTCTCAAATTTTTACAGAAGGTCCTATATGTTCCAAAATTTATTATGTAAAAATATCGGGGTCCAGTTCGTTACCAATGTTTTACAGAAAATCATTTTACCGACTGCAATCAGGTTTGTCACTTTCTGATTGCAGTTTATGGAATAATTCACTAAAAATTAACCGTAAGTCCGATTGATGAAATTCCAGTTGGAGGATCATCGTGACAACGGTGACCAACTACTGTAAAAGTTCCATGAGTCTATTTTACTCAGGTTTCAAGTTATGACTCCGAATATGACACACTTTTTCTGCAGTAAAAATGCAGCTTGAGCTGCTGTCTAAAAACAGTCCCTTAAAAATAGTAAACGGTCTCGAAAAATTACGATTCCAGTGCCATGTGTTTAGTTATTCGAAAATACACATTTTAGGCTTCAGAAAATCAGTTTTTCGATTTAAAACGGTCCAGTTACAGCCTGTTGAAGTTTGCTGTAAATACAACTCAGCAAGCTGTTTACATTGTAGGAGTTACTAAAAATGCATCAACAAAGACCCTAACCATGGTTTATCGATGATTTAATGCTCAAATCTCAATCATGCTTTAACCAACCCTAAACCAACCAGATTTCAACTTAACACAAACTTTTTATGTAGGGTTTTTTATGCAGAATTTCATGTTCATCTTTTTAGTGTTTATTATCTTGAGTTACTTGATTATCATCATCCTACTAAATATCATGACCAAGAACAAGATGAAACAATGGTGTGAAGGGACTTACTACTAGCACAAGGCTAGGGTGAAAATCTTAGGGCAAGGATGATGAAGGAATGGTGGTGCTAGAGACTTGAACAAAGCTTCTTCGTGAGCCCTTCAACTTGTAACTATTTTGAATGTTCTTCAAGCTTGGAGAGGGGGCTTGTATGAAGAAAATGAAGGTAGTGAGAGATGGTGGTGGTGATTTTCAGTTATGGGGGAGGGGGTGCCGAAAATAAGGGGAGGGAGGGGGAAGGTTGAGTGTGGGTTTGGAAGATATGATGAGTTTCTTGGAACCAAGTGCACCCTAGGACCTATTGTGATCATTGCTTAGATACTTGGCCAACAGAATCAAGATTTCACTAACTATAATCTAAACAAAATATATACGTAATCATGGGCAGATTTTCGGTTGGGGGGGGGGTAAAATGAAAAATTTTGGTAACTAATAGGTATTTAATTAGAAGGTTAAGGGTATTATCAAGAATAGTGGGTGTCTGCCATGCTTCTATAGTGTATGGGGATTTTTGTGACCGTAATTATTTAAGAATAATAAAATAATATTTCTGACAAAATTTCGGTGTCCCGGGTAATGTCCGGTTGTTCGGTCGGATACTGTTTCGTTAATTTGTTTAATTGTTCCGTAAGATGTTTTATAGGTATATTTTTGTAACATAACTAATTCCTAACACTTAGGAAAATATTCAGGACTATTTAGTCAAGTTTTCTGCATACTACTAGTATGCTAACACACACATGTAAGTATGACACAGTAACAGGAAACAGTTAAGTAATTCAACACCGTCACTAAGCACTTTAATTATCATTAAATAATCGTACGGATACATGCAAATACGAGGGTTGTCACATTCTCCCCCTGTTAAGAAAATTTCGTCCCGAAATTTAGCACGTGGTTACTGAGGAAGCTAGTTAAGTTGCGTTGGTTTCCTGGTTTTCCTGGGGTGTCACAACCATTGTCATCCACGTTAATCTTGTACGTCTGATATGCTTTATCTAGAACATTGTCATATTGCAATCACCAAGTGTTACAGAATAAAAGAGATTGGTCTGATTACCGATTAAATTGGCCAGATTCATGGTGAGCCTGGGCTTCAAAATTGGAATGACCGGTTCACGCTCCAATTGAATCACTTCTTTCTTGCTGTTGCTACCGCTGGCCATTTTCGTTTTTGGATAAACCTAACGCGATTGAAATACGAAGTTTGTGGAATTTCAAGCTGTTGTTCTTCTTCCAATCATGAATTTTTATCTATTGTTGCTACGGAAAAGGGTTTCAAGTGCAGCAGTTGAGATATCGATTGGATTGAATTGAATGAGGGCGACGATTGAAGTCTCATCTGAAACCGAACATTCATGTGAAGACTGAAATCCCCAAATTACCCCTTTAGTGTCTTAAAACTTTGATTACAACCCTTCTAAGGGCATGTTTCGCTAAGCTTATTATAGTTAAAAAGGACTTTTGGAAAATAACTTTTGGGAAAAGGACTTTTTGAAAAGGAGTTTTTAAAAAAAGTCTTTGGATTAGCTTATTGATGTAAAATGACTAAAATGGGCATTCTTATAGATATAAGGGGGGGTAAAGAAGGGGTATATTGGTAATTTGTAGGTTGAAAAGTTATAAGTTGGCCAAAAAGTCACAATATTGTAACTTCTTGAAACCTCCTTTTTCTTCTTTGCAAAAAGCCATTTCTAAAAGGACTTTTGGCTTAGCCAAACACAAAAACACCTTATTGGCTTTTTGATAAGTCAATAAGCCAATAAGTTGTTTTGAAAAGCTTAGCCAAACATGCCCTAAACATGCTTTATTTTCTTGTATATGGTGTTATAAAATTTGTACATGATGTAAAATTACATTTCAGTACATCACTTCTCCTTTTTATAATATTATAGATTATAGATATATTTACTATATCTTAAAATGAAATGTCGGTGCACCGACCAAATTACAATATTGCCCTTTCTTATGAAATTACTGTAATGTCCTTCCTTTTGCTTCTTCCTTTTTTTAATCACTCATTTCTTCTTTCCAAGAAACTTCCACGCGCTTCCAGTTACTCCATCTCCCTTTTCAAGAGTTTTGCTCTACTTTCAGATTCCAGATAGATCATAGTTGAGAACGAGCACCACCACCAGCAGCCACCAGCTTCGGCGCCACCGCCGCCCGCCGTCCAGCAACCGCTGGGTGCTGCCAGAGGCCCTGCTTATGCACCTGCTGAACAACTTCTGCAGCTTAACTACTGCATCCATTCCAACCCTTCATGGGGTTTGTTTTAAACTTTTTAAATAATATTCTTGAATCTTGAATTTTGAATCTTTAATTTTGGTTTGTAGGAAGTGTTTAAATGATGGGTATCTTTGCAAAAGGTTATTAAAGTTCTGATATTTTTTCCTTTTTTTGTAAATGAAAGACATGTTTCTTTTTCCCCTTTTAGATCTTCTTATAAACCCTTTTTTTTTCTTGAAAAAGAATGAATTTTTATTTTAGCTATAAACCCTCTTTTTTCTTGAAAAAGAATGAAGAGTTCTTGCCGGCCGCTGACCAACATAGATCAGAGGAATACGATATCTTGATGGTCCTGCCGACTCCATTGCAACTGCCAAAACACACTCGAAACCACTGTGCTAACAGTACTACTCCATCGCCGCTAATAGCATAAGCCCTAAGACAACGGGAATGTCAAACGCTGAAAACAACAAAAAATGTTGGTGGAAAAAAAAAAGAGATCAGGAACCTTACCTTGGGTCTTCTAGAGAGAGAATTTTACGGTCAAGGTGATAGTGGTTCAGATCTGATATTTAACAGAGTTCTCTACAAAGTGAATGTGGAGTCTTTGGTAGAGAATGATAGAAAAACTTTCTAGAATCTGGAAGAGAGATTAAAGACGGTGGCACGATGGCGGTGTCAAGGAGGCGGAGGTAGGTGTTGCGACTGTTGATGTAATGAGAGGAGAGAGAGGTGAGGGCTTCAACTTTATTCATCTTTCCAGTTGATATATTCAACTTTATTCAACTTTACTAAATGACCAAGTCAAATGACTACTCTGTGATTTCTTTCATCTTTCCCACTTCATATACTTTTATTCATTTATTGATCAAATATGTTTAGTAATTGGTTCAATACTTGAAGTCCATCAACAAAAATTAAAAAATCGTATGGTACGTGTTTGAAATTTCTGTATTATAATTGAAAACCATACGATTAGTTATTTTTTAATAAGTTATTTGATAATAACTATTTTTAAGGTAATGCCACCTATGAAAACGACCTCCCAACGTTTGGACAAATTTTTTTCCCGGGAACAGTCAAATATAATATGTTTTTATGCTTATTTTTATCTACTTTTTCGGTTAGTCTACATTTTGACGTAAACTGTGTTTAGAAACGAGTCGGACAAATATAATATGTTTTCTTTCGACGGAGAAATTCGAGTTACTGTACGTTTTGACGCCGCTATGTTTTGATGCAAAGGTAAGGTGGTGTGGTGGTTAGGTGGAACCCTCACTAAATAAACCAATACGGATTCGATTTTGTTTCTTTTTTAACTGCAATGCTTATATTACGTTATATTGAGTTAAATCTGATACGTCTTAACGCATCACACCACATAACATGCCACAACGTATAAACGACTATGACGTTGCCGTCACAACGCGCGGCTATGGCAACAATCTAGTTAATATTACAATTGAAATGAGCAGTTGTTTTATTATATTATATTAATACATTAATATAACAATCATTATTATTATTTTCTTTACTTTCTCAGTTGGATAAGCTTGGTTTCAATCAATACTGGTATCGAAAATACAGGTACGGTCCGGTTAATTATCGGTGCATGAAGGTAAAAATCGGCACCAACCTGATACAGAAAACACCAAAAGTCAGTACCAGATTGAGTTTGAAAATCTTTTATTTCAGGAAATTCGGTGTAGCTACACGGTACCATTTGCTCATCCCTGATCACGGGTACCATACAAATAACAACGGTATCGCACAACTTTTTCTTGTTGATTTTCTTCAACTTTTAATGATTTGTTTTTTTAGTTTCAGGGGTAGGGATGAGCTCGGTGGCAACCGATACCGAAAATATTATAGGTCCCCTAAACCGTGCGGATCGTAACAGAATCGTCGATCTAACCTAGAGTGCGGAATCCCCTAGATTAGATTTCACAGAAAAACGAGTAGAACAAGAATCACTTTAAACCCGATCTTTATTGATTATCTTCGTAATGATTACAATCAATCAAGATCACCAAATTCGTCCAAGCCTTTCTCTTTCACGAATTCTCTCCAAGATGATTAAGGTGATTAGAAGATTAACCTGAACCCTAATGCTAAGCTTTGTTTATATAGGACAAAGCTTTACATATGGGCTAGTTCTTGGGCAAGGCCCATTTCGCAAACCACTGCCCATATGTGGGTTTGGTTTGGCCCAATCACTCTTAATTCACTATTACAAAGCTAAACCCACTAACTGTTTATTGTTTTACTAATCACAAGAAATCCAAAGACCAAATCTAAGATGTTGTCACAAATATGCACCAACAAACTCCCCCTTGACAATAGCTCGCAAAGGTAACTTCAGTCTTCAGAATCTTCAAGTCTTTTGGTCTTTGGATAGCTTCAGCTTTAAACAGCTTCTGTCAGCAACATACTCCCCATAAGCTGATGCATCCAATCACCAAATCTTCAAAACAGTAGCACTTGAGTAAACTCCAGTTCAGCATTTGAATAGCACTCTTCATCTCTTCAACTCTTCAACTTTGTCTGCAATGTAGAAAGGAGGTTCTACCATGCATCCAATCAAACTCTCCTCTTCACAGCAACTTCTCAGCAACATACTGCTTCAATCTGTATACTATAAAACAAACATCTCGAGAAACCATAAGAATTTTTCAACAAAAGTTAAACAAATTATTATTATTCAAGAGATTGTTAAACGGTATCATAGATTAAGCACTTTTCAAATCAACACCAACACGCACAATTTTAAACAAACACTTTATAACCTGCTTGACTTGTTGAACCCACTTTCTAACACCGTCTCCCCCTAACGGTAGCAATTCCTCCAAAAATAATAGTTTTCCGTACGTTAAGAATTTTAACAGAAAAAGACACTATTTTTGTATTTTTGTATTTTCTGAAAGCAAATAAATACGAAAAGCAATAAACACTCTATTTTTGTGAGAATCACCGGTAAGAAGATCATATCAGCAAAATCAAACTGTTTCACACATTTAGATAATTCTTTATTTAATTTTTTCGTGAAAAGCAGTTCAAGATGATTACCAGTATGTTTGTCCTCTTAAACAAAATGCATGAACATTTCAAGTACCATTACCGTATGATACGTTAAGGTAATTTTAGAATACCGAAATACGAGCGTGTCCCACTTCAGGATGTACCCCCGCGATCAAAGTATGCACAAAAGTTCATCGTAGTAGGTGAGTATACTGAATTCATCCGTTTATTTTTCAACGATAGATAATTGGTGAACAGGTCAGTACTTCTGTACAGCAGAGAGACCAAAATATCTTATCGAGGGCTAAGACAGATACCATTTTTGGTACGAATTATGCATTTTGCACTTATTGAATGACTCTCTATGAGAGCTTCTTCATTTTCAGGGTTTTGGCATTTTTAGCTTTTTTAAGATATCCTGGGTGTGTCTAGGTCAGCATGTATCTGGATGCAGCAGAAGGACACCCCTGATATCCCCGGATGAAATAACAGTATAAAGACCCAAAACTTCAGATTTTGGCAATCTATCAACGCAAGAATTAAGGTCATTAAACCATACACCACTGATGTGTTCCCCACTCATACTCAGTGCATTTAGGTTTATATCACTTTGGTAAGTTGATTATTTCATGCTTTTGCCTACTGGTACACCATATGATGAAGCTGCTATCACACTTAAGCAATTTAGGTTCAATTTCAGTGTGATAGTCTAACTTGCTGATGTACTATCATATCTTCTTTTTCACACAGTGATAACTCATTTTTGATTTTCTAAAATTTTTTTATGTTTTTGATTTTTCAATGTTTTTGTAATTTTTTTTTGATTTTTAAGAAAGCAGAAAACTATTTACAATATTCTTATGAAAAACCAGTTATTCAGGATTCCTCATCCCGTTGAGTTTGACTAAGTATTCAAAGCGAGCTCTATCAAAAGCTTTAGTGTAAAGATCAGCAAGGTTATCTTCTGTGTCGACTCGGTGTAATTCAATTAGTCGTTTTTCAGCACAATCTCGTATAAAGTGATGACGTATGTCAATATGTTTAGTTCTACTGTGCTTTACGGGATTGTTTGTGATTGATATAGTGGCATTATTATCTGTCATAATAGGAGTATGAGTGAAATCCAAACCGTAATCGCGCATCTGCTGTTGAATCCAGAGAACCTGAGAGCAACAGCTACCCACAGCAATATATTCAGCTTCACACGTAGAGGTAGACACACAGGATTGCTTCTTGCATTGCCAAGACACAATCCTGCCTCCTAAGAACTGACAACCACCTGTTATAGACTTTCTGTTTGATTTGCATCCTCCAAAGTCTGAATCAGTGTAAGCAACGAACCTCAAATCACTATCAGCTGGATACCACAAACCAAGTTTAGGTTTCCCCTTCAAGTAACGAAGAATAAGCTTCACTGCTTTCATATGTGATTCTTTCGGATTCGCCTGATATCTGGCACACAAGCATACGACAAACATGATGTCAGGTCTTGAAGCAGTCAAGTACATTAGAGAACCAATCATCGCCCTGTATCGAGTTGGATCAACATCTTCAGTACTTTCATGATCTGGGCCAAGATTGTGGTTTTCGCAAATGGGTGTGTTGAAAGTAGAGCAATCATTCATTTTGAACCGATCCAAAATGTCATACACATACTTCGTTTGATGAATAAACATCCCATCCTCCTTCTGTTCAACTTGTAATCCCAGAAAGTAAGACAGGTCACCCATAGCACTCATTTCAAACTTGCTCTTCATCACCTGTTCAAATTCCTTACACATGTTTTCATCAGATGACCCAAAAATGATGTCATCCACGTATACTTGTACCAGCAGAAAATCTTCCTTCTTTCGCTTAATGAACAGTGTACTGTCAATCTGACCTCTTTCAAAACCATTTTTGAGCAGATGTGCAGACAGTGTCTCATACCACGCCCTGGGAGCTTGATGTAACCCATACAAAGCCTTATGAAGTTTGTACACTCGATCTGGATAGTCTGGATCAACGAACCCATCTGGTTGTGAGACATACACCACTTCTTGGACTTTCCCGTAAAGAAATGCACTCTTCACGTCTAGTTGGTAAACTTTAAAGCCCTTGAATGAAGCAAAAGCCAGAAACAAACGAATTGCTTCCAACCTTGCCACTGGTGCAAACACCTCATTGTAATCAATCCCTTCTTGCTGATTGAAACCTTTGACAACTAACCGAGCCTTGTTGCGTGTGACAATCCCTCTTTCATCCTTCTTGCACCTAAATACCCATTTAGTGCCAATCTCTCTTTCCCCTTTAGGAAGGTCTACTAACTCCCAAACCTTCAACTTCGCAAACTGGGCCAATTCCTCTTGCATAGCTTCAACCCATGAATTGTCTTTAAGAGCCATATGAATATTCTTCGGCTCCTTTTGGGAAATAAAGCAACTATACAAGCATTCATTCACTATCCCAGTCTTCTCAATCGAAACAAATAACCTAAAATTTGCTGCAATGCTTCTTCTTGTCTAAACACCTGCAGTAGGATCCCCAAGTATCATATCAACTGGATGATCTCTATTTGCTCGTGTGGTAGCAACAGCATCGACTTCTAGATTATCACCAGGTTTGATCCAACCTCCCCCTGAATATCTTGATTTGTAAACGGATTAACGAAATCCTCCCCCTGATTGGGTTCAGGTTCGCTATCGCTTGAATCAGGATCAACAACACCTTGGGAAGTTTCCGGAGCATCTGACATATCAACATTCGATCTAGGCATGAACTCGCCTTCATCGTCCTCACCAGTCACTGTTTGAATCAACTGAGAATCATTTGCATCAGAAACCTCAGGAATATTAAATGATTTAAAAACACTTTCATAATCATATAATATAGCAGGACCACTCGTTGATTGTGGAGGTTTGTAGGAAGTGATTTCCACATTAAAAACAACCTCAATTTTACCAGTTTTTAGATTAAAAACCCTTTTATTCGGTGTGCCAGGCACGTAACCTAGAAAGTAGCCTTCGTCAGCCACCTCACCGAATTTTTGTTTATCTTTGTTTCGCACAATGGTGCAGGGTAATCCAAATGGTTCAAAGCCTATTAAGTTTGGTTTTTCGTTAAACATCAACTCATGACAAGTTTTGTTAAAACGTTTAACGGTTAAAACTTTGTTTAGGACGTAGCAAGCTGTATTCACAGCTTCTCCCCAGAAAAGAAATGGTAGCTTTGAATCTGAAAGCATCGTCGTAGCGGCTTCAATCAACGTCCTGTTTTTCCTCTCAGCGACTCCATTCTGTTGAGGCGTATAAGGAGCGGAATATTGATGTTCAATTCGTTTTTGAAGACAGTAGAGATCCAGAATCCGATTCTTGAACTTCGTGCCATTATCACTCCTTATCCTCTTGATCCTTGCATCATGAACGTTTTCCAATTTTGTAAAAAGATCTATCAGCATCTCCGCTGTCTCATCTTTTGTACCTAAAAAGAAAACCCATGAATAACGTGAGTAATCATCAGTGACAACAAGACAGTAGTACTTTCCACCTATGCTCCTTACATTCACTGGACCGAATAAATCCATGTGAAGTAATTCATAAGGGGCCTTTATGGAATTGACTGTTTTAGACTTATGAGGTTTCTTGTGTTGTTTTCCCTTTTGACATGGAAGACATTTATCTTCCACTTGAAACCTCAGCAATGGAACCCCTTTCACTAGCTCATTTTTGATAATGTAATTCACCTTGCGGTAGTGAATATGGGCCATGCGTCTGTGCCACAACATAGATTCAGCTTCAGATGCTTTTGACAGTAAACACGCCACCGCAATAGTTGGATCTTTGGCACCCATGTCCATGACATAAGTGTCATTTTTCCTTAGTGCACGCATCACTATCCAATCGTCCGGAATGACCAAACCCGGTTTCAACACCAATGCCTCAGTATTTGTAAAATGGACCGAGTGACCCTTGTCGCAGACTTGTGACACGCTCATCAGATTGTGTTTCAGCTGCTTAACATAGTTCACTTTGTCCAAAGTGATCTTCCCATTCGTCACTTTTCCTCTTCCAGTAATCCTACCACCTTTAGCACCAGCAAAATTCACATGTCCACCATCATATTCTTCAAATTTAGAAAACAACCTCGCATCCCCCGTCATGTGGCTGGAGCAGCCACTATCAACATACCATAAGTTGATAATCCTCCATAGCAGCTCCTGCACACACCAACCAAAAGATTAGTTAGAGTGGGGGACCCAAGCCTTGATGGTCTTGGGTCGTCCAAATTCACCAACTACTTGAACATCCATCCAAACTCCATCACTCCTGAGAGGAGTCTTGGATCTTGGACCTGTTGATGGAAATGGGTTATTATTTCCATAAGGTCTTTGGTCCTTTGGGTTCCTATATGTGTTTGGACTATGTGACCTTTGAAATCTTGAGTTTTGATTCCAAAACGCTTGATTGTTGTAATTTCTAAAGCCATTGTTATAAAAAGTTCGACCACCATTATTATGGTATCGATTTTGATATTGACCTTGACTTCTGAAATTATTTGAATTTTGATTGTTCATTCTTGGTGAACTACTTCTAGGTCTCTCATATCTGCCTGATGTAGATTCAGGCTGAAATCTTGGTTGATTTCTTTGAAAACAAGGAACTTGAGGAGTTCCTTTTTCAGCCTTATCTACACCACTAGCAACACCCTGTTGTTGCTTTGGAGCAGATTTCTTTGAAGAGTTAGACTGTCTCTCCTTTTTATCACCACTCTTCTCTGGTGACTTCCCTCTTTGTTTCTCACTAACTTGTGCTTCAATCTTTTTGTTAGGACAGCAGCTAGCTACATGTCCCTTTGTGTGACATTTGAAGCACGATCTCTTTTTCGAAGACTTCTCACCTGAAGCCTTTGAACTAGATTCTGGTTTTGATGATGATGCCTTAGAAGGATTTGGTTCGGTTTGCTTAGTTTCAGAATTTTCTTTGTTTTTGTTTTTAGCAAACTCTACATTTGATTCATTTTCTATAACAGCTGTTTCGTTTTTCATGTCACTACCTTGAACAAAATTAACCTTTTTAACAAAAGTTTGATTTTTGTTTTTAGAAGGTGTGGTTATCTTTTTCAAAACACGTTTACTGTTATTTTCCTTCTTAGCATCATTAGCTTCAAATACATCACCTTGACTGGATGTGAAACTACTTGGTGATGTTGACAGAAAGTCTGTGAACTCATCTTCATCAGGTAAGAAAGAATAGTCATGACTAAGAGGAGGTGGGACTTCATTAAAGGCTTGGTATCCCACACTGGTCTTGTCATTACTCTTCTTTAACCCACCCATCATGTGTTTCATAACAAAAGTAGAATCCCTGAATTGACCTAATTTCTTTTCAAGTTCAACAATTTTGAGTTGTGCATCTGACAACTCTTTGTTTTTATCAGAAATCTCTTTTGTTTTCTCAGCCATCATGTCATGAGCTAAGTCTATGACTTGAAGTTTTTCGTTTAATTTGCAGGTTAAAACTTCAATTTCAGCTTCATAGCCTTTTATCTTTTTCAAGTATGATGACTCATTTCTTTTAGCAAAGAAATTTGATTCTTTTACATTAAACATCTCGCTCACCAGACTTTTGTTTTGAGTTGTCAACTTCACCCTGTAATTCACGAGATTTTAAACAAACAGAAGTAGTAGAGTTACTTACCTCTCCTGTTGATTTGTCTGAGTTGGCCATAAGAGCAGCAAGTTGAACTCCCATTCTTTTGATGATTTCATCTTTCGCTTCATCTTCCCTTTCATACTCAGACTTTGGCTTTTCTTTATCAGCATCTGTGGTCTGATCAGCCTTATCTTCCTCAGCTTCACTCTTTTTCTCAACTTCAGCATCATCTACTGTAGCTTCACCCTCATCAACTGGCACAATCTCTGCCATAAATGCTTGAGTGACATTTTCATCATTTTCCAAGTGAATGCTCTATATGAACCCTCTCTTGCAGTAGAGATCAACGCCCTTGAGTTAGAATTGTTTGATGCATTCCTATTGTTTGAACTCTGACTCGAAGTGTCATGCTTTTGTTTCTGACATTCCCTAGCGAAGTGACCATAACTCTGACAGTTAAAGCACCTGACTTTGGCTTTGTCAAAACCAACACTCTTCCCCATAAACTTCCTTCCAGTTCTGTTCATGAACCTCTTCACACGTCTCGAAATCATGGCCATCTGCCATTGTAAATCCATCTCCTCTAGATCATCAGGGTCAATCTGATCATATTCTTCGTCTAAAGTAGCAGGATCAGATATCTTCCCCTGAATGTAGTTCTCATACGAAGCAACAAATGAAGCAAGTAGTGTAAGATGTTCTTCAGCAGACTTCGCACTCATTTGCATTGACTTAACACTACTACTTTGCTTAGACGCTGATGTTCTCTTTGCTCCTGTTGATCCTCCTGAAGCAGCCACAAAACACACATCACCATCTTCATTCACTGTGACCTGCTCATTATCACACGAAAGAAACGCAGTGGCAGAGTCGCTAGAAGAATCATGTGATGAAGAAGATGCAAGCCCATTGTAGATCCCTGGATCTTGAACCTGATCATATCCAGTGTCCTTCTTCTTCATGCTAAGCTCATAAGCTCTTAGCTTTCCAACAACTTCTTCCAGTTCCTTTGTTTCATAATCAGCTTCTCCCTTTGTCATGAGAGTGTAAATATCCCATTTAGCAGGTAGAGCATCAAGCAGCTTGTCATTTTTCTCTATGTCAGAATAGCAATCTACATCATAATTATCCAGTTCTGACATCAGATGGTAGTATCGAGTGATGATGTCCTCAAGTGACTCATTCTTCATGTACTTGAATACAGCAAACTGCTTCTTCAGTAGATCAACTTTGTTCTTCTTGACATTAGGATTTCCTTCATATCTCTTCTCTAGAGCATCCCACATTTCCTTCGAAGTTGTGTACTTCTTAAAGGTATGTTTGATGCTATCAGGTAGGGACATCTTGATGGCAGCCAAGGCTCTCTTTTCATCCTCATACATCTTCTTATCATTCTCTTGCATGTTTACATAGGCTGTGACACGAGGTCTGCCTTCAAAGTCATGTGTAGGGTTTGTGTACCCATGTCAAGTAGTTCTCCACCTTCATTATCTTAGGTGGTTTGTTGGTTGTGCCAACCTCATGTTCCATCCTTAAAAGTTCGTTAAATTTAGTCATGTTCGACATTTTAACGTAAGCATACTAGTAAAACTGTACAAATTTTGTCCGAAATCTGTTTTTACCTAATTATACCGTTAGATTCGTCTCGAGATTACGATTCTAATGATATATAATGTCGAAAACCTTTTTCGGGATTTTCTAGAGTTTTTTTTTGTCCTAAAAATCCAAGGATTCCAACGGTGCAAACGGTTTCGTGTGACGAGTTACGGATAGTTTTCTAAACGCGAAACTGTGAAATTTTTCTTGCGCAAGCCAAGAAAAAATTCCACCTTGTCCGAAATGAACCCTTTTTGTCCGAAATGATGTTGTCTGATCCGAAATCAACACCCTCAGATCCGAAATGGACAAAGCTGATTCGAAATGAGACCTTTTGTCCGAAATGAATACCCTCCAATCCGAAATGATTCGTGATCCTTCAGCCTGATCCGAAATGCAACTAATCAGGTCCGAAATGCAACTGTTTTAGTCCGAAATGCAAGGTTACTGGTCCGAAATTCAAGCCTTTAATCCGAAATGCAACTTTCTGATCAGAAATGTATCCGAAATTTATGCAGCTAATCCGAAATGACTGATTTCTTGTCCGAAACTGATCCGAAACACTTGATTTTAATCCGAAATGGATCCGAAATGCAAGATTTGTATTCGAAACCCTTATGTTTGTCCGAAATCAGCAGCAGAACTCACGAACAGCCTTCAAAAACACGTCAAAAAACCCAGATTTTCTGCAGAAACGATTCTGAACCAAGCCAAACAAGAGCCGAATGCTCTGATACCAATTGTAGGTCCCCTAAACCGTGCGGATCGTAACAGAATCATCCATCTAACCTAGAGTGCGGAATCCCCTAGATTAGATTTCACAGAAAAACGAGTAGAACAAGAATCACTTTAAACCCGATCTTTATTGATTATCTTCGTAATGATTACAATCAATCAAGATCACCAAGTTCGTCCAAGCCTTTCTCTTTCACGAATTTTCTCCAAGATGATTAAGGTGATTAGAAGATTAACCTAAACCCTAATGCTAAGCTTTGTTTATATAGGACAAAGCTTTGCATATGGGCTAGGTCTTGGGCTAGGCCCATTTCGCAAACCACTCCCCATATGTGGGTTTGGTTTGGCCCAATCACTCTTAATTCACTATTACAAAGCTAAACCCACTAACTGTTTATTGTTTTACTAATCACAAGATATCCAAAGACCAAATCTAAGCTGTTGTCACAAATATGCACCAACAAATACCGGTTACGGTATCGGCATATGAAGGTAAAAAGCGGTAGCGAACCGGTACTAGGAACGCCAAAAGTCGGTACCAAATTGGTACTTAGGATCATTTGGTTTGGGAAATTCGGTACCGGTACCCAATATTATTTGCTCATCTCTGACCACGGGTTTCATTCGAATAACATCATTAACATACAACTTTTTTTGTTGATTTTCTTTTGATTATTTTTTACTGTTTTTACATTTTCTTTTTATTTTTGTTAGTGGTTTCACGTGCAACGCGCTCGTAGTGATTTCAAAACCCATACAAACACAGACTATATAACAAAACAAGTTCGCCGCAACGCGGCTAGGGTGATAAACCTAGTTAATATAAAAAATACAAGTAAAAGGAAATACATCAATGATGATTTGAATTATTTTTCACTTTTATTACTTAATAACATAAACATAAATATGTAGGTACACGTAGGTTTTTTTTTTTTGGGACTTTTACATATTTCCCCCTCCTAAGCTTCCTTATTACGTATTTCCCCAAACCATAAAATCAATTACATATTTCCCCTCACTAACTCATATACTACATATTTCCCCTTTTCATTTAAATGACTCTTATTTATGACTATTTTACCCTTAATTAACAATTCAATGAATATTTACATATTGCCCCGTTCTAATATGTAAAATCAATTACATATTTACCCAGATTATGTAGTATAACCCCAATTCTCCTACTTGTTACTCTTGTTAAAGAGTAAATTACAAGTTTTGTTCTTTATGTTTGTCCCAAATTTCAGGCGCTGTCCTTTACCTTTAATTGATGAGTTTTGTCCTTAATGTTTCAAAATCCTGCACGTTATGTCCTTTAGGGCAAACCCAGTTAATTTTTTTTTTGTTAAATCTGATCATGTGCAAGACACATGAGGGCATTTTTGTAATTTCGTTTTTAGGGAAATTTGTGTAATTAACTTAAAATAAATACCCCACCATATTCAAAAGTTGCTGACCCATCACCTGCCGCCACCACCTCCCACCCTCACCTGCCGCCACCACCTCCCACCCTCACCTGCCGCCGACCACCGCCACCTCCCACCCTCACCTGCCGCCGACCACCCACTATCTCCACCATCGCCTGACCAACCATCACACTCCACCGTCTCCATCATCACCATCAACATCCACCCCTTCGATCCACCATCACCAAAACCAAAAACATTCATCAATTACCCCCCCCCCCTTTCTCTCAACCGAAATCATCTTAACAAACAAAAAATCCCCAAATCTGAACATCTAGCCCTACGAAATCATCTGAACAAAAAAAAATCCCCATATCATCAAGAAACAAAAAATCCCCAAATCTCAAATAAATAATATCTTTTATCATCAATCTCACAAGTTTTGAAGCTGGTCCAGGATCAAGCCGACATCACAATTAAACCTAATTTACCATTAGTTCTCATATCCGAAACATCTTTGTCCAAATCTGACTGAATTACGGCCTTGCAAACCTTCAATCGAGTCAATTGTCGGCTCCGGCGACATCGTAACAACATACTGGTAGAGAATTGAAAAGAAATTGAGTGATCTTGTGAGGATTTGAGTGTGTAAATTGGGTGAGAAGTAGAGAGAGAGGGTATCTGAAATGAAGGAGATGGGGTTAGATCCGACAAGATTTGAATGGCGGTGGATATGGTGATACAAAGCTGCAAATCTCTAAACAAAATAACCCCAGCGGCTGTGGAAGGGGATGGCGGCGGTGGTGATGGTGGTGGGGAGTGGTGACATTGGTTGTGGAGGTGGAGGTGAAGGGGATGGCGGCGGTGGTGGTGGGGAGTGGTGACAACAGCTGTGGAGGTGGAGGTGAAGGGGATGGCGGCGGCGGCGGTGGGTAGTGATGACAGCGGCTGTGGAGGTGGAGGTGACTGTGGTTTGTAGTGAGAGAGGATAGAAAGAGAGAGATATGAGTGTCTGAATGATGATGGTGAGTATTTGTGACAACTGCCACTTTTCGGTACTTTCTTACACTTAAAGTACTCATTTTTAGCTACACTTTTATGCGTGTTGAACATCCGAACTGCATATTTCATGACATAAACTTAGAATACTCATGGAATACTTACTTATGATGCATATGATCCATTTTTATTAAGTACATTTGAAATAGTTTAAACAATGCATCAAAACTACTAGAAAAGCACCTAGTAAACTAGTATTCTGACGAAAACGCAGGATCCGTAGTGTCACACCCCCAAATTCCACCCGCGGATAACACCCGCTTCGAGGGCGTGACCGACCAGGATCCAGCCACCAATCATACTGAATGATTAAATTTAATATCCAAATAGTGCTTACTAACCATACGATTAGCAAGTGTTAAGTTTAGAGTTCAATGTTTAAGTTCAGAGTAAAAAGTAGCGGAAGCATAAATAAACAGTTTTAAACAATGTTCATAAGGTAAGCATGATAAATGCCCAACACACGGGCAGACGACCACTACACATCCCAAGCAGCTGCTCCAGTCACTGGCCACCTGCAAAGCATGCAGTAAGGGGTCAACAATAATGCTGAGTGAGTTCACTAGTTGTCCAGTTTTAATTACCAAAAACTTGTTTCACCAGTTAATTTATCCGTTTATACATGCCATGGGGAGCTACCCCAAAAGTTAGCGACTAAACTGTTTTTCCAATACCGAACACTAGGTAACCGTTTGCGTTTCCGCAGGATGCCCCGATGTCAATGTTCTATCATCATTGACGGATGCCTGAGTACATTAGTTCACGACCGATCCCATACCATGGCACGGTGTGAGGTTGGTAAAACCTAAATAGCGCTATCAACTAATAACCCGTTCGCCTGGCCCCGGCGACTAATCGGTATTATGTAGTAGGGACTTGAGTGATAGAGTTGCGTTTAGTGCCGTTTGGTTGCATTCCGTATAAACAGTAATTAACTAAAAGGTTTCCCAATACAAGGGAAGAGAAAGTAAGTTTGTTCCCAGTAACTAGGGAAGGAAAGTGAATGGTATCCCCTTTTACAAGGGGATAGGGTTGTTCTAGTCTCATGTCCCAAACCACCGGGACGCATGCTTTTAAGTTGTGAACTCACCTTGGGTTGCTCGGTAGATTATTTTACCCGGTCAAGTATGTTGGTCACCACGTCCTAGCATGGTTGCCAAATATGGGTCAAGTTGGGTACAAATAAACACATAGCGAACACGTATAGCAAACATGTATAAACACTTAGCATGCATACAAACAACGAACAGTTGGGTTATTGGGTCAGCCCTAAACACACAATCAGCAGCAACAACACGTAGCCCAATCAACAGAAAGCCCAACAGTCAAAGCCCAATAACACCAAAATAGTCCAGTCGAGACAGGGTGGTTGCGACTCGCAACCGAGGTTACGACTCGCATCCGAGGTCACGGTTCATCACGTTTTGGTTACGAGTCGCGACCAGAGGTTCCGACTCGCAACCGGCGGTTCCGACTTGACAGCAGTGATTACGACTCGCAATCCGGATTCGACACGCGTTGATTGCGACTCGCAACTGGGAGGTCTCGACAAAGCTTGATGTAGTTTCAAGTAGCAACCAAAGGTTGCGACTCGCAACCGTGATTACGTGCACGGCAATCATCTAGAACCTGCAATATGTACTGACCAATAGGATTGTATTTTTGTGTGAGTTTGTACTATCCAATAAGGATCCTTAAACATGTTTTCTTGTCTGTTTTGTGCACAATTCGGATCAAACTTAGCATATTTGAATGTTCATAAAATCTTCATACATGTTCTTCATTTATTCAAACATCCGAAACATGTATTTTACAACACTATCATGAGTACTTAACCAATCAATCAAAACAAGCCGGATAACACACAATTCATGAACATTCAGCCCTACATCATGCATAAATCCTCTAACCAAACCCTTATCATTACCCGGATAACCAAACCATTCAACATCACAACCAATCTTGCATTTAAAGCACACAAACAAGATATCAAAGCAACACTAACCGTTTACCCATATTACACCTTTTTGATTCACACAATGAAGCATCAATAAGCATACACAACAAACATCAACAATCAAGCACTATCAAGCATTTTAGTAACAAGACAAACAAGCAAAACAACTATGAAGATAATCATGCTAACCGGTTGGAAGTAGGGGTACAAGGAATCAATGAACCAAGCTCCAAATGATGATCTCGAGCTAGAATCCGAGAGTGATCTTGTTACCGGTTGATCCGAGGAAGAAGGAAAGGAGAGGAAATGAGGGTGTTGTGCTAGGGTTTTAGGGTTTTGGTGAGAGAGATGAGAGGAGAGTATGAGAGTGTTTGCAAAAATGGTAAAATGCAAAGGTTGGCCGGTTATATTGAATGGGTCAAGGGTTGTTTCCGGGTGGGCTAAGGGGTGTCAAGGCCCAAACGGCCCATCACTACTGTTCACTCGAGACTGAGCATGTCTCGAGTCGGGTTGAGGTTTCGGTTCTAATATATAACACACACATATATATCTATATACACATATACATAAATACACATAACATGTAACACCATAGTTCAAGTTTTCATTTTAATAGATTACGTACACACATGCTACATCGAAAGGTTGTCCGGGAAAACCCGAAGTGTCACACGTAGAAACCATATATATGACATCTTTAGGACTCAGACGAAAGTCCAACATCTAATAAACATTAAACCCTAACTAGGAATGCAAGGGTTTGATTTAAAACCTTCCCAAAGTCTGATAACACTAAAAACTGCCCGAAAAGCACTAAAAGCGACAATTTCAACACTTTTCCGCAGAAATTCTGCAGAAATCAACATTTTAATCTTTTTGCAACATATAAAAGTGTTGTTTAACATAGAATTCATATGAGGATACCTTCGGGTATCATCCGAACCAATAACTACATCAATTCACACAACTTACACAAGCTTAGCGTTCAAATAACAACTAACGGAAACAACGCCAAACGAATATCCGAACGATATCGGATCTTTTTTTTAGTGACCATCTAACATTATTTGGATCATTTTGGTCTTGTAATGGTCACTTGCCACATTTAAATACTTAAATCCCTAACACATCTAAGCTTTCCTAATCAAGTTCCACAAAAATCTAACACTTAAACACTTAGAAAAAAATTCACCAACATGAGACACATGTGGGACCCACCCCCTTTTTACCTTGTCTCCACAAATATCTTCATTTTTACCTTTAGTTGCAAGTGGTTAAACCAAGTGGACAAGTTGGTGAATTTGGTGAAAGATTATAACACTTAGTTACCAAGATTTACTAAGCACTGTGATTCATTTTTCATCTCACTTTACACACACATAAGAAAACCTCTCAACTATCATCTTTTAGCCAAGAACACCATCAAAAATTTTTCACCATTTTACACTTCTTTGATGATCAAGATGGAACTTGAAGATACTTAAGATGATCTAACGATACTACAAGAAGAAGCAAGCTTTTCCTTCCATTCCATAGCTTCCAAACCTCAAGATCAACAATTTTTTCTTTTCTTTAATCATCATCAAGATCATCCCTAGCCATTGGTGCTAGAAGTAAGCTTCTAAAATCCCTTTTTCATACTTATTTATGTATTATTTGTTTAAGGAACATGTAATAAATTAAATAATCATACAAAATAATATGAAAATACAAAGAAGCAAAATAATAATCATGATATAAAAGTGTGTTTATGTTGTGATTTAAAGATGATTACTTGCATATTTGATCTAGTTTTGATGATTAGCATACAAATAACTTGTTAGATGATGTTTAAAAACATAATTTAACAAGTGTACATGAAAATGTTTAAGGGTTTTGTTAAACATAAATGTTTAGATGGATGATCATAATCTTTGATTTTGTTAAAGTATATAAGGTTTTTCACTAGAAATAATACTTTTACAAAGTTACAAAAAGAAACATACATGATGGGTTTTTATAAAAAGTTTGTTAAAACTAGAAGTAAAGCATGGATTTTGAACTAGTTAACTTATGTTATGATCATACCAAAACCCTACATGTTATTGATTTCATCTTGTTAAGATTTTGATATAAATCTCATATGTTTTTATTAAGAAAAATATGAGAAGATTATTGGTGATTTTATAAAAAAAAAGATATGTTTTATATAAACATGGCAAAGTATATATTTCAAAGGAAATATGGCCATTTTTCTTAAAAATCATAAGTTATAAAAACTATTATTTTTGACAAAATTTTTATTAGATTAAAAAGATTTTAAAGAATAGTTTTTATAAAAGCAAAGTTTGATATAAATATATATTTTTGAGAAAATATATATTTAGTTAACTTAACAACTTATGTGCTATGTGTTATTTGTTTGTATTAGTTATATGTATGATAACTAGGAACTTGAATACAATGGTACAAATAAACACAATGTACATTTCGACTAAAGTCTTAAAAATCTACATGTAAATACACCTTAAAAACAACTTACGGACATTCCGAGCCTTCGGACACAACTTATGGTCAAAACGAACGACGGGCGAATCTATAAACATATTGCCATTCCGAGGAGTTACTACGACGCTTAGGCGATCTTTCGACGCGGATACATATATATATATATATATATTGCGGTGAACAAAAGTCGAAATTGTAGAAACTTATAAAAACATATATGTCTTCTATTTAACTAAAAACTCCATGTATGGTGATTTTTATAAAATGAAAGATGTTTTATAAATGGGCTTTATAATTACAAATGGGCTTATTTTTATAAATGGGCTTATACTTACAAATGAGCTTATTTTTATAAATGGGCTTGTATTTACAATTGGGCTTATCTTCATAAATGGGCTTATCAAAATACATGGGCTAAGTCCAATAATATGAATACATGGGCTAAGCCCAATGTCAAAACATATGGGCTAAGGCCCAATAACATTAAGCCCAATAACATGAATACATGGGCTAAGCCCAATGTCAAAACATATGGGCTAAGGCCCAATAACATTTGGGCCCGATAATATTTAGGCCCAATAACATAAATTCATGGGCTAGGCCCAATAAAATTAAGACATGGGTTCGACCCAATGACATATAATTGATGAAAATACAATTATACAATTTATTCATACAAGACATGAAATCAAGAGGACAAGACCCGATGATACAACACACAAGATACAAGATTACATATATATATATATATTTGGTGAAATATATATAGGGTAATGCTAGACAAAAAACCCTAAAATTCTTAGAAAACTCTGGAAACCCAAATCTCCCCCCATTTTTACCCAACCTCCCGACATTTTTTTTTTTGAAAAAAATTACACATGTAATATACATGTTTTAGAGTGTTTTGGGCCAAAAAAAAAAAAAAAAAACAAAAAAGCGCCGAAGGGATTTTAAAAAAAAAAATAAACAAAATTCAGTGCCTAACATGTGTTAGACAAAAATGCTGAAAGTTGCTGATTTTTTTTTTAAATTATCCCTTCGGCGCTTTTTTGATTTTTTTGGCCCACAACTCTTAAAAACATGTATATTACATGTGTTATTTTTTTAAAAAAAAAATGTCGGGAGGTTGGGTTTTCTAGGGTTTTTTATATAGATAGGGTTTTCTATCTAGCCCTACCCTATATATATATATATATATATATATATATATATATATATATATATATATATATATATATATATATATATATATATATATAACAGTTTAACAAATCATACATCTAATACATAGTTCAACAAAAAACAAAGACATACAAGTCTTACACACATTCAAGACACAAGACTTGTACTCTAGTCATTTATAAAGACCGAAGTGTCTAACAAATATAAAAACATTTGTAGGTCGCAACACTATTCAGGACGACCGCACGTGAGATCATAGTTACTTCTATTCACGGATGCGATTCTGTGAGTTCATGTCCCCTATTCATTTTAAATGTTTTACAACTTTACAACTATCGGGGAAAATACATGTTTATAGTATGATAAGTCATGGAATGAAACACCTTAGATCATGTGCGATTAGGGTCATACATCTAAGCACCATTAATCCAGTTTGGACCTAGGTACAAAGGGTTAGATCTAATGGGTATTGGCGAGCCCCACTCTTGGTCGTGGACCCATACAGAAGAGTGCGATTGTGTCCCAGTTGATCGTAGTCGACACGAAATCGTCTAGGTTTGGATTGCTTCCTAATTCGTCACACATATTAATGTCCTCGCGAAACATTAATGATCAACGATTTCATTGACGCTTTACATACGACATCATTACATACAGATACATCTTATACAACTCACATTTTATGGATACAGTTTATACAACTCACATTTTATTGATACATTTTATACAACTCACATTTTACAGATACATTTTATACAACTCACATTTTACAGATGCATCTCATACAACTAAAATGCATGAACTCGCCAACTTTTGTTGATGTTTTCAAACTTAACATGTATTTCAGGAAATTAGTGGACCATGCGGACATTTCAGTCAAGGAAAGCAAGTACCAAGACTCCATGCAACCATTTGAAGGGCTTGCCCGTTATATAACGCCTCTTTGCGGTGATATAGTGGTCAAAGCCTTGACATTTAAGACTTACATTTTGATGTATAAAACAATGACAACTTATTTTCATTTGATGGTTTGTAACCAATACATTTAACTTATGTTGCGTTCTTTTGAAATGATTATGACAATGGCATTGGAGCTTGTTTTTATTCATTTAGTATGTTCACTTATGTTGTTATGCAATGAGAACCGATCAGACCACACCTCGCGCTTCCGCTATGAGTGGGTGTGACAGTATTAATTTTAAGTTAATAATTACATAAAATTCCCTAAAAAACAAAATTACAAAAATACCCTCATTTGCCTTGCACATGATCAGATTTAACAAAAAAAAAATTAACTTGGTTAGAGGGTTAAAGGACATAACGTGCAGGATTTTGAAACATTAAGGACAAAACTCATCAATTTTAAAGGTAAAGGACAGCGCCTGAAATTTGGGACAAACATAAAGGACAAAACTTGTAATTTACTCCTTGTTAAACAATACACACAAAACCATAATACTCATAATAAAAACATAAATTCCATTCAAAAAACATAAATTCCGTTCAAGTAGCTTAGCCAAGCCAAAATCAGAAATCTTGGCACATCCGAACTCGTCCATAAGGATATTTTGAGGCTTAATGTCACAGTAAATTATAGGGTGTTCACATTCTTCATGTAGGTAAAGGATGCCATGAGCTATACCAACTGCAACAATACTCCATATGCTGTATTCAAGAAAGTCAATACTAAAATATAAATCTTATAAAGCAAATGGTGATATTATTAGTTAATACAAAGATGGTACATATAAAAAGGAAAAGATAGATTCGATTAAGAGCGGTCTAACTCTAACCTGATGTCAGGACCATTCTGTGAGGTAATAATTTGAGCTTGATGTCTCTTAATAATGTCCTGAACATCTGTAACCATCAGCATTCGAGTCATATTCTCATGTATGTACCAATTTGGCAAAATAACGCCATCAGAATAAAGCGAGAAGATGAAAAGCTTCAAATGTTAGTAATCACTAATCAGTGCACTTATTTTGCTATTTACTTATTTTAACTACTTACTAGACCAAGATAGCGGATATTCGGCTCATGGACAGCGATAAATTTCCCAAGCAAAGCTACACATTGTGACATCATCTTGCAGCTTTCTATAGTGTAAGGTCTCCTGCAACCTAAACTCGAACGCTCTTCATTGATGAATTCAAAACCCGGAATACATCGACATGTGGCGGCATCGTTCATGACCACACAATACCCATTAACGTCGCAAAGACCCTTCCCTATATACTTGTTTGTCGTTGATGCACATTTGATACCCAGTATCAAATAAACTGATTTGCTGACCCTGTGTTTGTTCCACAGCGAGCCTTCCATCAGATGTAACAAATGAAACTAACACAATCCAGTATCGATTGTAACTGAATAAACACCACCACTAACAGTGAACTATGCAACTAACACACCACCAACCTATCGATTGTAACTGAATAATTTCTGAAACAAAAAAAAAACAAACAAGCATGGATGAAGAATAATTTCGGAAACAAAAAACAGGATCGAACCATTGTTGTAAACAGGATCGAACATGATCAAACCAGTCGGAAAAAAAACACACAATCGAACCAGTGTTGTAAATAGGATCGATGAGAATGTTTGTACAGCCTATAGATGAACAAGATTCGAGTTTTTGAACATACCTGATAAGATGAACGTCTTCTTTATGGGGAGAAGAAACGACGTTCTGGAAGGGTTTGGATGAGTTGATTATAGGAATGGGGAGTTATTTGAAGGTAATTAGGTAATTTCTCAAAAAAGGGGAAATATGTAATTGATTTTATGGTTTGGGGAAATACGTAATAAGGAGGCTTAGGAGGGGGAAATATGTAAAAATCCCTTTTTTATCAAATACACATTTTTGGAGTTTTAAAATAGGCTTTTTTTTTTCAAAGTGGGTTTTATAAAAAAAATAGTTTTTTATATTTTTTTAAAAAAATATATAATGAATTGGATTTATCCAATGATATTAGGAGTGAGAAACAAAAAAATTTCAACAACACTATTTTGATAAATAGTTTTCCAATAACACCATTTTGGTAAATACTTTTTCCGCTAACACAATTATGTGAAAAAAAAACTTGGTTTTTGGTGTGTGGGGGTGTGGTCGGGTGATATTGTACAAATTGTTTGTTTTTTATAATTGAACTAAGATACTTTTTTTGCTACTTAAAAAAAGAAACTACTCATTGCAACCCAACTACATTTTAGGCAAGATCCATTTTTACCCTAACCAAATTGATACTTTTAAAACAATCCGTTTGAAGTCATTTGGACCTAAATTCATTTTGCTTAGGCTGGGTGGTGTGGTCTTGGCCTCCACCAAAGCCATAGCAGGCGTGAAGAGAAAGAAGGGGATATATAGGGCCCACTGCTTGAACCAATCAGATTTGACTTTATTTATTTATTTTTTCTTTTTTTTTAATATAGTTAAAAAAGGCTTTATAGGGGGCGTTATTACACACCGTGCAAGTTAATGATAAAGCCCCCTACTTATGTGTTGGCTACGTGATGCTTACGTGGCGTAATAAACCCCCTAGGGGCTTGAGACCACACCACCCAGCCTTGAAACCGTATCGGCAAAACGAGCCTTACCAGGCCTAGTGTATATGTTGCATAGGTGAAAGTGTAAATATTTATGGCCATCACTGGTTCATAAATACGAAAGCTAGCTTTTCCATATTAACAGTATCTTTCATGGTTTGATTATCCGGTACTTGTTTCACTGAAGCATGCATTAGAGAACCGTACACAGCTTTATTTCTACATTTCATACATTACTTTATTGTTTATATTAAAACAATTTAAGTAATCACGTACTTGACGCATTCTCAAAACAATGCAGATTTTCTTTCCAATTTCGGTCGCATTACTGATAGAGCAAACCAAATATACAGAACACAAAGTAAAATGTTTAATCGGATGAATTTATTCAATACTAGGCAATGCCTTAAATAGAGATTACATCAAACAGAAATTGCAACGGAAACATAACGTAAACATAACGTAAACAGATGACTAAATCAGATAAACTAAATAACTAAATAAAACGATAAAGATGGATCTGATACGTGAAATCAGGAACCAACTTAATTTATTCTCATCCATGCATAACGGCTCTACTTGATTGAATTACTTCCAATACCCTCCTTTAATTCAATCTTTCTAACTCCAAGTGAAGTGCCTCCCTTAGATAACAAAACTGTTCAGGTCCAAGAGGTTTAGTTAACAAATCTGCGATCTGTTCTTGAGTATGACAAGATCTTAGCACAACTTGGTTAATATCCACCAGACTTTTGATATAATGAAACTTGATATCTATATGCTTGCTTCGACTGTGCATTGCTGCATTCTTTGATAAAAATATAGCAGACACATTATCACAATAGATTTCAGTAGGCTGCTCTTGTTTATATCCAAGTTCATTTAACAACTGCTTCATCCAAATAGCTTGACAGGCTGCACCATTAGCTGAGATATATTCTGCTTCCGTAGATGAAAGAGCCACAACTGATTGTTTCTTAGAACTCCAAGCCACAACACTACTTCCTACTGAAAACACATAAGCAGAAATGCTTCTTCGATCAGCAGACGATCTTGCCCAATCACTATCTGCGTAACCTTCTAGCTTGACATCAACTCCCTTTTAATACCACAAACCAAAATCAATAGTAGCTGCAATATATCTTAAGCTCCTTCTTGCTGCTCCATAATGTTGCGAAGCTGGAGTTTGCATGTATCTAGCGATGAAACCAACTGCAAAGGCCAATTCTGGCCTTGTATGAGTTAGATATAATAAGCCTCCTACCAAACTTCTAAACTTTCTTTCATCCACCTTTCCAGAAATGCCTTCCTGTAACTTCTCACCTTTATTCATAGGTGTTACAACACCTTTACATCCTGTAACAACTCTCATTAAAATTAATAATTAGAATGGTAATTAGCTATTAAGAAAACCCTAATTGAGACACCCAAGTAATTCTGCACTAACCCTAAAATTTTCGTAACAATCGGAATCAGGATCAGGGCCCCTAAAACTCAGGGGGGGTTAAACCCTAGTAACGTTTATCCTCTAACTTGCTGGAGAAGTAAAATTTCGTTGATTAAACAACTCATCCAAGCTACTGGGACACGAACCTACCCTACCCTAAATTGTTACCCGTCGCGACACGCGACAGGACCAGGTCTCCCTGTCGCGACACGCGGGGGAGTCCAATTTTCAGTATAAATAGAAGGGGTTGGGACTTGAATTCAGATGTTCATTCGACGGAAAAACTCATAATATACGTTGAGTTATGCTTAAATTACTACCAAACACACACTAATATCGAATTGCTGCCGCGGAACAGGGTAATTACTCGATCGCTATTACGATTCAGTTTCCGGGATCAATATACCCAAAGAATGTCTAAGTGCCGCCCACATTGGGCTATGCTTTGTCGTTTGTCGGTAATCCGATAAATGAGTTGAAGCATTGTACTTTGTCGTTGTCGATAATTCGATAATGAGTTGAAGTACTATACTTTGTCGTTTGTCATTTTGATAAATGAGTTGAAGTATTGCACTTGGTCATTCATTGCGAGTATTTGATCTCGGGAAATTATCGTAACTGCTGTATTGATCACTAACTCTGTTTTGTGTGCATTATTGTGAAATTAGGTTAACAGGGATAAAATCATATTCTGTCAGTACTAAATCTGCAATGTGAGTCATTCTCTTTTTATCAATTGTTTTACAATACTCCAAACCAATTTTTCAAAGTTATAATTACAGTGATTAAGTTTATGTAATCACCAAATTACAGCCGGTATGTGGGGTATTGTGCACAGTATTATTATTGTTTTAATCACATTAGGTGGGCGAGCCTAAAAGAAAGTGATATACGTCACTCATTGGGCCAGCCAATGGTGATATGACCACAGTCACAGAGCTGGTCTGTGACAAATACCTATTCTTGAAATGTTGGCTGATAATAAACATATGTAAAAACTCTTAATACTGTGAATTATAACAAATGTGTCATTTTCAGTAAAATGAATGATTCACTCAGTATTTCCCCGCTGACAAAATCTTTTTCAAACATGTTTCAGGTGATCTGCTGTAAATCAGGAAAAGTGCTGAGGAGCATTTCAAGCTTAAAATAGTGGCTCAATATAAAATGAATAAAGATGTTTTAAAATAAGAATTTATCACTAAACTTATGTATTGTAAATTATCGGGGTTTTATCCCGAATTGTGAAATAAAAATAATCGGGAAAAATTTAGCTTTACAACGATCCTGATTTTCAAAATTTTCCGCTGCTAAAACTCAATTAAACAAATATCACGGGGTTTCTGTCCCGCGGCTCTGGAAACAGGTAAAACCGGGTCGGGGGCCGTGACAGAAACAAGGTGGTATCAGAGCCACTGAGTTAAGCTAATTAAGTATTTAACCGATACTTAATTTTTCCTGATTACTATTATGTGATTATGTGATTATGTGCTTTTAACTGATTATTTGTTAGTTACAGTATGGGTAAACAAAAGTTGCAAGATATCTATCTTAAATTAGATAGATCAATTTACGAGAAAGGAAGTTCGTCTAAAACTAAAATTTCAAAGCTCCCTACGATTCCTGAGGAAGGAATATTTGTGCAAAAAGCAAATTATGAAAATCCGCTTTCTCCTAGAAAAAGGAGTATGATTATTAAGAAAAGTAAGGAGCAAATCAGAGAAAAGAAAATTAAAAAGGAAACCTTGGAGTTACTTAAGAAATCCCCTTGGGAAGATAAACTCGATGAAAAATGGGCAAATTTATATATGCTAGCCACTGTGGCAGAACATGCAAATCTTTAAAGATGCCCTAAAATTTGCAAGCAGTACTTCCCAATAAGTAAATAAATAAAAGTGAAATAAATTTGAGTGTGTTTTCCTGTATTTTGTACAAATAGTGTGCAATAAAACTTCCATGTTATTTGTTAAACTTTGTTCCAAAGTTTTAACTTGATATTTTATGCATTTTGCATATATGCTACACAGCATGAACGAGATATCTGAAGCTTTTCAGAACCTCAATCTGTACCCAGTGAACATAGAAGTTTCTCATGAATTCACGGGATATCTTGCTGATGTGGACCAACCTGTAAAACTCCCTACTCCACCAGTGACCAAACCAAAAAGGAGGCCAAAGAAAAATTATGTATGGGGAAGCCGTATACGTAAGAAAAAGTCAGTTACAAAAACCCCTAAAACTAGTAAACCTTTAGACAAAGGAAAAGCGATTGTAATCCAGGAAAACCCTAATCCGCAAGAACAAGAAACTGAAGCTCATAATGAGGTTAGGCAAATGGAGGAGCAGTTCGATCAGTATTCTCAGGAAATAGAAATAGAAATAGGGCAAGGTTCTAACCCAACCCAGGTAGAAGTTGGAGAAAGTTCTAATCAAACCAAAAGAGTTACTTTTCAGGATCAGATAGATATTTTACTAGAAAAATGTGAGACTATGCAACCTGCCAGTCCGGGTATTTTTACTTATCCTATCGAAAACCCAATTCCTATGAATTTTGCACCAACCATCACTGAACCAATAGTCCATAACCAACCTGTAGAAATGGAAGAATGGTGGACCAACGATTGGCAATTTCAAAATATTGTCAATAACGCTTACTCATTTCTTCCACAGTTCGACCCAGAACCCCTACCCAATCCACCAATGAGCAATGAGAATTTGGCTGAACTTCGCCATTTCGGTGAAGAGTTGATGGATGCAGGGAATAGAATTAGGGAAATAGGGGGACAGATTGCCTGGAAATATAACGAGAGGGAATTACGTTTCTAGAATAACAACTAGGAGGATGGGAAAGTTATCTTTGTATAATAGTAAAAGTAAATAGTGAAACCAGTTGTAACATAACGAATAAACCGTTGTAAAATATCGGTGTGTATTGATGCATACTATACTGATATGAAATGCAATCGAGAAATCGATAATTTTGGCTTTATGTGTTATAACTTGTTTAATGATTTGTATAAATTGTTAATTGCTAATTATTCATAATAACTTATCATCAGATGACAAATAACGATAACGAACCAGTAAATGAAGTTAATCAATCGGAGCAACACCCAGAAGATCAATATATGACCAAACAAGATATTGAAAATATGGTTGCCCAAGGAATAGCCAACGCAATTCCAATGTTCGTTGCTGCTATGAAAAATCCAAACGATCCGCAACATATCATACCTAGCAAACATACTATCGAAGATAATTTCAGTAATAGTATAAACGGGGGCAATGATCATATAAATCATGACAATGAATCTCAGCACACGCAACGCCCTAAGAAACGAAAGGCTGCAACACCTGGTTGCACTTTCAAAGAATTTCTTGCTTGTAAACCCGCTGAATTTGCAGGCAACGAAGGAGCAACTGCAACACTGCGATGGTTAGAGAAAACCGAAGCAGTAATTGCAATAAGTAAATGTGCTGACGAAGATCAAGTCATGTATGCCTCAAATCTGTTTAAGGAAGGAGCACTAGAATGGTGGAACACAGTGCTACAAGCAAAAGGAAGACGAGAGGCTTATGCTATGACTTGGGAAGAATTTAAGAATCTTGTCGAAAGAAAATTCTGTCCTGAATATGAAAAGGAACAAATGGCAAATAAATTCCTAAATCATCGAATGACCGGAGTAGATTGTCGTGGTTATACTTCGACATTCTTCGAATATGCGAGAGTGGTACCTAACCTGGCTTCGCCAGAACCAGTACTCATTTCTCGATATATTTGGGGATTAATTAGTGAAATTCGCAATATCGTTAAATCTGCGAGACCTCGCACTATTGACGATGCAGTGGAATTAGCTAATACCTTAACCGATGAACTAATCCGTACAAGAGATGAAGATAGGAAGAAAGAATTGGCTCAGAAAATTACCCAAGGATTTAGGGTAGGTAATAGTAGTAATTTCAAGAAAAGAGGAACAGGGCAATCTTCAAATGTGCCATTATGCAAATTTTGCAAAAAGAGACATTTTGGAAAGTGTAATAGAATTTGCAATTTTTGCAAAACAACCGGACATCGGGAAGAAAACTGCAGAAAGAAAACCATAATTTGTTATAATTGTGGAGAAGCTGGACATATCAAACCAGAGTGTCCTAAGTTAATCAACCCAGCAGACAACAAACCCAAGGCAGCTGAAGGAACTACTAAGAAGAATGTTAGAGCATTTCAGCTGACTACTCAAGAAGCAGAACTCATTCCGGATGTGATCGCCGGTACGTTTTTAGTCCACAACGTCTATGCAAAAGTATTATTTGACTCTGGTGCGAACCAAAGTTTTATAAATACTTCATTTTGTCAAGCTCTTAAGTTACCATTAACTACAGTTAGGCAGATCTTTACAGTCGAAACTGCAGATGGGAATTCCATAGAAATTAATCAGGTTTTGCAAAAAGTAGAAATAGAACTTTCAGGTCATAAGTTTGTTGCAAACCTATTGCCTATGAAATTAGATGAGTTTGATGTTGTGTTAGGAATGGATTGGTTAATAGCCAACCATGCTCAAATCATATGTGATAGAAATTCTATAGAAATTCAAGCACCTACTGGGAAGGTAATTAAGATTTCAGGAGATGAACCTAGGAAGCCATTAAAGTTCATATCAGTAATGAAAGTTGCTAATTATGAACGGAACCAAGGAATAGTATATATGATTTCCGTAATCATTTGTACTAAAGGCAAAGAACTCAAGGAAATTCCTGTAGTCTCGGAATACCCAGATGTATTTCCAGAAGATTTACCTGGATTACCACCAGACAGAGAGGTAGAATTTAGGATTCATCTAATCCCAGGAACTACACCGATAGCCAAGGCGCCATATCGATTAGCTCCTACCGAAATGCTAGAATTGAAAAAGCAATTAGATGAATTACTAAGCAAGGGATTTATACAACCTAGTTCATCCCCTTGGGGTGCACCAGTGTTGTTTGTGAAAAAGAAAGATGGATCAATGAGAATGTGTATTGATTATAGAGAATTAAATAAAGTTACAATTAAGAATCGATACCCATTACCTAGGATTGATGATCTTTTCGATCAATTACAAGGAGCTAGGTATTTCTCTAAGATAGACTTAAGATCTGGATACCATCAATTGAAAGTTCAAGAAGAAGACATACCTAAAACTGCTTTAAGAACTAGGTATGGTCATTATGAGTTTACAGTCATGCCCTTCGGATTAACAAATGCCCCAGCTGCATTCATGGACATGATGAACAGAATCTGTAAACCATATTTGGTGTAACACCTCGAAAAATTTCGTCCAATAATGTCTTGACACGTGTTATAAGGTTCCGGTATGTGAAAACATACTTTGGAGGGACTAAAATTGACAAACGGTGAAAACTATGGAACGTAAGGGTCCAAAGTGTCAACAATGGATAAATAGACTCTATGATAACCCTACATAATGTTCATAACCTTAAACGGATGGTTCATGGATCATACGACGCGGAAATTGCACAAAAGTGAGGAATTACAAACAATAGGGGCCAAAAGTGTCAACATGTTGAATTTATACCTCTGAGTGAACTTTTGGCAGACCCGAAGCATTGTAATGCTAAAATATACTCACTAGAATATGTGGTAAAAATTTCATGAAGTTTCGATAACGTATGAGAAAGTTATGGCCAAAACCGTACTAGAGGGGTTAAAAGCGTCAACGTCGAATTTCATGGCTTTTCGGTTGAGCGCAAAGTTATCCGAGGACATTACCATGTTGGTAAATGTCCCAAGGTTCTTAGAAACCAAGTTTGGGGGTTTACGAGTCAAAATAAGTAGCCAAAGCATCGCGTGCAAGAACAGGGACCAAAGCTGCCAAGTTTGAAACTGTTTGGACCTGCAGAACCCCAGGCGGCCCGCCTGGGATATCTTAAGCGGGCCGCGTGACCCTATCAGATGCTGAATTTCGCGAATTTTTGCATTCTGGTCCAATTTGTGAGTTGAAAACAGCTTGCAACACCTCCCTTTTGCTCCAATGGATGGCCATGCATGCCTAGGACACTTGTGATGCTCTTGTAGCTCCTGAATTCACTTTATAATCAGATCAAAGCCACATTTTGAGGACTTGTGTGATCACCAAGAACACTACCAAACTTCAAGAACTTCACAAGGCTTCTCCAGGGATAATCTGATCGACAAGGCCACCTCCTAGTGTTAACTAAGCTTCATTAGGACCTTTGTAAGCCTTCATAACATTCTATAATTCGTTCTTGCATTGATTAATTGTTAAAAGTCAAACCGTTGTTCTTATACTTTGACTTTTCGATTAAACGAGTTTTACTCTGTCATTTCTCGAATTGAAACCACTGATATGTTGGTATTTATGTGGGAAACAAACCCTCAAAAGGGTATTCTCTGATTCCCACTCTAAGCATGCTATTTGTCGTGTCAAAGTTATTTCTAAAAAGTCAACAGAAATCGTTTTTGCGAAATATAGCATAAATAGTAGTGTAGATGACATGCAATCAGTTTGATCATCAAAAATAACTTATAATGAATATAAGAATGTGTTTTACCATAATCAACTCGACAATCTTTAGTATAAACTCGGATCGGAACCGAAAGTCTTATAAAACGACTTTTTCGTTGACTCTCGATTCGGATCCATGCATGCATGTTTGAGATCTGTATTAGAGTTTATTTTTGACCATTTCATTTAAGTTTAACTCTCTGGAATTTTTACATCTTGAGTCTATGCTTAACCGATTCATATGCATGTTTCCGATTTATGCTTAAAGTTGACTATTTTGCCCTTTTTGATATAAAACGTGATTTTTGGAAAAGTGAAAGAGTAGAAATCTTTATTATTAATTTATAAACTTGCACCAAAAATTTGAGATCAGTTGGTGGTCCAGATTTTGAGTTATGGCCGATAGCGTAAAACTATATCTTTATGTTAAATAAACGGCGCATTTAGCGTATAGCCTATTTAAGGCCACTTTCTGATATGAAACTTTTTACCCACTGAGGTTATATAATATTTTGCGATTTTTGAAGATTTTTATTTAATTTTTGGCTGATCGTTTCATAGATCGCTAAGTCGATTCGGTTAATGCCGGTGTTGACCGTTTAAGCCATAAAATGAGTTTTATAAATCCTTTTGACCCCAAACCTTTTTCTACTGATTTTATTTGTTAAATAAATTATTTTGAGCCCTCTGGAAATATAAAAATCTCAGCTTTCTTTTAAAAAACCCGGAAACGGCTCTAAATCGCATTTTTAGCGTTTTTAGCGCATAGTAAGCGTTATACTCATATTAAACATATAAGACTCATACCTACTGATGTATTTAGCATATTTTCATATAATAACAGTAAGTATAAGTCTTTGAACTCAGATTTCCAGTTTTGACATTTTTAGCCCTTGCGAAATTACTAAAATACCCCTACGGTGCATAGTTTGATTTTAAATAATAAGTTTTGTATACGGGTCATACCCTACTGTTATAATATGTCGAATTAAACATATTTACTATATAAATCAGACCCGTAACTCAGATTTCCAATTTAACTCTTTTATAATCTTTTAAATGACCAAAATGCCCTTATGAGGCATAAATTGAGTTTAGATTTATTCGGGGCATAATAGAACATAACTTGCTGATATTATATCATATTTAAAGCATATTATCTCAGGGAACTTGCATATGACTCTTTTGCCTACCCGTAACGCTCTTTTAGCGCTCGGTTCGGTTTATGTAACTAGTTTGCATAAATTGACCGAAACGGGTCAAACGTTATCATTTTTGTCTCAAAATCCAGAATGTATTTTGTATACCCATATTATACAAGTATTCAAACTTGTCGGGTCTAAATCACGTTCTATCCGGTCTTCGCTTAATCGTGCGCTTGAACCGTATATTTCCTTAAAACTAACCGGTCTAAACTTAGGCTTAATTAAAGACCCGTTAGTGTTCTAATTGGTTATTTATACCATCGTTCCAGACTAGAGCCTTCCGGTAAATTGTACCTACGCTTACTTAAGTGAATACGGCTGAGTTATTAAAATTCTTGCTATTTAAGACAGGAGCTAGCTCAGGTAAATACTCTTAACTTATTTTCCCTATTACGGGCTTGGGATACGGTAATATAAATACCGCATGGTCAGGTATGGGATTCGAAGACCAATGTGTCGGGAAATTCAAATAACCTGTTTTAATTCGTATTGCTTGACTGAAACATTGGGGGTTAATGCGACCGTGTCCTGGATATCCTTGACTCATTAATTGCAATGGCCACGACCTAAGCACGGGGTGTAGGCATACACCTGACAGATGCTTTATGCTTATTATTTGATTATACCCAATATGGGATTCCCAATAGGGGAATAGTGGTGTGTCGGTTAATCTTGAACCGGCTTAGGACCGGGCCCCGTATGTAGAGCAAGTTACGTAAAACTGATAACATGAGATATAGTTTGTCCCAAGTATAAAAGATTAATCTTGCCTTGTGCATCTTAATCAAGTGTCAAAATAGTTTTGTGCCTTGTGCGCCTAAACCAATTTTCATAAACTCTTTTCAAATGAGTCAGTTGAGTGTATTTACCAGTGAAAACTGACGTATTTTCCAAAGTCTAAGTGACAGGTACAAGTACGTAATAGGCTGGAAGCTGCTCAGGGCGTTAATAAGGAATCTTGCAAATTCTAGGCGTCTAAAGTCTGTTGAACAATATTTAAGTTTTAAGATCCGCCTGTGGATCCCCTACTTTCCGTTGTAATACTTGATATTACTTTATATTCGGATTGTAATATATTTATCTTTTGCTTCCGCTGTGCATTTATAAATTGTGTTGTTTGACTATGATGTTATCAACTACGTCACGATACTCCCCATCGGGCCCACCGGTGACACGTGGAAATTGGGGGTGTGACAGGTTGGTATCAGAGCCAACGCTGAGTGAATTAAACATTATCCTAATGTGTTTAATCTCAGTGACACAATTGCACATACTTGAGTCTAGACTTAACATAGGAATACTCCCGATTCTAATCTGGAATTTATTGCTTCCAATTATTTTATATGTTGGATACGTCGCCAAGCGAAGGAGCCGTAATAGGAGTCCTCCACACCCGGAGCCCCGAGATGCTGAGCTTCGTACCACGGCTAAAGTGAAATGAACATCCAAGGAGAAAGCATTCAGAAATAAAATAACGGGGAAGAGACTCCTTTTACTGAAGATCGTTTCCTTATTAGTCCTTATAAGGACATAATTATCTTTCAGTCCCTACGAGGACAACATTATTCCTTTCAAGTCCCGCTTAGGGCAACTTTATACTTTTACTTTTATATAATGGAATGATTACGTTTGGACTTTCATTCTAAATAAGAAATATTAAATAAACGGAAAATGACATTTTTGATCTACCATTATAATAAGATGGCAAAATCTAAAAAGGGACAATACCTAGCTCAGGTGTCAGTTAAGACAGAGCCAAGATGGTATCTCCATAATTAGATTCAGATCCATAATTAACGTCTCAACTTAGGATTGATCTGCGTTATGTTAAAGAGAGAATCTTAGGGGTGAAACCTAGCCACGTGTCGACGCAGACATGGCCAAGATGGTAGAACCTGTCGAAAAGATTCCAAATTTATGTTAACATCTGAAAGTGTGTTAACATGCTGGACAAAATTGTGATGCATTATAAATCACACAGGCCAAATTTGAAAATTGGGATTTATTTAAAATTCCCTGCAAGTAAAATAGCCATCCATTAAGGATGAAGTGCCTACGGGTAATAAATTTGAAAATTGGGATTTATTTAAAATTCCCTGCAAGTAAAATAGCCATCCATTAGTGATGTAGTGCCTACAGGCCAAACTTATTAAACATCCAATAGTGATGTAGCGCCTACGGGCCATACTAAATGTCATATAATACAAAAGGCAGTGGTGGTCTATGACTCCCTGTCAAGAAAAGGTAATGAACTTTGATTCACACCTAAATGCCTCGATCCCAGGCGATCATGGCTTATAAATTAAACTTGTCTAAGCGACTAGGCCATTTGTGCTATTATTAACTTATAAATTAGGATTTATGAAAAAAAAATCCTGAATAAAATAAATATCTTTCCTTCTCTGCCAGTATGCAGTTTAAAAAGAATCTCAAAGGTAAGACCTAGCCTACACGGCCAAGATGGTGAAACCTACTCAAGGGATTCAGATCCTTGTTAACACCTAAGAACGTGTTAACACTCTTGACAAATGTGATTCGAAAAAATCACAACGGTCATCCTTATATTGGACTCCTCCAATTCTCTTGTCTGGCCTAGTAATTAGAAATCATGGCTTAAGTCATCCTATAAGATGATCATATTATAAACATCCGTTAGTGATGAAGTGCCTGCGGGCTAAACCTGTTGTCCAATAAGATAACACGACGGTTGTGGTCTACGACTCCCTGTCTAAAAACATTGGACTAGGTCCAAACATAATAGTCTATAAGATCAATGCGATCATGACTAATATCATCTAATAGGATGATCATGTTATTTAACATCCCTTAGTGATACTTTGCCTACGGGATATAATATATTGTCCAATAGTGACAAGGCAACTGTAATCTTTTACAATTTTTGCCCAAGGGGGTGAGCTATGCTCAAATCCCATAGTCTATATGATCAACGCGATCCTGACCAGTATCATCAGTATGATCACCATAATATTAACATCCCTAGTGATGAAAAGCCTATGGGCTATACTTTGTTCTATTTGAGATAGGACAAAGCTAGTGGTGGACTTTATGACCCCTTGTTCAAAGTAGTGGGTTATACTCAACACTAACAGTCTATATGATCAGTGCGATCATGACTAAGATCATCTGATACGACGATCCTATTATTTATAGAATATTTGAAGTACAATCTTGGGCCTCCCTATCTTCATAAGGAGACTTCAAGAAGTACTTTCCGACTCAAGGGTTATGATTGTATGCATCTTGACGGTGAATTAGATAACGAAACTAGAGTAATATAATAAACACATGGTGGATACGCTGCTGGTACTTCCTATATATAAGTGTGTTTATTGTACTACCCTTCGTGGTGTTATCCTGAATCACCGATAAGATCTATATCACCCACGGGTTACATGTTATATTGTCCATTAGAGACATTGTCGGATATGACCACTGTAGTACATCGTCGAAGGTGATGGGCGATGCCCAAGCCTTAAAGTCTATGAGATCGGTAAGATCATGACTAATATACTCAATGATGATAAATATATATACATATATGTATATATGTAAACATCCATTAATGATGTCCTAGGATTTGCCTATGTGCCAAAATAAAAATAAATCGCCTTTCAAGACGATGACAAGGGTAGCCTATGACTCCCTGTCCAATGGTGAAGAACTAGATTCAAATCTTAAAACCCCTAATCTAATAAGATTGCAGCTTATATATTAATTCCTTAAGTGCCATATTTTGTATGTCCTTTGTGACAAGGCCTCCGGGCCTATGATTATTAATGTCCGTCATGACAAGCCTTCCAACTATCTAAAGATTGTCGTTATGACAAGGACAGTTGTGACATTGTGATCCCCAGTCAAAAGGTAATGGACTCGGTCCAAACCATAAACACAACTGATGGTCCTTTTTGACCTAGGCTAAATATAATTGACATACTTTCTAGTAGCATACTATAAGGAAGTTATAAACCTAACAGCCATTGTGGTTTAGTAATGCCATGGCTTTATAAATCATCCATTACGATGATTTCATAATAACTTGCATCTAAGCATACGTTATTTTTGGTGTTAGTACCAAAGCTCCAGAATGGAGGTTTCCGACGAAGCACACAGCAGTGCAGCGGCTAAAAACAAGGATGCAAATATAAATATAAATGTTAATGGCACTACTCTTCAGGCCTTGATTAGCGCAGCAATTAGTGAAGTTGTGGATAAGGTCCTTGAGAACAAAAAGGAACCGAGTGTCACTCACTCAAAGATCCATACGGAAACGAATACACCAGCTCGTAAGGCGAGCTCCGTCTACTCTTCAGATGAAAAGAGCGAACCTCAGGAGTTAGTACTCTATGATAAGCCCCGTTCAACTGAGGGCGGGTGCACCTACAAATATTTCGTCTCATGCAAACCCAGAGATTTTAATGGCGAAAAAGGAGCAATTGATGCTATGGAATGGCTTGAGGAAATGGAAACGGTTGTGGACATCAGCGGTTGTGCTGATAAGGACGTAGTAAAATTCGTTTCACAATCTTTTAAAGGAGAGGCTCTTGTATGGTGGAAGGCCATGATGCAGTCCACGGGGAAAATTCTCCTATACCTTATGGGATGGTCCAAGTTTGTGGACCTTATCAAAGAAAACTACTGTCCACAACACGAAGTGGAAAAGGTGGAGACAGATTTTCTGACTCTCACAATGAAGAACCTAAATTGTCAGCAATATGTTACCGACTTCAACTCCCTATCTAGACTGGTACCCTACTTAATTACCCCGGAACCAAAACGCATTGCGCGTTTCATCGGTGGTTTGGCACCAGAAATAAAAGGAGATGTTAAGGCTTCAAGGCCCACCAACTACAGATCAGCTGTAGATCTATCCTTGTCTCTCACTCTAGATGTAGTGAGACAAAAGTCGTTCATGAATGAAACTAATGACAAAAGACAAAGGGAGGAGGATAACTCTCAGAATCCTAAGAAGAGCAAATCCAAGCTCAGCAATAACCAACAGGATTCCAACAAAAAGCCTACATGCAAAACCTGTAAAAGAAGACATTGGGGGCAATGTCGATTAAGCCAAAAGATAAAGCAATGTGGCATCTGTAAAAGAACTGGCCACCAGTCCCACGAATGTAGGGACATGAAGGATGCAAACTGTTTCAGCTGTGGTGAAAAGGGGCACATCAGTACTAATTGCCCTAAGGCTGCCAAGAAAGGAGCAGCTAGGTCTGGAAAGGATAAGAAAGGAACCGCCTAGACTACCTGTTGAATACCTGAGACAGTGCACATCGATAATAGCATTAGGTACGTCCTTTACCATTTAGCATTGATAATGACTGCCAAGTATTTTCTTTTTTTTTGCATTGATGCAAGGGATAATAAACCTTTAGCAAACCATAAGCTTAGCAAACTCTGGATTACATTCATAAGGACTTCATATATTAAATATGAGGTATCAATTACCGGTGGAATCTTTGATGACCTCTCTCCCATCCTCGGAGATAATCCTTTCATAAGAATCTGGAGTACTCTTCCCCAGAAAGAGTACGACAATATATATTATTTATTTTATTTTATTATTTTCTCATTGTTTTCTATCGTCTGCGAATGCCAAACTATGTTTGATAAGAGTACCATATGAGGATTGGCGTATCCTAGTGTGTCCCATAGATTGCTTCCATGCCTGATCAGTATGGAGGTTTAATGCATGGGATCCCCGAAGATATCCCAATGGTCGTATTGTACTAAAGTCGACTAGTAGTATTCAAAGGAGATATCCAATATAAAAATGTCCTTATAAGTATCTCTACTTAGGGCATCTTTGCAATGGTAAAGGGAATGTGTCAATTATCTGACACCGACAGCGATAGATGAGCCAAAGTCTGAGAATACAGAAATCTCTGACATCTCTACGTATCATAATTAGCTTCTTTATAAGAATTACCATGTTTACCTTCTGAGAGGCAAGAGGATGTTAGGGCAAACATCCCGCTTAGGGCTGCAGTTATTGTAAGAATCTTATATCTGTTATTACCAGCGAAATAGGAAGAACTAAGAGCCAAATCCATAAGTTTTGGATAAGGGTTCGAAAAGCTAAAATTCAAGGTTCTAAGAACTCCGATTTTTTTTCGTAAATAAGAAAGACGGATCATCTTGCTTATGCATTGATTACCGCAACCCTATTTAGGCAATATCTAGGAATCCCCAATTGCCGCCCAGGATCGTCGATTTATTCGACTGACTTAAAGGATTAGCTACCCCTTAAGGTTAGTTTTTAAGCAGTGATTGGAATAACCATCTCACCTTAAGATTAGCTTGTCTATAACAGTTGTTATATAAGTATCAACGCTGCTCCTTTGGGAGACCATGGATAGATAAGATATTAAACATCTATTGCTAGACAGAAGATTGGTAAGTCCAATTATCAGGATCTAAAGGTTGCCTTGGAAACAACGAATAAGATCGAGCAAATCCATAACCATCTATAAGTTGCCAGTATTCGGCAGAGAATCTAGGATTCATGGAAATAGAAAACCTCCTAAGTTCTTGTTAAGAAATAAGGTTCAACAAAGGATATCACCCTGGAAAGGTGTGCCAATCTGTTAATTGTCAGGCTAGTAAGCTCTGAATATATGAAATCATTCGAAGTAATCGAATCTATCAAGATCAAATAATTTATGAGCTAAAACCTATTCAAGGAGCTTGGTGGAGCTCGCGATGTATTGCACCCTAAGGATTAAAGGATATGTTCCGCCAATAGGTCAAGAAGCACTATCACATAGCGGTTGGCAGACGGACGAACAGAGTGAGCGTACCATCCAAACATTGGAAGACATGCTTCGAGCATGTGTGATTAATTTAGGTGGCAGTTGGGATAACCACCTACCCTTGATAGAGTCCTCCTATAAAAATATCTACCATACTAGTATTAGGGCCGCGCCTTTTGAGGCCTTATACGGTAGGAAGTGTAGATCGCCTATATGTTGGGCAGAAGTTGGAGATGTCCAACTATCAGGACCAGAAATCGTTTTCAAGACGACAGACAAGATCGTTCAGATTCGCGATCGTTTGAAAGCTGCCAGGGATAGGCAGAAAAATTAAGCGGATCCAAAGCGCAAAGATTTTCACTGCTATGTAGGTGATAAAGTGTTACTTAAGGTATCGCCCTGGGAGGGGGTGATGCGATTTGGTAAGAAAGGCAAGCTAAGCCCGAGGTACATAGGACCCTTCAGGATTGTCGAACGTATCGGGTCAGTTGCTTATAAGTTAAACTTGCCTGAAGAACTTAGCGCTATACCTAATGTGTTCCGCATCTGTAATCTGAAGAAGTGTTTCGCTGACGAATCACTGATTATACCGCATACAGATATGCACATAGATGAGAGTATGAAGTTCGTGGAAAAACCTTTGTCGATTGAGGATCGACAGGTAAAGAAGCTTCGAAGGAAGCATGCACCTATTGTCAAGGTCAAATGGGATACCCGTAGAGGTCCCGAATATACGTGGAAAGTGGAATCCACGATGAAGGAAAAAATATCCTCATTTATTTTAGTAAATCTCGAGGTCGAGATTTCTTTTAAGGGGGTGAGGATGTAACACCTCGAAAAATTTCGTCCAATAATGTCTTGACACGTGTCATAAGGTTCCGGTATGTGAAAACATACTTTAGAGGGACTAAAATTGACAAACGGTGAAAACTATGGAACGTAAGGGTCCAAAGTGTCAACAATGGATAAATAGACTCTATGATAACCCTACATAATGTTCATAACCTTAAACGGATGGTTCATGGATCATACGACGCGGAAATTGCACAAAAGTGAGGAATTACAAACTATAGGGGCCAAAAGTGTCAACATGTTGAATTTATACCTCTGAGTGAACTTTTGGCAGATCCGAAGCATTGTAATGCTAAAATATACTCACTAGAATATGTGGTAAAAATTTCATGAAGTTTCGATAACGTATGAGAAAGTTATGGCCAAAACCGTACTTGAGGGGTTAAAAGCGTCAACGTCGAATTTCATGGCTTTTCGGTTGAGCGCAAAGTTATCCGAGGACATTACCATGTTGGTAAATGTCCCAAGGTTCTTAGAAACCAAGTTTGGGGGTTTACGAGTCAAAATAAGTAGCCAAAGCATTGCGTGCAAGAACAGGGACCAAAGCTGCCAAGTTTGAAACTGTTTGGACCTGCAGAACCCCAGGCGGCCCGTCTGGGATATCTTAAGCGGGCCGCGTGACCCTATCAGATGCTGAATTTCGCGAATTTTTGCATTCTGGTCCAATTTGTGAGTTGAAAACAGCTTGCAACACCTCCCTTTTGCTCCAATGGATGGCCATGCATGCCTAGGACACCTGTGATGCTCTTGTAGCTCCTGAATTCACTTTATAATCAGATCAAAGCCACATTTTGAGGACTTGTGTAATCACCAAGAACACTACCAAACTTCAAGAACTTCACAAGGCTTCTCCAGGGATAATCTGATCGACAAGGCCACCTCCTAGTGTTAACTAAGCTTCATTAGGACCTTTGTAAGCCTTCATAACATTCTATAATTCGTTCTTGCATTGATTAATTGTTAAAAGTCAAACCGTTGTTCTTATACTTTGACTTTTCGATTAAACGAGTTTTACTCTGTCATTTCTCAAATTAAAACCACTGATATGTTGGTATTTATGTGGGAAACAAACCCTCAAAAGGGTATTCTCTGATTCCCACTCTAAGCATGCTATTTGTCGAGTCAAAGTTATTTCTAAAAAGTCAACAGAAATCGTTTTTGCGAAATATAGCATAAATAGTAGTGTAGATGACATGCAATCAGTTTGATCATCAAAAATAACTTATAATGAATATAAGAATGTGTTTTACCATAATCAACTCGACAATCTTTAGTATAAACTCGGATCGGAACCGAAAGTCTTATAAAACGACTTTTTCGTTGACTCTCGATTCGGATCCATGCATGCATGTTTGAGATCTGTATTAGAGTTTATTTTTGACCATTTCATTTAAGTTTAACTCTCTGGAATTTTTACATCTTGAGTCTATGCTTAACCGATTCATATGCATGTTTCCGATTTATGCTTAAAGTTGACTATTTTGCCCTTTTTGATATAAAACGTGATTTTTGGAAAAGTGAAAGAGTAGAAATCTTTATTATTAATTTATAAACTTGCACCGAAAATTTGAGATCAGTTGGTGGTCCAGATTTTGAGTTATGGCCGATAGCGTAAAACTATATCTTTATGTTAAATAAACGGCGCATTTAGCGTATAGCCTATTTAAGGCCACTTTCTGATATGAAACTTTTTACCCACTGATGTTATATAATATTTTGGGATTTTTGAAGATTTTTATTTAATTTTTGGCTGATCGTTTCATAGATCGCTAAGTCGATTCGGTTAATGCCGGTGTTGACCGTTTAAGCCATAAAATGAGTTTTATAAATCCTTTTGACCCCAAACCTTTTTCTACTGATTTTATTTGTTAAATAAATTATTTTGAGCCCTCTGGAAATATAAAAATCTCAGCTTTCTTTTAAAAAACCCGGAAACGGCTCTAAATCGCATTTTTAGCGTTTTTAGCGCATAGTAAGCGTTATACTCATATTAAACATATAAGACTCATACCTACTGATGTATTTAGCATATTTTCATATAATAACAGTAAGTATAAGTCTTTGAACTCAGATTTCCAGTTTTGACATTTTTAGCCCTTGCGAAATTACTAAAATACCCCTACGGTGCATAGTTTGATTTTAAATAATAAGTTTTGTATACGGGTCATACCCTACTGTTATAATATGTTGAATTAAACATATTTACTGTATAAATCAGACCCGTAACTCAGATTTCCAATTTAACTCTTCTATAATCTTTTAAATGACCAAAATGCCCTTATGAGGCATAAATTGAGTTTAGATTTATTCGGGGCATAATAGAACATAACTTGCTGATATTATATCATATTTAAAGGATATTATCTCAGGGAACTTGCATATGACTCTTTTGCCTACCCGTAACGCTCTTTAGCGCTCGGTTCGGTTTATGTAACTAGTTTGCATAAATTGACCGAAACGGGTCAAACGTTATCATTTTTGTCTCAAAATCCAGAATGTATTTTGTATACCCATATTATACAAGTATTCAAACTTGTCGGGTCTAAATCACGTTCTATCCGGTCTTCGCTTAATCGTGCGCTTGAACCGTATATTTCCTTAAAACTAACCGGTCTAAGCTTAGGCTTAATTAAAGACCCGTTAGTATTCTAATTGGTTATTTATACCATCGTTCCAGACTAGAGCCTTCCGGTAAATTGTACCTACGCTTACTTAAGTGAATACGGCTGAGTTATTAAAATTCTTGCTATTTAAGACAGGAGCTAGCTCAGGTAAATACTCTTAACTTATTTTCCCTATTACGGGCTTGGGATACGGTAATATAAATACCGCATGATCAGGTATGGGATTCGAAGACCAATGTGTTGGGAAATTCAAATAACCTGTTTTAATTCGTATTGCTTGACTGAAACATTGGGGGTTAATGCGACCGTGTCCTGGATATCCTTGACTCATTAATTGCAATGGCCACGACCTAAGCACGGGGTGTAGGCATACACCTGACAGATGCTTTATGCTTATTATTTGATTATACCCAATATGGGATTCCCAATATGGGAATAGTGGTGTGTCGGTTAATCTTGAACCAGCTTAGGACCGGGCCCCGTATGTAGAGCAAGTTACGTAAAACTGATAAAATGAGATATAGTTTGTCCCAAGTATAAAAGATTAATCTTGCCTTGTGCATCTTAATCAAGTGTCAAAATAGTTTTGTGCCTTGTGCGCCTAAACCAATTTTCATAAACTCTTTTCAAATGAGTCAGTTGAGTGTATTTACCAGTGAAAACTGACGTATTTTCCAAAGTCTAAGTGACAGGTACAAGTACGTAATAGGCTGGAAGCTGCTCAGGGCGTTAATAAGGAATCTTGCAAATTCTAGGCGTCTAAAGTCTGTTGAACAATATTTAAGTTTTAAGATCCGCCTGTGGATCCCCTACTTTCCGTTGTAATACTTGATATTACTTTATATTCGGATTGTAATATATTTATCTTTTGCTTCCGCTGTGCATTTATAAATTGTGTTGTTTGACTATGATGTTATCAACTACGTCACGATACTCCCCACCGGGCCCACCGGTGACACGTGGAAATTGGGGGTGTGACATTTGGATAAATTTGTGATCGTGTTTATTGATGATATACTTATTTATTCCAAAAGTCAAGCCGAGCATTGTCAGCATTTACATGCACTCTTAACTTTGTTAAGAAAAGAAAAGCTGTACGCTAAATTCTCAAAATGTGAATTTTGGTTACAAGAAGTACAATTCTTAGGCCACATGGTGAATCACGAAGGTATTCACGTAGATCCTGCTAAAATCGAAGCAATTACCAATTGGAAGGTTCCACAAACTGCAATGGAAATTAGAAGTTTTATAGGTTTAGCCGGTTATTATAGACGGTTTATTAAGGATTTCTCCAAGATAGTTGTACCATTAACTAAGCTAACCTGTAAAGCCACTAAGTTTGAATGGGGGCCAAAGCAAGAAGAAGCCTTTAGAATCTTAAAGCAGAAATTAACCAATGCGCCAATCTTAGCCTTACCAGAAGGAACGGAAGATTTTGAAGTATATGCTTCAAAATTAGGATACGGATGTGTGTTGATGCAACGCAAGAAGGTAATTGCGTATGCCTCTAGACAATTGAAAAAGCACGAAGAAAACTATACGACTCATGATTTAGAACTAGGAGCCATAGTTTTTGCCCTTAAGATTTGGAGACATTATCTGTATGGAAGTAAGTTTACTGTTTATACAGACCACAAGAGTTTAAGGTATATATTCGGACAAAAAGAATTAAACATGAGGCAAAGAAGATGGATGGAAGTCTTGAGTGATTACGACTGTGATATTCAATATCACGAAGGAAAAGCAAACGTAGTCGCTGACGCCTTAAGTCGTAAATATCATGAAAAACAAAAGCGAGTCCGTGCTCTTAGAATAAATCTACAAGTAGATTTAAGAGAACAAGTGAAGGAAATCCAGAAAACAGCAATCAAGGACAATACCGAAGGAATGAAAGGTTATCTAAAAGAATTAGAACAAGGAAATGATGGAATTTGGAAATTCCACAAAAGCAGAATTTGGGTACCTAAGCAAGGAGATTTAAGATCGAAAATTTTAGAGGAAGCTCATAAATCTAGGTATACTGTACACCCAGTAAACAATAAGATGTACAAAGATTTAAGAAAGAACTTCTGGTGGATAGGAATGAAAAAGGATATAGCTGAATATGTATCTAAGTGTTTAACTTGTTTACAAGTTAAAGCGGAACACCAGAAACCCTCAGGTCTATTACAACAGTTAGAAATGCCTGTATGGAAATGGGAACTCATAACAATGGACTTTGTTACTAAGTTACCCAAAACCAGAAAAAGGTAATGATGCAATTTGGGTAATCGTGGACCGATTAACCAAATCAGCTCATTTTCTACCCATAAAAGAAACCTTTAGCATGGAAAGGTTAGCCAAGTTGTATGTGGATGAAATAGTATCCTTACATGGAGTCCCACTCTCCATCGTATCGGATAGAGATAGTCGTTTCACTTCCCGATTTTGGACAAGTTTTCAAGAATCAATGGGAACCCGACTCAATCTCAGTACTGCGTATCATCCACAAACTGATGGACAAAGTGAAAGGACAATCCAAACTCTGGAAGACATGCTCCGAGCATGTGTAATTGACTTTGGAGGTAATTGGGATAACCATTTACCATTAATTGAATTCTCCTATAACAATAGTTATCATTCAAGTATCGAAGCTGCACCATTCGAAGCACTGTACGGACGTAAGTGCAGAACTCCAGTATGTTGGGCAGAAATCGGAGAAAGTCAATTATCAGGTCCTGAGATTGTACAAGAAACTACTGACAAGATAACTCAGATCAAGGAAAGACTGAAAACAGCTAGAGATCGCCAGAAGAGTTATGCAGACAATCGTCGCGAACCGCTTGAATTCCAAATAGGAGACAAGGTACTTTTAAAAGTATCTCCTTGGAAAGGTGTTGTAAGATTCGGTAAGAAAGGGAAACTGAGTCCCCGATATGTTGGACCATTTCCAGTGATTCAACGAATCGGACCAGTTGCTTATCGCTTACAACTACCAGAAGAACTAGCTGGAGTACATGATGTATTTCATGTATCCAACCTTAAGAAATGTTTATCAGATGAATCTCTGGTAGTACCTCTTCAAGACATAGAGGTAAATGAAAAACTGAAATTCATAGAAAAACCTTTACAAATAGAAGACCGGAAAGTCAAATTCCTCAAACACAAGCGACTTGTGTTGGTAAAAGTCAAATGGAATTCCAAGAGAGGACCGGAATACACTTGGGAATTAGAGTCAGAAATGAAGCGCAAGTATCCTCATCTATTCCAGTGAATCTCGAGGACGAGATTTTTCCTAAGGTGGGGAGGATGTAACAAATCTCATTAAAATTAATAATTAGAATGGTAATTAGCTATTAAGAAAACCCTAATTGAGACACCCAAGTAATTCTGCACTAACCCTAAAATTTTCATAACAATCGGAATCAGGATCAGGGCCCCTAAAACTCAGGGGGGGTTAAACCCTAGTAACGTTTATCCTCTAACTTGCTGGAGAAGTAAAATTTCGTTGATTAAACAACTCATCCAAGCTACTGGGACACGAACCTACCCTACCCTAAATTGTTACCCGTCGCGACACGCGACAGGACCAGGTCTCCCTGTCGCGACACGCGGGGGAGTCCAATTTTCAGTATAAATAGAAGGGGTTGGGACTTGAATTCAGATGTTCATTCGACGGAAAAACTCATAATATACGTTGAGTTATGCTTAAATTACTACCAAACACACACTAATATCGAATTGCTGCCGCGGAACAGGGTAATTACTCGATTGCTATTACGATTCAGTTTCCGGGATCAATATACCCAAAGAATGTCTAAGTGCCGCCCACATTGGGCTATGCTTTGTCGTTTGTTGGTAATCCGATAAATGAGTTGAAGCATTGTACTTTGTCGTTGTCGATAATTCGATAATGAGTTGAAGTACTATACTTTGTCGTTTGTCATTTTGATAAATGAGTTGAAGTATTGCACTTGGTCATTCATTGCGAGTATTTGATCTCGGGAAATTATCGTAACTGCTGTATTGATCACTAACTCTGTTTTGTGTGCATTATTGTGAAATTAGGTTAACAGGGATAAAATCATATTCTGTCAGTACTAAATCTGCAATGTGAGTCATTCTCTTTTTATCAATTGTTTTACAATACTCCAAACCAATTTTTCAAAGTTATAATTACAGTGATTAAGTTTATGTAATCACCAAATTACAGCCGGTATGTGGGGTATTGTGCACAGTATTATTATTGTTTTAATCACATTAGGTGGGCGAGCCTAAAAGAAAGTGATATACGTCACTCATTGGGCCAGCCAATGGTGATATGACCACAGTCACAGAGCTGGTCTGTGACAAATACCTATTCTTGAAATGTTGGTTGATAATAAACATATGTAAAAACTCTTAATACTGTGAATTATAACAAATGTGTCATTTTCATTAAAATGAATGATTCACTCAGTATTTCCCCGCTGACAAAATCTTTTTCGAACATGTTTCAGGTGATCTGCTGTAAATCAGGAAAAGTGCTGAGGAGCATTTCAAGCTTAAAATAGTGGCTCAATATAAAATGAATAAAGATGTTTTAAAATAAGAATTTATCACTAAACTTATGTATTGTAAATTATCGGGGTTTTATCCCGAATTGTGAAATAAAAATAATCGGGAAAAATTTAGCTTTACAACGATCCTGATGTTCAAAATTTTCCGCTGCTAAAACTCAATTAAACAAATATCACGGGGTTTCTGTCCCGCGGCTCTGGAAACAGGTAAAACCGGGTCGGGGGCCGTGACACATCCCCACATTCCAAATTTCTTGAGAAGATCAGTAGCATACTTCTTTTGGGACACAAACACTCCATTAGAAGTTTGATTGATTTCTAATCCTAGGAAGTAAGTTAACTTCCCAAGATCAGTCATATCAGATTCTTTTATCATCTTTGACTTGAATTCTTCCAGCAATGACTGAGATGAACTAGTGTATATGATATCATCAACATAAATGCATATGATGATTATACCACATTTACCCGTTTTCTTGACATACACAGTAGGCTCACTAGTGATTCTCAAATAAGAATTAAGATTCAAATAAGAATTGATGCAGTCATACCAGGCTCTTGGTGTTTGCTTGAGGCCATAAAGAGCTTTATGCAACCTGTATACCTTGTGCTCTTTCCCTTTTGTTTCGGAGCCAGGTGGTTGAGTAACATAGACTTCCTCTTGAAGTGGCTCATTCAAGAATGCTGATTTCACATCGAGCTGATAGATGCTCCAACCTTGTTGTGCAGCTAGAGATAGAATTACTCGAATAGTTTTAAACCTTGCTACAGGTGCAAAGGTTTCTTCATAATTGATTCCATACTCTTGAGCATACCCCTTAGCAACAGTTCGAGCTTTATACTTCTGAATCTGCCCATTTGCATCCAACTTGACTCTAAATATCCACTTTAGGCCAATTGCTTGTTTATCATCTGGTAAATCAACCAGTGACCAGGTCTTGTGTTTTTTCAAAGCCTCCAATTCCACTTTCATAGTCTCCCTCCATTGTTTGAATGAAGCAGCTTCTTCATAGGAATTTGGTTCAACAGAAGAGAGAGCTAGCTGACATTCATATAGTTGTTGAACTTGTTCTGGTTCAAATGGAATAGTTGCTTGATACACTTGATTCAATGACCTGATTCTTGTATTTTCTCGGTTACCATGCCTGCTGTTTGAACTTTCTTCGGCTGCAGTTGGACTTCTTGTTTCATTACTAGTACTTGCACTGTTCTGGCTTGTTTCATTACTCTCATTTTCACTCTCTCGTGCACTAGTTGAAAGGTCATCTTCCTTCAAGGAACACACGAACCGGACCAATCGAACACACACGCGATGTGCGAAAACCACCGCGTGCCTCGTACCACAACGTAGAGCTCGTACAGAAGGTGTAGAAGATGAGTGAATCATGAATACACAAAGTATGCACAATTGACAATCACACAGATTGAATGAAGAACACAAAGTTAGGGTTTGTTTGCACAAGAAGTTTTCTCCAAAATATTCACTGTTTCATTGAATGTGTTCCCTGTTTGCGTACAAGACACTAAGAATATATACACAGCTAAGGTCGCACCACATTGCAATGAAACTCTCAGTACTTAACAAATAAGTACTCACCACTAAAAGGAAAACAACAAGGTCTCACACTAAGGTCTCACACTAAGGTCTCACCATATAAATCAACAAGTTCTCACCACTAAGGTCTTACCATATAAACCAACAAGTTCTCACCACTAAGGTCTCACAATATAAACCAACAAGTTCTCACCACTAAGGTCTCACCATATAAACCAACAAGTTCTCACCACTAAGGTCTCACCATATAAACCACATGATGAGACATAAATGAACAAGTTCTCATGAGACACTTTCACATAATTGCAAGATTAGTCCTTCAATGTTGAAACTTCAGCAGTATCCAGCATTTATCAAACTTTGGTGCACTTACATACTCCCCCTTGATATATGTGGGATCTGCAAATCTTCAACGAGTCTTCGAGAAGCCGTTTCCCGCATTTATCATCCTGAAGTGCATTTACACTAGTATCTTCACCTTCATCAGGCTCCCACATGTTAACAAATTCAGAAGAAATTACATACTTGTCATCTTGTTTCCCATTCCACTTAGCATGTTCATCAAATACAACATTTCTGCTAGTTATGACACACCTCCTGACAGGATCATATAGCCGGGAAGCCTTGGAACTTTGAGAATAACCGATGAAGATACATTTTCATGCCTTATCTTCCAACTTCCTTCTTTGCTGTTTTGGTATCAAACTATATGCCACACATCCAAAAACTTTCAAACGATGAACCGAAGGAATTCTATTATACCATACCTGAAATGGTGTTGCTTCATCAAGGGCTTTTGTGGGAGACAAATTTCTGAGATACACCGCAGTTGCTACAGCTTCTCCCCAGAACACATTACTGAGATTCTTTTCATGTAGCATACTCAAGGCCATTTCTACTATTGTTCTATTCTTTCTTTCAGATACTCCGTTGTGTTCTCCGTTGTGTTCTGGAGTATAAGGGGGTGTTAAATCCCTCCTTATACCCTCTTGCTCAAAAAATGTCATGAATTCATTAGAACAGAACTCTCCTCCCCTATCTGTTCTAAATGCTTTGATTTTCTTATTCATTTCAGTTTCAACCTTGGCCTTAAACAATTTAAACTTTTCAAACACCTCATACTTGTTTTGTAGAAAATAAACCCATGTCATCCTACTTACATCATCAGTAAATAGTAAAAAATACCTGCTGCCCCCTAATGATTTGGTGGGCATTGGTCCACAAATGTCCGCATGGATCAGATCTAACACATGAGTTGTCCGAGATGATTGAGAGGGAAAAGGAGCCCTTGTTATCTTGCCATGTGTTGGAAATTGGTGAAAATAACATTTTTCACAAATATAGGAAAATGATTTTTTCCTATTTTGGACTAGAAATAAATATAAGAAAATGAGCGGGTTTTATATCTTTTTTTGTGGGTTTGTGTTCTATGTTGGAAGAGCTTCGCAATGAACTAAACCACGTCCAAAATGGAGCTAAGATGAATGAGATATCGATGCTCAAAGTTTGGTGTTTGAAACTTGAATGCTGGAAAAAGTGGGAAAGTGGCACCTTGTCCCACATAGGAGGAGAGATGAAACTTAAAGGGGTATTTAAGTGGGAACTCTCCATCCTTATTGTTTCATGGAAGCACTCACTAAGTGTACTCGCGAAGGGTGCGGAGCACCCTAACTCGCACTCGCACTCGCAAACGCGCGCGCGTGGCGTGTGCGATGAGACGCAATGTAGCGCTTTGATGTCGCACTTTGCACGTGAGCCGCAGGAGAGCCGCCTTTGTATTTTTGACCACGTGCGCGTGGTGGAACACAGAGGCTGCAAGGACCAGGTGGTGTGGGACGTGGCATGCAGGCGCATGACCCAAGGTGGGTTCGCGCGCAGTGGTGCATGACATGGCAGTCATGCACGTACGCGCGCGAGTACACATGGCATGGTGGCGCACACTCGCGCATGGAGCATGGGCACTGAAGTGACGTGCGCGGCGCACTAAAGTGAGCCAAAACGGCGCAACTGTGTGGCGTGCTAGTAGAGGCTCACAGGAGACGTGGCGCACGCGTGCAAGTGCGCATGGGATTGAGCCAAGGTAGCGCACACGCGCATGGAAGTGAGCCAAAATGGCACACGCGCGCATGAGCGTGTAGACTTGCGTGCGCAAAGGCGCGCACGCACCAGTCTACCTTGCGCGCACGCAGAAGCTTCCAGCAGTTAATGCCAGTGTAGTTACGTTTCAGCATTCGAAACTGACGAAGTTAATGCGTTTGACTGTGAATTAAATAACGAATTAAAGTGCATTGAAGACGTTCAATGCAATTTAATTCACCCATTTAATTTGTTTTTCAGTTTCTTCAAGACCTGCTGTATAAATAGGAGGCTCCTTCGGCAGATTCAATACACCAAATTTTCACAGCAACATACAATCTTCTCTGAATCTTCATTTTTTGTTCAAGAGTTCAAGGTACACCTTCGGGTTGGAGTCAAGACCGGCAGTGCAACTGCTTAGGCTGTTGTATCCTGGAAACAAACGTGTTTTCCTGGGAGGCACGAAATTTGTTTTAAGGGACCCGTGTCTAACACGATCCTCAGCCAAGAACTTGTTTTCTTTTGTAATTCAGTTCTTATATTTTATTTTATTTCAGTTGTAATTCAAGTTAATAATTAAAAGTTTTATTTTTTTTTTTACATGAACGGATTCCTACAATGTTAAAACAAATTTTTAAAACACCGTTCGTGTAAGACACAAACAATAATTCTGCTGTGACTTAATTTTTTTTTCTCCACAGCAGGTTGTGTTTTAAAAAGGTTTTTCCTGTTTTGGTTCAAAGTAGCGACTTTGTCAAAACAGATTCTGCTTCTACTCCTTTCTGTTTTTTAGTTCTAAAAATCTACTGTTGTAGTCTTCAAAGTTGGACTTAGAAGCTACACGGCTGGTTTTGCGCACTCATATAAAATAATAAATCAGCACATTTATTATTTTGAAAACAGTTTTATTAACTTGTTTTCTTGGAACTTTTTAGAATGTTGACTGAAAACGTGAATACCAACACTATTGTTGTCGTTGGAACCCCTGCCAACACTGTGGGAACGTCCACAATGGTGAATCATGCTGAACAACCCGAGAAGTTCTCAGGTCTCCACTTCAAAAGGTGGCAATAGAAGATGTTCTTCTACTTGACCACCATGAACCTTGCGAGGTTCTTGACGGAAACCGCTCCCCAACCTGCGGAAGGGGAGACCGACGCTCAGGCTCTGAGCGCGGTAAAGGCTTGGAAGCACTTGGATTTCATATGTCGAGGCTATGTACTCAACGGTCTCTCGGATGCCTTGTATAATGTGTACTAGAATATCAAGACCTCCAAAGAATTATGGGAGTCTTTGGATAAGAAGTACAAAACAGAGGATGCGGGAACAAAGAAATTTGTTGTCGCCCGTTTCTTGGACTACAAAATGGTTGATAACAAGACTGTTATAAAACAAGCCCAAGAGTTAGAAATTATACTTCATGACATCCATGCTGAGGGAATGGTACTAAGCGAGAGATTTCAAGTGGCAGCCATGATCGAAAAATTACCTCCTGCTTGGGTGGATTTTAAGAATTATGTTAAACACAAGCGAAAGGAAATGACGATTGAGGAACTTGTCGTCCGTCTTTGTATAGAAGAGGACAACAGGGTGGCCCTAAAAGGCACCATTTTGCAAGCTTCGGCTAAGGCAAACATGGTGGAAGTGGGAGAGTCCTCAAAAGGCAATACGGGCAAACAGGGTAAAAAGGATAACAAAGGGAAAGCAAAGGTTAACAACCTTGGACCAAAAAAAGGGGCTGTGAAAAAGAAGCTTGCTCCTTTCCAAGGTACTTGTTACAATTGTAACGAGACGGGGCACCGTGCTAACCAATGCAAGAAACCTAAGCGTGAGCGGGCACACATGGTTGATGAGGATTATATGCCTCTAATCGCAATGATAACCGAGGAAGCGGCTATGATTGAAGAAGTCAACGCGATGGGTGAAAACCCAAAAGGATGGTTCGTTGACACGGGTGCAACCCGCCATGTTTGTGGAGATAAGGCTCTTTTCTCTACATTCAAGGAAGCGTCGGGTGAAGAAAAGCTTTATACGGGAAATAAAGCTACCGCAGGCATCAAGGGGGAAGGCACTGTCATCTTGAAGATGACGTCTGGCAAGGAGCTTACTTTGACCAACGTGCTTTATGTCCCAGAGATAAGGAAGAATCTCGTGTCGGGATGGATGCTCAACAAGTTTGGATTTCGTCTAGTGTTTGAATCGGACAATTTTGTTCTTTCTAGACGTGGAATGTTTGTTGGAAAGGGCTATGCCCTTAATGGAATGTTTAAAATGTCTGTAATGGTTGTGAAAAACAACAAGAATATGAATGGAAATGCTTCTTCTACTTACATGATTGAGTCTTCAAATGTTTGGCATGGTAGACTAGGACATGTAAATTTTAATTCATTAAGACGTTTAATTAAATTAAATTTGATACCAACATTCCAAATCCAGTCCAATTACAAATGCGAGACATGTGTAGAATCCAAACTTACGAGATCATCGTTTAAATCGGTTGAACAAATAACCGAACCCCTTGATTTAATTCATACCGATGTGTGATTTAAAAGCGGTTCCCACGCGTGGAGGAAATAAGTACTTCATCACGTTTATTGATGATTGTACTAAACATTGCTATGTGTATTTACTAAAGAGTAAATACGAAGCAATAGAAAAGTTTATCTTGTACAAAAATGAAGTTGAGAATCAACTTAAAAAGAAGATAAAAGCTGTGAGAAGCGATCGAGGAGGTGAATATGTTGCACCATTTACAGATTTATGCGCAAAAAGTGGCATTATACATGAGTGTACACCTCCTTATTCTCCACAATCAAATGGCGTGGCGGAACGAAAGAACCGCACATTGAAAGAAATGATGAACGCCATGTTGATAAGCTCGAGAGTGAACCGAGAAATGTGGGGGGACGCCATTCTCTCAGCAAACTATCTTTTGAACAAGATATCTTTGAAAAATAGGGACGAAACTCCATATGAGTTATGGAGGAAAAGGAAGCCTTCATACAAATACTTGAAAGTGTGGGGGTGCCTAGCTAAGGTGATTGTACCACCTCCTAAGGCTCTTAGGATAGGACCCAAAACTGTTGATTGCATTTTCATTGGATATGCACATCAAAGTAGTGCGCATCGTTTTCTTGTACATGAGTCCAAGAATCCCGATGTACACAAACACACTATCATGGAGGCAAATCCTAACATCGTCTCATATTTTGAAAACGTGTTTCCTATGTTAGGACAAACACATGCGACTTCATCAACAGCAGCTGATGAAGCAGGTCCAAGTTCATCTACATGGTTAGATGAACCTAGTGCATCTACAAGGGTAGATTAAACTCATGAATGACCTGAGGTCGAGGAGGGTGAGCTTAGACGAAGTAAACGACAAAAGGTTGAAAAATCCTTTGGTCCAGACTTCATGAGTTACATGGTTGAGGGTGAGCCCAATACCTATCGCGAGGCGGTTACCTCCGCAGAAGGACCTCAATGGCAAGAAGCAATTAAGAATGAAATTGATTCTATATTGCAAAATCATACTTGGGAGTTAGTAGATCTTCCACGTGGTTGTAAACCACTTGGATATCGTTGGATATTCAAAAGGAAGATGAAAGCCGACGGAAGTATTGATAAATACAAGGCAAGGTTAGTAATCAAAGGATTTAGACAAAAGGAAGGTCTAGACTACTTTGATACTTACTCGCCTGTGACGCGAATAACCTCTATAAGATTGGTTCTTGCAATTGCGCCTCTAATAAATTTGGAAGTTCACCAAATGGATGTAAAGACCGCATTTCTAAATGTTGATTTAGAAGAAGAAATTTACATGGAACAACCCGAGGGTTTTTCCGCCCCAGGAAACGAGGGCAAAGTATGTAAATTGGTCAAGTCTTTGTATGGCTTGAAGCAAGCTCCAAAACAATGGCACCAAAAGTTTCATCATGTCATGATTAACAATGGTTTCAAAATAAATGAGTGCGACAAGTGTGTTTATTTTAAAGACACACCTAGGGGTTATGTAATCTTATGTCTTTATGTAGATGATGTGCTTATCATTGGGAGTGATGATAACATGATCAACTCAACGAAAGACATGTTGAAATCGAGGTTTGATATGAAAGACGTGGGACTCGCGGATGTGATTCTTGGAGTGAAAATCACTAGAACCCAAAATGGTCTTGTTTTGAGTCAATCTCACTACGTGGATAAGATCCTTAGGAAATTCAATTCGGACGATACGAGTATAGCTCGCACTCCAATTGATAACACCCAACACCTAAGGAAGAATAGAGGCGAGAGTGTTGCTCAGTTAGAGTACTCAAGGATCATTGGTAGTCTCATGTATCTAATGACATGTACTAGACCCGACTTAGCATATGCTGTGAGCAGGCTAAGTAGATACACCAGTAATCCGTGCGCGGAACATTGGAAAGCTATCAGGAGGGTGCTCAGATACATAAGAGATTATGGATTACATTATACCCGTGATCCAGCAGTGATCGAAGGATACACTGACGCGAACTGGATATCGGATATAAAAGATCATAGATCGACAAGTGGATATGTTTTTACACTTGCGGGAGCAGCTATAGCTTGGAAGTCTTCCAAGCAAACGGTTATAGCTAGATCCACGATGGAATCTGAATTCGTCGCTTTAGATAAAAGCGGGGAAGAAGCGGAGTGGCTACGTCAATTTGTGGAAGATATTCCAAGATGGCTAAAGCCGTTGACGGTGATTTGCATACATTGTGACAATCAATCTGTGCTTGTTAGAGCACAAAGCGCGATACAATGGCAGATCAAGGCACATTCGACGTAGACACAACACGATACGACAACTTATCTCAGCGGGTGTTATCTCAGTTGACTAAGTTAGGTCAAAGGAGAACATTGCGGACCCGTTAACAAAAGGCTTAAGCAAAGATAAGGTGTATAAGTTGCCAAGAGGAATGGGACTAAAGCCCATAGATGAAGGGAATATGAGGGAAACCTAACCTAGTTGACTGGAGATCCCAAGATCTAGGTTCAACAGGAAAACTTAATCATAAACCCAAAGGGAGTCACTGTGGGGGGTGCCCCAAAACTAATAAAGGGAGTTGTATACTTCCTAGTCCATTCCAATCAGTGATATGAAGGAAAGGTTAAGCATGTCGAGGTTAAGGATTTTGAGGAAACCCAAAATTAACTATGATGCTTTTAATGATTCAGGGGAATCACCTATGTTAGAAAGAAGTGGGGTCGCTTCGAATGGATTTGTGGGCAGGCGCAAATCCTAGAGCTCTCACAGAACCAGGAAACTGTCCCATGACCGTAAACGGACACAACCATGAGGACTTGACTCGACTAGGGAGAGTATTGTGTGAATGTATATTGTCGCCTACATAAATGGGGGATTGTTCAAAGACACCACGTCTACAAGACCCTAGGAGGCTAAGTATGCTTCACAAAAGAAGGTTCAAAGGTTACACCTACCTATCTTGCAATACTCAGCTGTTGAACGTGTATCGTTGAAACTTGATAGATCGATTTCTATTCATGTGGGGGATTGTTGGAAATTGGTGAAAATAGCATTTTTCACAAATATAGGAAAATGATTTTTTCCTATTTTGGACTAGAAATAAATATAAGAAAATGAGCGGGTTTTAAATATTTATTTGTGGGTTTGTGTTCTATGTTGGAAGAGCTTCGCAACGAACTAAAACACGTCCAAAACGGAGCTAAGATGAATGAGATATCGATGCTCAAAATTTGGTGTTTGAAACTTGAATGCTGGAAAAAGTGGGAAAGTGGCACCTTGTCCCACATAGGAGGAGAGATGAAACTTAAAGGGGTATTTAAGTGGGAACAATCCATCCTTATTGTTTCATGGAAGCACTTACTAAGTGTACTCGTGAAGGGTGCGGGGCACCCTAACTCGCCCTCGCGCACGCGTGGCGTGGGCGATGAGGCGCAATGTAGCGCTTTGATGGCGCACTTTGCACGTAGCCGCTTGAGAGCCGCCTTTGTATTTTTGACCACGTGCTCGTGGTGGAACACAGAGGCTGCAAGGACCAGGTGGTGTGGGACGTGGCATGCAGGCGCATGACCCAAGGTGGGTCCGCGCGTAGTGGCGCATGACGAGGCAGTCATGCCTGTACGCGCGCGAGTACACATGGCATGGTGGCGCGCACTTGCGCATGGAGCATGGGTACTGAAGTGACGTGCGCGGCGCGCCAAAGTTAGCCAAAACGGCGCGACTGTGTGGCGTGCTCGTAGAGGCTCACAGGTGACGGGGCGCACGCGCGCAGGTGCGCATGGGATTGAGCCAAGGTAGCGCACACGCGCATGGAAGTGAGCCAAAATGGCGCACGCGCGCATGAGCGTGCAGACTTGCCCGCGTAAGGGCGTGCACGCACCATTCTACCTTGCACGCGCGCAGAAGCTTCCAGCAGTTAATGCCAGTGCAGTTACGTTTTAGCATTCGAAACTGACGAAGTTAATGCGTTCGACTGTGAATTAAATAACGAATTAAAGTGCATTGAAGACGTTCAATGCAATTTAATTCACCCATTTAATTTGTTTTTCAGTTTCTTCAAGACCTGCTGTATAAATAGGAGGCTCCTTCAGCAGATTCAATACACCGAATTTACACAGCAACATACAATCTTCTCTGAATCTTCATTTTTTGTTCAAGAGTTCAAGGTACACCTTCGGGTTGGAGTCAAGACCGGTAGTGCAACTGCTTAGGCTGTTGTATCCTGGAAAAAAACGTGTTCTCTTGGGAGGCACGAAATTTGTTTTAAGGGACCCGTGTCTAACACGATCCTCAGCTAAGAGCCTGTTTTCTTTTGTAATTCAGTTCTTGTTTTTTTATTTTATTTTAGTTGTAATTCAAGTTAATAATTAAAAGTTTTATTTATTTTTACACGAACAGATTCCTACACCATGAACACACCCTTCACATACATTCCAGTTCTTTACCTTAGGTAGCCCATACACCAATTGATTTGCACTCAAGCTTTGCAAACTTCGTTCGTTTAGATGCCCAAATCTTAGGTGCCACAGGTATGAATCATCAACAATAGTAGCAAATGCTACATTGTTTGAGTTTGAAACATTAAGTGGAAATGTATTATTACTTGCAACTGGTTTCATGCATACAGTTTCACCAGTATTTTTCTTTGTTATTGTGCATGCTCCATCATCAAACACTAATCTATGCCCTGCCTTCATCAATTGTCCCACACTATGTAAATTATAACCCAAGGCAGGGGCATATTGAACATCACTTAGTGTCTTATATTTCCCTTCTGTGACCTCAAGTTTTACTAAACCCTTTCCTTCTACATTAATCCTCTTTCCATTACCCATACAAACAGCTACAATACTAGTTTTATCAATGTTCTTGAATAGAGATTGTTGTCCAGTCATGTGGTTTGAACAACCACTATCAAGAAACCATATATGTGGAGGACTTACATCATCTTTTGCTGTCATGAGGGCATGGTGTTCTTCTTCATCTTGTATGGCCATAAACAATTGTCCTTCCTCTTCTTCATTGTCATCACCAATAGCAGGAGAAGCTTGTGGTTCACTCCAACAATCCCTGCTTAAATGACCAAACTTGTAGCAGTTGTAACATTGGATGTTTGATTTACCTCTTCCTCGTCCTCGTCCTCGACCACGACTTCGAGAGGATCCTCGTCCTCTTCCCTGAGCAAACAATCCGGTTTCTTCTTTTACTTTGAAAGCATGTTCTTCAACAACTACTTGGCTACCTCTGTTTACTCGAGCTTCATGAGCTTGTAGAGAGCCCATTAATTGATCATAAGTGAGTCGACTCAAATCCTTTGACTCCTCAATAGCTGCAACTACATGATCCCATTTTACCGGTAAACTTTTTAACACCTTCTCCACAACTTTCTGATCTGTCACAGTTTCACCATAAGCTCGTTGCTGGTTCACAATCTTCATGACTTTTGACAAGAAATCTCCCATCGGCTCTCCTTCTTTCATCTGATTTGTTTCAAACTCACATCGAAGTCCTTGCAACTTAACCATCTGTACCTTCGAGTCACCTTCATACTCATTCTGGAGGAGCATCCAAGCTTGCCGGGATGTGGTTGCTCCAGCAATACGAGAGAATATCTCATCGTGAACAGCAGATTGAATCAGCGAAAGCGCACGGGCATCCTTTTTTCTGTTTTCTTTTAACCGACTCCGGTCTCCATCATTCTCGTTAAACCCTGTTCCCACAAACTCCCAGAGATCTTGAGACAATAGGATGGTTTTCATACGTATCTTCCATAATTCATACCCTTCCCCCTTAAAGAGTGGAAGGGGAGTGGTTGGAATACCACCAGAATTGGAATTAGCCATGAGAATGGTAATCAACAGAATAGAATAGAATGAGAGCAGATTGACAGATTTGAGAGGTGTTTAAGAGCGATTAGAGAACCTGGGTTGCTCTGATACCACAATGATAGAGCAAACCAAGTATACAGAACACAAAGTAAAATGTTTAATCGGATGAATTTATTCAATACTAGGCAATGCCTTAAATAGAGATTACATCAAACAAAAATTGCAACAGAAACATAACGTAAACAGATGACTAAATCAGATAAACTAAATAACTAAACAAAACGATAAAGATGGATCTGATACGTGAAATTAGGAACCAACTTAATTTATTCTCATCCATGCATAACGGCTCTACTTGATTGAATTATTTCCAATAATTACAAGTTCACTGATACATATGATAGGATAAACGAGGAGCAAGGAGGACCTCAAGTGATGTTGCTTTGCCGCTTGTCATCCCAGGGTTTTCACTCATATCAATAGGTTCATTTGATGGCCTTTTGAGCGTGAACTGCTGTATCAAACTTGCTAATGTTAAACGCAAAACCTGTAGGGCGAACGAAACACCAGGGCACATTCTTCTACCACTACCAAACGGAAGCAACTCAAAGTGTTTCCCTTTGACATCAATATCCTTTTTACTCTTCAAGAATCTTTCTGGCTGAAATTCATTGGGATCTGACCATACATTAGGATCACGATGCATTTTCCTAAGATTTACAAGCAAACGTGTGCCTTTTGAGATGTTGTATCCGCCCACAATGCAGTCTTCAATGGATTCGTGAGGAACAGAAAGAGGCCCAGCTGGGTATAAACGTAATGTTTCTTTGATGACGGCATCCAGGTAGACCAAGTTCTTAATGTCTGACTCCTCCACCAGTCTGTCATTTCCAACACGTTCATCTATTTCATGTTTGGCAGTTTCTAATGCTTTTGGGTTGTTTAGCAGCAATGATAAAGCCCATGTTAATGTCACTGCTGTTGTGTCCAAGCCTGCTGTTAGCAGTTGCTGTGATATTGAATGTATTAGGGCCTTTTAGGCAACCAACTTGTTAAAATGTGCAGCAAAAATGAAAATTTACAACTTAGATGAAAGTATTAGATATATAAATGTAATGGTTATTGTTTTTTATTACTCTCTTTCATAACACTCCCCCCCCCCCCCAAAAAAAAAAAAAAAAAAATTTAAACAAATTAGTCACATTATTCGTTTATTAATATAACCTACAAGCGAGTAGCTAATAGAACCTACACATGTGTAGGTAAACCGTATAGAATTGGAACATATATGGACAAATTAGTTTGATGTTTTTATGAGCATAATGTAGCTATACATGTGTATGTGAAAACAATAAAATGCAAATAATATGAACCCTTGATTAAAAAACTAGACGATTTAGATTTGTTTCATTTTTGTTATTTCAATTATTTTGTTATCGTGATACACACTTACTTGACATGTCGATTTTATAATTGTATCATGATCAAGACCAGGAAATTCGTCTTTGGAAGCAGCTTGAAGAATGTCAATTAACACATCTATGAACACTTGGCTGCCTTCAAGTTTCTGTGTTGATCCTCCCTCTATTTTGCGTTCCTTTAACCATCCCTCAAAAAAGATGTCCAGCTCTTTCCCTGTCTGTATCATTGCTTTCTTGTATCCACCCACATCCAACCACTTGAGATAAGGTATAAAATCAGACACCACAAATGCCCCTAATAACTCGAAATATTTCCTTACTACCATTTGAAATCTTATCCCTTCTTCATCATTGTGAGAAAACCTCTTTCCTGAATTGATCCTAACCAAAATGTTTAATACAAAGTTCCCAAACCATTGACTCATCTCCACTTTCACCATATCTGAATTTTTACACTTTTTGTTGTGTACCCAAGCTTCATATATATCTTTTATGGATGCTCTAAGTTCTGAAACTCGAACATGTTCAAGCAACTCAACACGTCGTTGAGAAAGAACCTCGAGCATGATTATTTTGCGCAATTTTCGCCAGTAATCTCCATATGGAGCAAAGCCGGACAAGGCATAGTTGTAGGCCATGAGCTCTACTGCTAATGCTTTGGGTCGACTAGCAAAGGCCTTGTCGTTTGTAGTGAAGCAATCCATAGCTATGTCCCCATTACTTACCACCAAGACTTGGTGAACACCAAGCTTGATAGTGAAAATGGGGCCGTGTTTATCAGCCATGTCACCTAGTACCTTGTGAGGTAGCTCAGATCCACCAAGAAGGTGTAGGTGTCCAATTATAGGCCATGCGCCCTTTGCTTGAGGGGGTTTTCTGTTCTTCCCTATCTTTACCCTCTTTCTGTTGACGATGTGGAGTAGGAAAGCTAGTAGAATAACAGAAAAAAAAGTGGTTGCTGTGGTTGATGATAGTGAGAGATGGAACTCCATGGATTCTTTGTTCAGAATGAATAAGCTCTTTGAATGCAGATAAATAAGATAGATGGAAGAAATATATAGGGGAGGATCAAATGAGAAGAAAATTATTGAAAGAAAAAAAGAAGAAACGACATATTGGTAAAATACTAATTCATTTATAACTCATCTCATTAATTTTTCTCTCTTTAATTAATTAGTCAACTAATTATAAATTATCTTACATATAATCTACAAACCTACACATATCAAAATTTTTCTACATATATCTTACACATTATAGAATTTTATCATACACACGTCAAAATGCTACACACCTCGAAATATATTCTACACAACTTGTAATTTATCTTACACAACTAGTAATTTATTCTACACTTTAAATTAAGTTGTTTTTTAATTTGAAAAAAGTATATATTTTGAAAAGATGTGTAACGCCCCAAATTTCATATCTTTTAATATAAACTATATGTATAATGCCGTAAGGGTAGATGGTAATTTTAGACTATTACAATAATAATAGTTGGTTAATTTTGCTAGTAAGTCTAATTATTTAGAATGAATAAAACTAAATAAGAGGAAAGTAACTTGGTTAATGGTTAGATATGTAAATGACATGTTATGAAAACATGAGGGGCTGAAAGTGAAATATGGCTATGAAAATAATAAAACACAAACTTTTAGCAAATGGTGGGCATTTTATGTGTGTGTGTCGAGTTCAAGCAGGAAAGAAATAAACAAAACCCACCTCTTCAACTACATGTAGAAATTCAGCAAATTGAGGATGAAATAGGACAAGATTCTTATGCATGTGATGAAATTCTTAATCATCTAAGAGTTCTCTACATAAGGTATGTTGAAATTTGTAATTTGGTGAAGTTGTATGAAGTGGGTTATGATTAATCCGTGAATTTATATGAAATTAAGCATGATTGTGTGTTAGAATCACCAAATAGAACTTGTGTTGGGAAGGATTTTAAGTAATTTGATGATTAGAAGTGAAACCCACTTCTATGGTGAAGATGATGACATAGGTGTTTCACCCATGTCAAATCCTTGCTTGAATCATCAATGTGTATGTTGTATGTAATGGACTATTGCTAGATAGGTTGAGTATGGTATGTAATTTAGTTTATTCTAGTTTCATTTGATGAATTATGTATGAACTTGGAAGATCATGCATAAATTAGTTGTACATTGTGCATAGCTAGTAGTACGCACGCCAAGTGTTTGATGAAATGTCTAGGTGAAGTTAGGATGTGAGATTGTATGAAATGGCTTGACATATATGAATGAAACATGATAATGATGTAATTAGTAGTATACTAACTTGAGGAATGTGCTTTAGATGGAACTCATACAAGAATTCGGGTTGAAGGTATGTGTTGGTCAAGACTATGCATTAGAAGCTTGTACATTGTGCTTGAACGGGCGATGCTCCCCATGTGTTTTTATTAATCACTTAATTTCAATCAAGAAGTGAATGTGTACTAAATATATAATATATGACCATGCTAGTAAAGGATGATGTTATGAATTACGTTAGGTTGTCTAACTGAACAATGTGGTTGACAATTTATGTTGTATGCGTGTTAGTGAAAGTCAATGTAGATAAGAGCTGGAAAATGTGTATTAATATGAATAAGCATGAGTACTAACATTATTATGGCATGACGACATGAAAGGATAGGAACCACACTAGCATGGACCAAGCATGAAAGGCTAACGGGTCGAAATGGGGCAAGGAAGCGGTTACGAACATGGATGCACGAGGTAAGTGATTTCCGTAATCACTTCGTAGTACAAGTAAGTAATAAAGTGTTGTAATGAATTAAATATGATGTTTGAGGTCAAATATGTGTTAAAGTCTTTCGTCGTAAATGATGGGTTTAAGGTTGACCAAAATGCCCATGATGGGTATTTTGGGGTAAACGAACTTAAAGGTGGTTTAGAAGCAAGTTGTTCGATTAGAGTAATGTTTTGGGCAGGTCTGGAAGTGGGGATGATGGTTTGGTCAGTCATAGACCAATTAATGCGCGAATACCCTTAACGGGTCAAATAGTTAGAAAATAGTTAAGTCGAATGTATGTAAGTTAAGGATTTCCGTAATCCGGAGGTAAGATTTTATGTTCATATGATAGAATGTGAATTTACAAGCATGTAGGAAGAAACGGGAGGTCAAACGGGTAAACGGTTCAAAAGTTACGTGCGTTTTAGTGCGTACGGACGACGAAACGAACCTGCAGAAAACTGCAAAAACTAGAGGGCGTCGCCGACGGGTAGGGGTACCCAAAGGTGGGATCCTAAAGAAATATGTAGTAATATGGTACCCAAAGGTGGGATCCTAAAGAATATGTAGTAATATGGTACCCAAAGGTGGGATCCTAAAGAATATGTAGTAATATGGTACCCAAAGGTGGGATCCTAAAGAAATATGTAGTAATATGGTACCCAAAGGTGGGATCCTAAAGAATATGTAGTAATATGGTACCCAAAGGTGGGATCCTAAAGAATATGTAGTAATATGGTACCCAAAGGTGGGATCCTAAAGAATATGTAGTAATATGGTACCCAAAGGTGGGATCCTAAAGAATATGTAGTAATATGGTACCCAAAGGTGGGATCCTAAAGAATATGTAGTAATATGGTACCCAAAGGTGGGATCCTAAAGAATATGTAGTAATATGGTACCCAAAGGTGGGATCCTAAAGAATATGTAGTAATATGGTACCCAAAGGTGGGATCCTAAAGAATATGTAGTAATATGGTACCTAAATGTGGGATCCTAAAGAATATGTAGTAATATGGTACCTAAATGTGGGATTCTAAGTTAAGAATTTCCCTAAGTAGATACGTATGAAGGTATGTATGTATGTATGTATGTGTGAATATAAGTGGTATGTATGAATGAATGTATGTATGTATGTATGTAAGTGTGTATGTAGGTAGTATGTGTATGTGTATATATATATCCAAGTGAGTATGTACGAAAGTGTGTGCACGTATGTAGGGTTGTGAGAAGGCATGTAATAGGTATGTATGTAGTCATGTATGCATGTATGTATGTAGGTATGCACGTATGTAGGAACGTACGTATGAATGTAGGTACGTAGGTTTGTAAGTAGTTATGTGTGAACGGATGCACATATGTAAGTATGTATGAAAGTATATACGCATGTATTCAATGAAATTGAGTATTGACGATAATAATAGTGTGCCTTGTGAACGAAGTGTAACGCAGGTACAATGAGAAAGTCTCACCACGGAATGTACGATCAGATGGAAAGCTGGGATGTAAAGAATTAACGGAACAAAAGTAAACGTGAATAAATCTTGTATGTTTATAATGCGTACTAATGTTATGAATTTAATGTGGTGAGCGCAGGTAGTACGAGTCATGAGGATCATCAAGGAACAGAGATCGAGGATCGAGTCACTAGTGAGATTGTACGGGAACGTTGATGTATATAATGTAGTAAACATAAGCTATGTTTTTACTTAGTAAATAAGTCGATTGATGGATTTATGTGAAAGAGTTATGTTAAAGTTAATTTTTAAATAAGTTAAGGTGTTATAATGAAAGAAAGTTTATGGCTTGAACTTCCGCTGCGACTTTTAGTCAAATACGTATTAGGGCGTAACAAGTTGGTATCAGAGCCCTGGTTTGAGCGAATCAAGTACGAGAAGATAAATACTTGAACTCAAACCTGTGTGCTCTTGTGATAAAGAACCCGTACAATCCACGACTCGATCAAGATCTAAAGGTAGAAATGGAATGAAAGCATGTATGAATACATTCATATAAAGAAACTAACGGTTTTATATGTGCAAGGTAAACATAAGTGTCTGAAGAGGATGGTCCGTGGATGCAGGATAGGATGAATACTAAGGCTGGCAAAGGTGTAAATAAGCTAATGAACCCCAGGTACACACTATTAATATGTATGGGTATCAATGTTGAAAGAAAAAGGAAGAAATCTCCTTGGGAAGGTAATTATTAAACGAAAGGCAATGATGTGGTCTTGGGGAAATTTTAGAAATGTGCACGAAACTGAAACCCATTTCTCGGACATAAGGCGATGATTACACGAAGGCACGAAACTAGTATGTGGATTGCGCACCTGGCCAGTACGCAAGAAGCATATGACGTTCGTGAGACCGTGGTAATCATCGCAGGTGTGTCCGGTAGAACTGGGTAACAGGTGGGCGTGCGGTGAAATGGGTAGTAAGACTCTCGGGAAATTGAGAGTACTATGTAAGAGTGAAAAGTATGAGTGATAAGAATGAAGAATGTTGAATCCGTAAGACAGTACGGATCAGCAATGTATGAATGAAATGTTTGAATCCGCGAGACGGATTCAAAGAATGAAAGATGCGAATGCAATGTTTGAATCCGCAAGACGGATTCAAAACATAGAAGGTACGAAAGGTATGAATAATGCATTCGAATCCGCGAAACATATTTAAGGTATAAAAGGCGAAACTAGTCTACATAAGAAGTGTCGATAGTTTGACCGTGATTGTGTTAAATGAGTCATATGGGCAAATGTAAAGTAAAGAAACAAAAGAATGATCGTAATGAGCATGCAGACCTAAGTTATAAAACGAAAGAAGGAAGTTTTGAACAAGGTATGTGTTAAATGTGTTAGAAATCGACTCTTAGAAGTCAGAATGAATGACGGGCTATGACCCAGACAATGGTTTAAGTATGAACAAAAAGGGTAAATTTGTTAAGAATACTAAAACGATGTAATGAATGTTTTTGTAAGTAAGCATGAATGGAAGGAAGCACGAATGTGTACTTCAATGCATCTATGATAAGTAAGAAAATTCAGTTTAACCTTAAAAGGTCAAACTGCAAAGGTTGACGAAATAAGTAACTAAAATGAAAGGATTGCGTGTAAGAAATGGAATGTAAGATGTGTTATAGTATGTACGCAGGAAATATGTAACAGAATTATAGGTGTGTAATCACCTAGTGTTATGAATGTTTGAATGACATATGCTAACCGCCGATGTTGTTGATGATAATGTTAGAACTATTGATGCGATGAAACCAATCGTATTGGTGAAAGGACGTGCACGAGCGGAAGCTCATAACACGAAGGAATGAAACTTGGCCTGTACGGCTAGTGCACGAGGAGAAGATGATCGATCAGGGTTGCGGATCGTGGTTGGGAAATGAAAAAGAGGTTAGTAAAATGTCTAACTCATGATTGGAGAGATATGAACTGTCTATACACGTGAATTAAGTAATGCATGAAGTGAAAGCGATAGTAATGTGAAATGAACGGAATGATTTAAAGATACTATAAAGGTATGCAAGGTATACGTAAATGTAGAAAAGGTAGATTAAGGTTAACGTTAAAGTTAAGCATATATGAGTATGTATAGATTTCGGGTAATGGTTAAATTCTCGTAAGATGAAATACATGATACACATACGTATGTAAACTAAATAATGCACGAAGTGAGAATAATTGTAAAGTGAAATGAAAAAGGATGGTTAGAAAGTAACGTAAAGGTATGCATGGTACAAGTAATTGTAGAAAACGTAGAAGGATGATCACGTTAGAGTTAAGTACATAGGTGTGTGTGATTACAAGTCAAAGAAGTATGTATATTGAACCGTGGTTGTCAGACCAAGGAAATGACAATGATATGCGAAATTATGATAAGGAAGGTATGGAATTGTTAGGGAGAAGTCAATGATATGAATAATGAAATAAACATGAAAGAAACATTAATAGGAATGTTTTTGAAATTGAATGATAGTCATTGTGATGAGCTCGTGGTTGTGTCGAGTACATGTAAAGAAGGAATAATTTGTGTTAAATAAAGGTAAGAAAGGTTTCGGGGACGAAACCTCAATTAAGGGTGGTAGACTTGTAACGCCCCAAATTTCATATCTTTTAATATAAACTATATGTATAATGCCGTAAGGGTAGATGGTAATTTTAGACTATTACAATAATAATAGTCGGTTAATTTTGCTAGTAAGTCTAATTATTTAGAATGAATAAAACTAAATAAGAGGAAAGTAACTTGGTTAATGGTTAGATATGTAAATGACATGTTATGAAAACATGAGGGGCTGAAAGTGAAATATGGCTATGAAAATAATAAAACACAAACTTTTAGCAAATGGTGGGCATTTTATGTGTGTGTGTCGAGTTCAAGCAGGAAAGAAATAAACAAAACCCACCTCTTCAACTACATGTAGAAATTCAGCAAATTGAGGATGAAATAGGACAAGATTCTTATGCATGTGATGAAATTCTTAATCATCTAAGAGTTCTCTACATAAGGTATGTTGAAATTTGTAATTTGGTGAAGTTGTATGAAGTGGGTTATGATTAATCCGTGAATTTATATGAAATTAAGCATGATTGTGTGTTAGAATCACCAAATAGAACTTGTGTTGGGAAGGATTTTAAGTAATTTGATGATTAGAAGTGAAACCCACTTCTATGGTGAAGATGATGACATAGGTGTTTCACCCATGTCAAATCCTTGCTTGAATCATCAATGTGTATGTTGTATGTAATGGACTATTGCTAGATAGGTTGAGTATGGTATGTAATTTAGTTTATTCTAGTTTCATTTGATGAATTATGTATGAACTTGGAAGATCATGCATAAATTAGTTGTACATTGTGCATAGCTAGTAGTACGCACGCCAAGTGTTTGATGAAATGTCTAGGTGAAGTTAGGATGTGAGATTGTATGAAATGGCTTGACATATATGAATGAAACATGATAATGATGTAATTAGTAGTATACTAACTTGAGGAATGTGCTTTAGATGGAACTCATACAAGAATTCGGGTTGAAGGTATGTGTTGGTCAAGACTATGCATTAGAAGCTTGTACATTGTGCTTGAACGGGCGATGCTCCCCATGTGTTTTTATTAATCACTTAATTTCAATCAAGAAGTGAATGTGTACTAAATATATAATATATGACCATGCTAGTAAAGGATGATGTTATGAATTACGTTAGGTTGTCTAACTGAACAATGTGGTTGACAATTTATGTTGTATGCGTGTTAGTGAAAGTCAATGTAGATAAGAGCTGGAAAATGTGTATTAATATGAATAAGCATGAGTACTAACATTATTATGGCATGACGACATGAAAGGATAGGAACCACACTAGCATGGACCAAGCATGAAAGGCTAACGGGTCGAAATGGGGCAAGGAAGCGGTTACGAACATGGATGCACGAGGTAAGTGATTTCCGTAATCACTTCGTAGTACAAGTAAGTAATAAAGTGTTGTAATGAATTAAATATGATGTTTGAGGTCAAATATGTGTTAAAGTCTTTCGTCGTAAATGATGGGTTTAAGGTTGACCAAAATGCCCATGATGGGTATTTTGGGGTAAACGAACTTAAAGGTGGTTTAGAAGCAAGTTGTTCGATTAGAGTAATGTTTTGGGCAGGTCTGGAAGTGGGGATGATGGTTTGGTCAGTCATAGACCAATTAATGCGCGAATACCCTTAACGGGTCAAATAGTTAGAAAATAGTTAAGTCGAATGTATGTAAGTTAAGGATTTCCGTAATCCGGAGGTAAGATTTTATGTTCATATGATAGAATGTGAATTTACAAGCATGTAGGAAGAAACGGGAGGTCAAACGGGTAAACGGTTCAAAAGTTACGTGCGTTTTAGTGCGTACGGACGACGAAACGAACCTGCAGAAAACTGCAAAAACTAGAGGGCGTCGCCGACGGGTAGGGGTACCCAAAGGTGGGATCCTAAAGAAATATGTAGTAATATGGTACCCAAAGGTGGGATCCTAAAGAATATGTAGTAATATGGTACCCAAAGGTGGGATCCTAAAGAATATGTAGTAATATGGTACCCAAAGGTGGGATCCTAAAGAAATATGTAGTAATATGGTACCCAAAGGTGGGATCCTAAAGAATATGTAGTAATATGGTACCCAAAGGTGGGATCCTAAAGAATATGTAGTAATATGGTACCCAAAGGTGGGATCCTAAAGAATATGTAGTAATATGGTACCCAAAGGTGGGATCCTAAAGAATATGTAGTAATATGGTACCCAAAGGTGGGATCCTAAAGAATATGTAGTAATATGGTACCCAAAGGTGGGATCCTAAAGAATATGTAGTAATATGGTACCCAAAGGTGGGATCCTAAAGAATATGTAGTAATATGGTACCCAAAGGTGGGATCCTAAAGAATATGTAGTAATATGGTACCTAAATGTGGGATCCTAAAGAATATGTAGTAATATGGTACCTAAATGTGGGATTCTAAGTTAAGAATTTCCCTAAGTAGATACGTATGAAGGTATGTATGTATGTATGTATGTGTGAATATAAGTGGTATGTATGAATGAATGTATGTATGTATGTATGTAAGTGTGTATGTAGGTAGTATGTGTATGTGTATATATATATCCAAGTGAGTATGTACGAAAGTGTGTGCACGTATGTAGGGTTGTGAGAAGGCATGTAATAGGTATGTATGTAGTCATGTATGCATGTATGTATGTAGGTATGCACGTATGTAGGAACGTACGTATGAATGTAGGTACGTAGGTTTGTAAGTAGTTATGTGTGAACGGATGCACATATGTAAGTATGTATGAAAGTATATACGCATGTATTCAATGAAATTGAGTATTGACGATAATAATAGTGTGCCTTGTGAACGAAGTGTAACGCAGGTACAATGAGAAAGTCTCACCACGGAATGTACGATCAGATGGAAAGCTGGGATGTAAAGAATTAACGGAACAAAAGTAAACGTGAATAAATCTTGTATGTTTATAATGCGTACTAATGTTATGAATTTAATGTGGTGAGCGCAGGTAGTACGAGTCATGAGGATCATCAAGGAACAGAGATCGAGGATCGAGTCACTAGTGAGATTGTACGGGAACGTTGATGTATATAATGTAGTAAACATAAGCTATGTTTTTACTTAGTAAATAAGTCGATTGATGGATTTATGTGAAAGAGTTATGTTAAAGTTAATTTTTAAATAAGTTAAGGTGTTATAATGAAAGAAAGTTTATGGCTTGAACTTCCGCTGCGACTTTTAGTCAAATACGTATTAGGGCGTAACAAGTTGGTATCAGAGCCCTGGTTTGAGCGAATCAAGTATGAGAAGATAAATACTTGAACTCAAACCTGTGTGCTCTTGTGATAAAGAACCCGTACAATCCACGACTCGATCAAGATCTAAAGGTAGAAATGGAATGAAAGCATGTATGAATACATTCATATAAAGAAACTAACGGTTTTATATGTGCAAGGTAAACATAAGTGTCTGAAGAGGATGGTCCGTGGATGCAGGATAGGATGAATACTAAGGCTGGCAAAGGTGTAAATAAGCTAATGAACCCCAGGTACACACTATTAATATGTATGGGTATCAATGTTGAAAGAAAAAGGAAGAAATCTCCTTGGGAAGGTAATTATTAAACGAAAGGCAATGATGTGGTCTTGGGGAAATTTTAGAAATGTGCACGAAACTGAAACCCATTTCTCGGACATAAGGCGATGATTACACGAAGGCACGAAACTAGTATGTGGATTGCGCACCTGGCCAGTACGCAAGAAGCATATGACGTTCGTGAGACCGTGGTAATCATCGCAGGTGTGTCCGGTAGAACTGGGTAACAGGTGGGCGTGCGGTGAAATGGGTAGTAAGACTCTCGGGAAATTGAGAGTACTATGTAAGAGTGAAAAGTATGAGTGATAAGAATGAAGAATGTTGAATCCGTAAGACAGTACGGATCAGCAATGTATGAATGAAATGTTTGAATCCGCGAGACGGATTCAAAGAATGAAAGATGCGAATGCAATGTTTGAATCCGCAAGACGGATTCAAAACATAGAAGGTACGAAAGGTATGAATAATGCATTCGAATCCGCGAAACATATTTAAGGTATAAAAGGCGAAACTAGTCTACATAAGAAGTGTCGATAGTTTGACCGTGATTGTGTTAAATGAGTCATATGGGCAAATGTAAAGTAAAGAAACAAAAGAATGATCGTAATGAGCATGCAGACCTAAGTTATAAAACGAAAGAATGAAGTTTTGAACAAGGTATGTGTTAAATGTGTTAGAAATCGACTCTTAGAAGTCAGAATGAATGACGGGCTATGACCCAGACAATGGTTTAAGTATGAACAAAAAGGGTAAATTTGTTAAGAATACTAAAACGATGTAATGAATGTTTTTGTAAGTAAGCATGAATGGAAGGAAGCACGAATGTGTACTTCAATGCATCTATGATAAGTAAGAAAATTCAGTTTAACCTTAAAAGGTCAAACTGCAAAGGTTGACGAAATAAGTAACTAAAATGAAAGGATTGCGTGTAAGAAATGGAATGTAAGATGTGTTATAGTATGTACGCAGGAAATATGTAACAGAATTATAGGTGTGTAATCACCTAGTGTTATGAATGTTTGAATGACATATGCTAACCGCCGATGTTGTTGATGATAATGTTAGAACTATTGATGCGATGAAACCAATCGTATTGGTGAAAGGACGTGCACGAGCGGAAGCTCATAACACGAAGGAATGAAACTTGGCCTGTACGGCTAGTGCACGAGGAGAAGATGATCGATCAGGGTTGCGGATCGTGGTTGGGAAATGAAAAAGAGGTTAGTAAAATGTCTAACTCATGATTGGAGAGATATGAACTGTCTATACACGTGAATTAAGTAATGCATGAAGTGAAAGCGATAGTAATGTGAAATGAACGGAATGATTTAAAGATACTATAAAGGTATGCAAGGTATACGTAAATGTAGAAAAGGTAGATTAAGGTTAACGTTAAAGTTAAGCATATATGAGTATGTATAGATTTCGGGTAATGGTTAAATTCTCGTAAGATGAAATACATGATACACATACGTATGTAAACTAAATAATGCACGAAGTGAGAATAATTGTAAAGTGAAATGAAAAAGGATGGTTAGAAAGTAACGTAAAGGTATGCATGGTACAAGTAATTGTAGAAAACGTAGAAGGATGATCACGTTAGAGTTAAGTACATAGGTGTGTGTGATTACAAGTCAAAGAAGTATGTATATTGAACCGTGGTTGTCAGACCAAGGAAATGACAATGATATGCGAAATTATGATAAGGAAGGTATGGAATTGTTAGGGAGAAGTCAATGATATGAATAATGAAATAAACATGAAAGAAACATTAATAGGAATGTTTTTGAAATTGAATGATAGTCATTGTGATGAGCTCGTGGTTGTGTCGAGTACATGTAAAGAAGGAATAATTTGTGTTAAATAAAGGTAAGAAAGGTTTCGGGGACGAAACCTCAATTAAGGGTGGTAGACTTGTAACGCCCCAAATTTCATATCTTTTAATATAAACTATATGTATAATGCCGTAAGGGTAGATGGTAATTTTAGACTATTACAATAATAATAGTCGGTTAATTTTGCTAGTAAGTCTAATTATTTAGAATGAATAAAACTAAATAAGAGGAAAGTAACTTGGTTAATGGTTAGATATGTAAATGACATGTTATGAAAACATGAGGGGCTGAAAGTGAAATATGGCTATGAAAATAATAAAACACAAACTTTTAGCAAATGGTGGGCATTTTATGTGTGTGTGTCGAGTTCAAGCAGGAAAGAAATAAACAAAACCCACCTCTTCAACTACATGTAGAAATTCAGCAAATTGAGGATGAAATAGGACAAGATTCTTATGCATGTGATGAAATTCTTAATCATCTAAGAGTTCTCTACATAAGGTATGTTGAAATTTGTAATTTGGTGAAGTTGTATGAAGTGGGTTATGATTAATCCGTGAATTTATATGAAATTAAGCATGATTGTGTGTTAGAATCACCAAATAGAACTTGTGTTGGGAAGGATTTTAAGTAATTTGATGATTAGAAGTGAAACCCACTTCTATGGTGAAGATGATGACATAGGTGTTTCACCCATGTCAAATCCTTGCTTGAATCATCAATGTGTATGTTGTATGTAATGGACTATTGCTAGATAGGTTGAGTATGGTATGTAATTTAGTTTATTCTAGTTTCATTTGATGAATTATGTATGAACTTGGAAGATCATGCATAAATTAGTTGTACATTGTGCATAGCTAGTAGTACGCACGCCAAGTGTTTGATGAAATGTCTAGGTGAAGTTAGGATGTGAGATTGTATGAAATGGCTTGACATATATGAATGAAACATGATAATGATGTAATTAGTAGTATACTAACTTGAGGAATGTGCTTTAGATGGAACTCATACAAGAATTCGGGTTGAAGGTATGTGTTGGTCAAGACTATGCATTAGAAGCTTGTACATTGTGCTTGAACGGGCGATGCTCCCCATGTGTTTTTATTAATCACTTAATTTCAATCAAGAAGTGAATGTGTACTAAATATATAATATATGACCATGCTAGTAAAGGATGATGTTATGAATTACGTTAGGTTGTCTAACTGAACAATGTGGTTGACAATTTATGTTGTATGCGTGTTAGTGAAAGTCAATGTAGATAAGAGCTGGAAAATGTGTATTAATATGAATAAGCATGAGTACTAACATTATTATGGCATGACGACATGAAAGGATAGGAACCACACTAGCATGGACCAAGCATGAAAGGCTAACGGGTCGAAATGGGGCAAGGAAGCGGTTACGAACATGGATGCACGAGGTAAGTGATTTCCGTAATCACTTCGTAGTACAAGTAAGTAATAAAGTGTTGTAATGAATTAAATATGATGTTTGAGGTCAAATATGTGTTAAAGTCTTTCGTCGTAAATGATGGGTTTAAGGTTGACCAAAATGCCCATGATGGGTATTTTGGGGTAAACGAACTTAAAGGTGGTTTAGAAGCAAGTTGTTCGATTAGAGTAATGTTTTGGGCAGGTCTGGAAGTGGGGATGATGGTTTGGTCAGTCATAGACCAATTAATGCGCGAATACCCTTAACGGGTCAAATAGTTAGAAAATAGTTAAGTCGAATGTATGTAAGTTAAGGATTTCCGTAATCCGGAGGTAAGATTTTATGTTCATATGATAGAATGTGAATTTACAAGCATGTAGGAAGAAACGGGAGGTCAAACGGGTAAACGGTTCAAAAGTTACGTGCGTTTTAGTGCGTACGGACGACGAAACGAACCTGCAGAAAACTGCAAAAACTAGAGGGCGTCGCCGACGGGTAGGGGTACCCAAAGGTGGGATCCTAAAGAAATATGTAGTAATATGGTACCCAAAGGTGGGATCCTAAAGAATATGTAGTAATATGGTACCCAAAGGTGGGATCCTAAAGAATATGTAGTAATATGGTACCCAAAGGTGGGATCCTAAAGAAATATGTAGTAATATGGTACCCAAAGGTGGGATCCTAAAGAATATGTAGTAATATGGTACCCAAAGGTGGGATCCTAAAGAATATGTAGTAATATGGTACCCAAAGGTGGGATCCTAAAGAATATGTAGTAATATGGTACCCAAAGGTGGGATCCTAAAGAATATGTAGTAATATGGTACCCAAAGGTGGGATCCTAAAGAATATGTAGTAATATGGTACCTAAATGTGGGATCCTAAAGAATATGTAGTAATATGGTACCTAAATGTGGGATTCTAAGTTAAGAATTTCCCTAAGTAGATACGTATGAAGGTATGTATGTATGTATGTATGTGTGAATATAAGTGGTATGTATGAATGAATGTATGTATGTATGTATGTAAGTGTGTATGTAGGTAGTATGTGTATGTGTATATATATATCCAAGTGAGTATGTACGAAAGTGTGTGCACGTATGTAGGGTTGTGAGAAGGCATGTAATAGGTATGTATGTAGTCATGTATGCATGTATGTATGTAGGTATGCACGTATGTAGGAACGTACGTATGAATGTAGGTACGTAGGTTTGTAAGTAGTTATGTGTGAACGGATGCACATATGTAAGTATGTATGAAAGTATATACGCATGTATTCAATGAAATTGAGTATTGACGATAATAATAGTGTGCCTTGTGAACGAAGTGTAACGCAGGTACAATGAGAAAGTCTCACCACGGAATGTACGATCAGATGGAAAGCTGGGATGTAAAGAATTAACGGAACAAAAGTAAACGTGAATAAATCTTGTATGTTTATAATGCGTACTAATGTTATGAATTTAATGTGGTGAGCGCAGGTAGTACGAGTCATGAGGATCATCAAGGAACAGAGATCGAGGATCGAGTCACTAGTGAGATTGTACGGGAACGTTGATGTATATAATGTAGTAAACATAAGCTATGTTTTTACTTAGTAAATAAGTCGATTGATGGATTTATGTGAAAGAGTTATGTTAAAGTTAATTTTTAAATAAGTTAAGGTGTTATAATGAAAGAAAGTTTATGGCTTGAACTTCCGCTGCGACTTTTAGTCAAATACGTATTAGGGCGTAACAAGATGTAACAAATTTAATTTACTTAATTATTAAAGAGGAAAAATACAAATTAATGATTTATGTAAGTTTACCGATATACCCTTATATTAAAATTAAATGTAAATATTATAAATAAAGTAAAATCAAACATTTTTATTGGTTGAAACTTCTTTTTTTTTCTTCTTAGAAAAAAATTCTTTTTATTTGAATCCTTCACTATAATCATATGTGAAGGATATAATTCAACCAAGATTTTTAGCCTTTATGTTTTTTTTTTTTTTGTTAATTGTTTACTGATTCATACTTGCCAATTTACATCAAAACAGAAGGTAGATGAGCAACAAGTTGTGCCGCCATCCAATTCTGAATTGCAAACCCTAATCTACCAAAGACAAAATCCTGCCCCCCAGAGGCTGAATAATTGTTGTGGATGACCCATTGGACCCTGGTCAGGAATTGGATAGCTTCTAATGCTAGGGAGCCAAATGTGTCAAAGGCAAAAGGGACAAAAACATGTTAGTTCATTACACAAGCTTTAGCGTGCTTATTAACTTTCTTCTATTATGCCTTTCTTGCTTCTTGTCTAGCTACAAACTCGTTTTCCCTTAAACCAACCAGAGGGGAAACCCCCCGTGAGGTCCACACAAGCATGTTTCCCCCTAGCCCAAGCAAAGACGAGCAGATCCGCTGGTCGCAGAGTAGATCTCCCTTCCATAGGGTCCGTAAGGAAATTCACAGGAGCCTCTTTTCTTAGCCGAAACCCCAGCTCTTCTCAGGATGTCCCATAGAACATCTCGCACCCAGTCATGCCGATATTTGAACCCACAGAGCTCTTTACAATGCACTGTGTGCTCTCCGTATTTATCTATACAAGCTTTACGATGTATCGGGCGGGTTTCATCTTCTGGGTACGTAGGGATCATCAGCCAGTATTTAAGGATGGCTCTATATTCTACTTCTATCATACATTGTCCCAGCCCCTCAATCGGGATAACGGTCAAAAAATCCTGAGCATGGGGACTCTTTAGGCACTCCAACACTGCCTTCTAGCGATATGACAAATCAAAAATTTCTCCCAGGCTTTGAGCGACTTTGCTAAACAGAGCATTCGCTAAAGTTTTTTGTGGCTTCGAGGGGGCGGTGTCCTTATTAGAGAAACCACCGATATCAAAGTCTAGGAGAAATACATTTAAGCGTTCAAGCACATGCAGATAGTCCTGGTCGATCCCAACAACCCCACTGTTTCGTAGGATATGATCCTGTAGTTCCCAAGACTGAGCTCTGGACGCCACAAAGGCATAAACCCCAACATCTCGAGCTGAGAGGAGGCCCAAACCACCTAGACGCATCGGCAAAGATGTCAGACGCCATTGGAGGTCACCAAAGAAGGGGCCACCACCCACGACTGTGTCTTCTATAGCCTTCCGGAGGCCATCATCGAACCGAGATGCCGCATCCACTATCAAATGGGGTTTAGAAGTCCGCAGCCCAAAAATTAACTTAGTACCCCCCATGCATGACCTTAGCAGAAGGAGTTCACATTGGGGGTCCCGAAGGCAGGGCAAGAGTTTTATAAGGTCAACTGCCCCCGAGGCTCGCTGCCCTGCCAACTCCCCAATAAAGCTAGGGTTACGGCTAATAGCTCCATTAAGCAGCTTAACCCCCCTCTCTGGTATGCCAATCCCTCTCGGGAAAAGCCCGCCCTAAACTCTCCACCCATCACATGTCGGCCAAAAAACCTCTGTTTTCTTAATATTGAGGTAAAGCCCTTGAGATAGCCCCTCCTCTTTGATGATGTCTAAGCAGCTTAACCCCCCTCTCTGGTATGCCAATCCCTCTCGGGAAAAGCCCGCCCTAAACTCTCCACCCATCACATGTCGGCCAAAAAACCTCTGTTTTCTTAATATTGAGGTAAAGCCCTTGAGATAGCCCCTCCTCTTTGATGATGTCTAAGGCCCTAGCAACCTCAGCCGCGTTGCCGATAATGATCCCATCATCCAAGTACCAAGCATGAAACGGGAGGTTACAACGGTCCTGCACCCGGAGAATGAGGGGGTGTAAGGCAAGGGCAAAGAGAAGGGGCCCCAAGGGATCCCCTTGTTGCACTCCGATAGTAGCCCCTTGTTGCACTCCACGCAAGTTGGGCGTAAAGGAATTGGACCCACCGATAGATTGACGGGCAATGCTGATGAACCTCTTTGAGGAAGGTTGTGCGGTCGACCGTGTTAAACGCATTGGAGAAATCCACAGTAAGCAAGGACAAGGAATCATATGCATGAAATGAGTTGAGAAACTTGTTCGTACTGTGAACTACCGCCTTTGCACCATTTGACGTTCCCACCCCAAATTGAAAGTCCCCCAAGTATTGGGCCATGTTTTTCCTGACCTTCTTCGTTGCCACCTTGGAAACCAACCTTCACCATATACCCCCGACAACAACAGGTCGAATTCCTTTATCAAGTTTCAATAAAAGGGTAAAGGGGCTGAGGCAACAAACTCAGCCAGCACCTTAGGGCAGGATCCTCTAAGCCATAAGTTGACAACTTCAGTAATGGTCATTAGCAAACCTAAGGAAGTCGTTGAGCCTTCGCCCCCGGTAGCATCTAACAAGTGTTGGGCCCACATCCCGTCTCTACCACAAGATGTCCCTTTAAAGAAGGATCGGATACATTTGAGTACACACTCCTCATAAATTGGGCGTGAGGGTTGGGAGGCAAGGAAGGGGGCGGTACCACAGGGTGTTTATCAATAAGAGCTTTCAAGGTCGAATAACCAAGAGGGGCGACTCCACTGGAGCTTAATATTTGTAAAGAAATAGTTACTTGGATGACCAAAAAATAAAATCTAAACTTATTGTATCTAGCCATATATACAATTAGGCTTAATCTCAAGCGAAAGGTGAAGACTGTCATAAAGTAAGGAAAACCAAGGTTCAAAAGCGTTTATTGGGAAAATCAACATGTTGATCCTTTGCAAAGACTGCATGAAGCTTTATTATGTTTTGTAAGCAAGAAACACCTGAGCAAAAGCCATTAATTCATAGGTGACACCAACATTGTTACGCCATAAATGTGATGTTAAGTGCATTTCATTGAAAAGACAATTTATCAAAATGAGTTCAGCGACAATGTTAGCCAATACCTTGTACCTAAGAAGAATGAGATATCATTTATTTTTATCAGGCCATAATCAATATATACGACGCACTCAAGATATTTCGTCTAGTAATATTTCAATTAGGAGACAATCAAAGAGGGGTGATAAGGTGAGTGTGTATATCACCTACATTAAGCATGACACTTGTCATGTGAAAGCACTTTTGAAAAGTCTAGCTAAATTGATTTGTGTGGACTTAAAATCCTAACTGACTTATCTTGTGATTCAAATGATGAGAACGTGTATGGGTAGTCGTCCCCTTTTTCAAACATAACAAGTGAAGATTTTATTAGTTCTGAAATGTAGTCATGGCATGACAATTTTCACACCTCACCTAGAAGAGGTTACATGATCGATTGACCTTTAGTTTTAAACTCACTATAGAAGTGTTGATTGATTTGTATCAGGGTGTTAATATTAACACATGGTAAAATCATGTTTTAACATGGTGTATACAACCGTATAAAGTAATACGACCCGTATAGAATAAAATGAACTGACAAAGTCTGCGGGTTAGCCTTAGACACATGGTAAACTCACTATAGAAGTGTTGATTGATTTGATCGGCCATGAAAGACATCATCTTCTTCTGGGTGTTAGCCTTAGACTTCTTGTGAGAGTTGGAAAGTCGATTTGATGATATCTAAAGATTCAGAACAAAGAACAAAGACTGGATGAGACTCGATCGTAACGTTTTTGTTAAATTGATTCGTATCACAGAGTACATCACATAGCTCATAAATGTTTCAAATAGCATCACATAGTACATATGTTTCACATAGCATAACAAGTTTTCACATTGTATCACATAGGTAACGAAAGCATCATAAATTTAATTTGTTCACGAGAGGTCATTATTGTTTTGGATTGCGAAGATACGTGTGAGTTGTGTAACGATTTCAGTAAATCTCGAGGTCGAGATTTCTTTTAAGGGGGTGAGGATGTAACACCTCGTAAAAACGCAACCAATATGATAAAGACACGTGTCAGGAGCTTAAACATGTAAGAAATTATTTCCGAGGGACTGAAATTGTCAAACAATGTAAAGATGTGAATAAAAGGATCCAAAGTCTCAACATCCCATTCTTGTGCCTCTGATTGACCTCACACGACGTTCGTATTCTTAAACAAATAATTTATCGAACATTGGAAGTCGTTTGTGTTAAAAATAAGGATCTTGCAAAGCACAGGGGTTAAATGTGTCAACATGTTAAAGTTACCTCTGAATGACCTTTAACGAACCCAAAAACATTGTAAATAAATTAATGATTCGCTCACAAGGATATTAGATATGAATTTTGTGAAGTTACGAAGAAATCAAGACTTTTCGGGTGATCATACGACTAACCGGGAGCTTAACGGAGTTAGTGAATGACCAAAGGTCCTTAAAAGTTAACTATGGGGGTCCAAAATGAAATAAATGAAAGTAAAACAAAGTTAAAATGGACCAGGGACTGAAAGTGAAAAGCTTGAAACATTTTTCCCGGTTTTGAAAGTCGACGCGGGCCGCGTAAGACTTCCCTATATCTTACGCGGGCCGCTTGGAAGTGCCAGTAATAGCCAGATGTGGACAACTGCGGGTTTGGCCTGTTCCACCGTCTTAGAGAGCTGTTTTCGAATTGAGTGGCTGCACCAATGGTATTTCATGCATAGGGGACACCTGGGATGATCAGGAATCAATTGTAGACCTGTGTGGATTGATCTTGTGAGTTTTTGAAGTTCTATATAAGAACTTGTTGTTTGCTAGTTCACTTACACCTTTCAAAATCTTTCAAACGCACTCTCTGGAGCTCTCTGGACTTCAAGCAAGATTCCACAAGCTCCTAATTCGTGCTAAGGGCCTTTGTAAGCATTCTTAGCCTCTCTAGTTCAAGTTTCATTAGCTTAATGACCGAAAGTCAAAGCCGTCGTAATTAAGCTTTGACTTAGTGATTAATCACTAATGGTCCAGTCATTTTTCGAATTGAAAGTGGCTATGAGTTGGTAATTATGTGGGTAATAAGTCCTTAAAAGGGTACCCCTGATTATCACTCTAACTTGGTCAATTGTCGGGTCAAACTTAATATTAAAAAGTCAACAGAACCTATTTTTGCAAATAAATTCATAATTAGCAATGTAGAAGTTATGGAACCTATTTTAACACTAAAATAACTTGGTAAATGATGTAAGAACATGTCTAAGCATCAACCCGACGATTCCGAGTTTAGGCTCGGTTCGGAACCGAAAGTCGCAAAAGTAAACTTTTGCTTTGACTTTCAGTTCTGATCCGATTTATCTTGTTTTAGAAATGTCTTAGGGTTCCATTAGGACCATATTACATATTAGTATAACCCTCTGAGTTTATACAATGTGGTTCCTTTGTAATCCTAGTTCGTTGCATGTTTCCGTTAAATGCCTAAAATTGACCATTATGCCCTTTTAATGTAAAAACGAGACTTTTGAAAATGTGAGAGGACAAAAACCTTTATTACTGATTTATAAACTTATCCAAAAAAATTTGACATCAGTTTTAGGTCTAAATTAGGAGTTATGCTCAATATCGTAATTTGAAAGCTTTTTATTAATTTAACGGCATATTTAGCATAAAGCCTATTTAAACCCAAATTTTGATACCAAACTTTTTACCCACTGATGTAATATACTATTTTTGGATTTTTGAAGATTTTTATTTATTTTTAAACTGATCGTAACATAGGGTTCTTGCTTTGATTCGGTAATTGACGGTTATACCCTTTTTGCTAATAAAATAAGTTTTACATAACATTTTGATACCAAACCTTTTGCTACTGATTTTATATGATAAATAAAATATTTTAAGCCTTCTGGACTGATAAAAATCTCAGCTTTTCTCATATAACCTGAAAATCGCTTAAAACCGACTTTTAACGCGTTTTAAACGCATAGTATGGGTTAAAACTATTTTTGACATATAAGACTTAATACCTACTGATGTTTTAAGTAAATTTTTATACTTTAACAGTAAGCAAAAGTTTTGAACTCAGATTTCTAGTTTTGACCTTTAAACCTTATGTGAAATGACCAAAATGCCCCTACGGTGCATAGTTTGGTTAAAAATGATAAATTTCACATATATGCGATACCCTACTGTTATGACTTACAAAAATAAATATTTTTACTGATCAACTTAGACCTGAACCTCAGATAATTATTTAACATCTTTATAAGCTTTAAAATGACCAAAATACCCCTACGGGGCATAAATTGATTTTAAATTCGTTTTGGGCATAATGGAAGGTATCCTACTGATATCACAATATATTTAAGGCATATTAACTTGTGAAACCTGTACATGACTCTTTTGGTTACCCGTTATACATTTTTCGTGTTCGGTACGGTTTATGTGACTAGTTTGCATAAATTAACCGAAACGGGTCAAACCTTATCATTTTCACCTCAAAATCCAGAATGTGTTTAGTTTACCCATATTATACAAGTCTTCATACTTATCGGATCTAAACCACATTCAAATCCGGTTTTCGCTTAATCTTGTGTTTTGAACCGTATATCTTCCTTTAAAACTAACCGGTCTAAGTTTAAACTTAAGTAAGACCCGTTAGGAATCTAATAGGTTATTAAAACCTTTGTTCCAAATTTAGGAGTCCAGTAAAAGATATTTGCACTTGTTGATTTTATACGGCTGAGATAAATTTGAATATTTTGCTCAGGTAAATACTTTTAACTTATTGTCCCTTATACGGGCTTGGGGTACGGTATATAAAATACCGCTTGGTCGGGTATTGAATTTTTAATCATGTGAAGGTTAAATCATTGAGATAACCCGTTTAATCTGTTTTGTTTGTTTTAAGCCTTTGGGGGGTTAATGACCATATCCTGAATATCCTCGGCTCATTCATTGAAATGGCCACGACTTAAGCACGAGGTGTAGGCATACACCTTCCGGTGCGTATGTAAAATAATATACCCACTTGTTCAAGAATAACTCGTCGTGGGTTTATTTATGTGGTGTGTCTATTAATCTTTAACCCGGTATTCAGCCCGGGCTACTGAACGTATAACAAACATGTAATTCTTTTACAAGTTTATTTTTAAATAATTATCCCAAGTTATAAAAGATTATTTGTGCCTTGTGCATTTAAATCAATTTTCCTAAAACATTTTCAAAAGTGTCAGTTAATTGTATTTACCAAGGTTTTACACTGACGTATTTTCCAAAAGGCTAAGTGCAGGTACTAGGTGGAATAGGCTGGCTACTCCTGAGTGAATTAAATAAAGAGTTATGCAAGCTTTATCACTTTAAAATCTGTTGAACAATATTTCCTTTGTTTTGATCCGCCTGTGGATCCTTTACTTTCCATTTGTAATACTCATGTTACTTTTCATTCGGTTTGTAATATAATTACTTTTAGACTTCCCCTGTGCATTAAACTGTGATTATTGACTATGATGATATAAACTACGTCACGATACTCCCCACCGTAATACGTGGAAATATCGGGGTGTGACCCTAATAGACAAATACTCTCATTGATAATCGACTAACGATATTTGTCCTTCCAGTTACTACACGCCCTTAATCAATGGAAGAAATCAGAACTTTGGCGAGATTGAAAATCAAAGAGTGGGACTAGTTATCAAGATGCGAGTTTCACCTCTAACTTGGTAACATCGTACCCTAGTGTGTTCGGTGCTTATCAAAAGATAAGACCGTTAGAATAAGAGATGGAAATTTCCTTCAAGGTTTGGATATCACTCCTAACTTGAGGGTAAATTTCGTGCAAAATAACAAGTATAGCAGAGTGAAAGTCATCACCAAAGGCGGGAATCACCCGTATTTTGATGAGTTGTTTCGATTATGTTACAAGAGTGTCTTCAAAGCATCCAAGTGTGTATTGTGTTAGCCTTGGGAAAAGCATGTCTATTAAAAGACCAAAGAGAATAGAGAGAACCAAATAAGGTAGAAGGCAAGTAGTTTTAAACAACACATAAGGATAAAGTTCCTAAACTATTGACTAGGTAAAAGTATTCCTTCTTTTCCTAATTCCCTATAGTTATGGCTCTGATACCAATCTGTCACACCCCAACCGATAGCGGAAACATCGGGGCGGGACGAACAAATCGCTCAAAGCATCGTAACGCTACTTGTGTCAATATAGATTAATCAAAATTTCACAATAAGAACTAGATTGCCATACAAACCAAAACATGGTCAAAATTGTATCAAACATCACTAAAATTCAAACATTGTTCAAAATATTGTTTTTCTAAGGTGTGTATCTAAAGTCACCCTAGTTTGATTCTTCAACGTCCAAACTATCAACCTGAAACATGTATTAAAATAAAATCAACAAAAATGTTGGCGAGTATACAAGTTTAATACGTAGCATAAGAAGCTTAAAATGTTTAATTACTCATATCCAACATTGAAAACATAGTACAAATTTCTAACATGCTAGGCTAAGTAATAAATACGTTAACCCAAGTTTCCAACGCAAAGTGCCTTTCCTACATCGTCACAACGAAGAGGAGGTTAAAGTATCAAACTTAGTAATACCCCAAGACTCAAGGGCGGTTCGTTAATCCTATAGCGCTATAACTGTTAAGGTAGGCTCAACACAAGATTCAACGTTCATGTAGCATATAAGACTCAAAAGTATCACAAGTATCATGTTTTCATGTTTAATAGTGGACAGAGTATGTTTATAAACAAGTTTCAAGTGTCGTGCATTTATATAGAATACATGTTGCATCCCAAAGTGTTTAAAACAAAAAGGGATCAAGTATACTCACAGTGCGTGCTTAGAACTTAAACACAGTCTAGTTGGATCGAAGGGAGCGCCGGATCAGCCTGCGTGCGGGAACAAAGCATAAGTCCTCTAAGTGCTGACCTGGTTGGGAACAGAGTGTCTAACGGTGCAAAAACAAGTTAAGTGTTTAACAGGCTATCCGAGCGGATGGGTTCAATCCAGACGGATGGTCATTCAGTTAGTCCGTGGTTGTTTGTGAACAGTTAAAAGTTTCGAAGTTTTGATTAAAAATGTTCTAACAGTCAGCGGTTATTAATACGTTCAGGTCACCCGGACGGATGGTCATCCGGACAGATGGCCATTCGAATGAATGATCTGTCTTCGAAGTTTTGTAAAATTTTCTAAGTAAAAGTTTTAATTTTAACGGAGACGGCGTGATGACGTGTCAAACAACGGAATATACCAGATCTAGTTCATTTGGCCGGATGGGCTCAGCCCTTTCGGACAAATGCACTGTTTCTGATGAAAAATTCATGTTTGACCCGTTAATCGGTCCTTCCCCTTGGTGGAAATCAATTTTCAAGCCGACTCTCGACTAAGGAACAAGTCGAGAGTCTGTTTGAGTCCAGATTCCATCAATGTTGTATAAAGCTAAAGAAAAGTTCAAACGTATTGCAAAGTGTTAAAACCTTTCATAATTAGGTTGAAAAAGCGTGAAAATCCTGTAGCTCTTAGACCAATCCTGACTTATTGGTGCTCCATAACAGTTTACCTAAGCAAAACGAGTGAAAACCACATTCAGAAGGTCTAAACTCAGTGTTTTTGGGAAAATACTAAGGTGTGTATGTGATTTTGATGAAGAAGATGGAGTAGAAGTGATTAGAGATGAAGATTGAAGAAGATTTGAGTGAAAAAGCTTACAAGATGGCCTTGAATCATTGTCGGGTACTTGAGAGCGGATGAGCCGAGTGAAAGGTGAAAATGAAGGCTCAAGTCCCCTATTTATAGGTGACAGCGACAGGCCTATCCGAATGGTTATGTTAAGATGGGTTACGTGTTAAGGCGGTGGCGAGTGACAGTATCCGGATGGTCATCCGGGCGGATGGCCATTCGGACGAGTCCGCCTTCGTTAGTTTTTCCAACTTTGGTTCGTTTGCGAGCGGGGTTAAGTGTTGTGTTGCGTATTATTGTGAGGAACCATTATTATGATTTATAATATCATTACACCTAAACACATGATTAACATGGATGAATCCATGTTTCGTGTTCATGCTAAATTAGTTTCTCTTTCATTTAAGTATCAAAGTATCACAAAGAGTCAAGAATCTAGAATAAGCATGTCGTTCACATATAAGAAGCATCACATAGAGTAATAATTTGCACATAGTTTATCATAATTATGATTAAAACAGTCTTATTCCCATTATGATCGGTTGTCTCGAGTGTACAAGTATAATCGGATAGGAAGTACGGTAAGACTTGCTAAAATAAAAGCATCAAAACACGGGGCGTTACAACCAACATGGGCATGACCAACGAGGACGTTGGCCCTTAAGGAAGGTCGATTGTTATGGAGTAATACGATTGCAAGGTATGGGACTTGTCCCACATCGGTTGTATAGGCAACTGATGTGGGGTTCATAAACCAAATGGGCTCTCTCACCCACTAGACTAGTCTTTTGGGTTGAATTCTCTCATTTGGTATGTAACATTGGTATCAGAGCCAGAACTCGGAGTGGTGGCCCACGGAGTGGTGGCCTGGAGAGAGCCAGTCGTTACCAACGTGGCCGTGACCAACTAGGACGTTGACCCTTAAGAAAGGTCGATTGTTATGGACTAATACCATTTCAAGGTATGAGACTTGTCACACATCGGTTGTATGAGCAACCGATGTGGGGTTTATATACCAAATGGGCTCTCTCACCTACCAGACTAGTCTTTTGGGTTGAGTTCTCTCGTTTGGTATGTGACAAGTTTGTGTATTAGGTAGTTTGCGACCTATTATACGCGCACGAGAGTCCTCGCAGTGCGACTACCCATTGTTCTCAAAGAAGTGTAGTGTGTGTAATCCAGAGTATGCGCAATTATTGCGCATACTCATAGTTTTTGCAAATAACTAATATATCTGAGCGAGTACTATCACTCATAGTACTTGATGGATGATAGAGTTTCCGTTATAGTATAGTTGACCATTTAATGTGTGAGCCTTTGTTCAGATTTGACTCGCTTGTTCGAGGACTTAAAGAGGGTCATCACCCATTTTATGTTACTGTTTTGGGATGGCATGCATAGTCATTAAAGTTTTCAAAGTAAAACATATTGTTTTAAATATGAGATAGTATATTAAAGTTGCTAGCGTAATAATATGATTATAAAGTCATAAAGTGGTAAAATATACAATGTTCAAAATATGATGCATTGTTTAAAGACTAAAGGAGATGTTCACGTCTAAAGTTAACATCAAAGTCTCAAACAACGTCTAGAGTTAATGTTGTGGTCACACTACGTGTAAGTTTACATCGTGACCAAATGATAAAGGGGGCAGTGCCTTTGTGGCTTGCCAGTCGTTCTACAACTACGTGTATTATATCGTGCATGTTATAATTCATAATAAAGTGTTACAACATATGTTAGGTACTATGTTTGTTACATAGAGTAAAGTTATGTGGTGTACTGATGTGCCTTAATGCTTAACGTGTTTAATGCTTGCTAAAGATTGTAGTTGCCTTATTAAACTAGAACTCACATAGTGTAGCTAATAGGGGTGCAAACGAGCCGAGCGACTCACGAGCTACTCGAGATCGGCTCGAGAAAAAGCTTGAAACGAGCCGAGCTTAATCGAGCCCGAGCCGAGCTTGAGCCTAAAATAAAGGTTGGTTGTTTATCGAGCCCGAGCTCGAGCCTCACATGTGAAGCTCGTTAGGCTCGTTGAGCCTTATCGAGCCTTAGTGTAAACGAGTCGAGTCGAGCCGAGCTTATTTAAACTTGTTTACAAGCCGACCTCGAGGCTCAAACCTAAAAATAAGCTTATTTAGTAAACGAGCCCGAGCACGAGCTTCACTTATCGAGCTCGAGAGCCTAAAAGGTCTATTATTTATGTTATTTTTATTTAATATATTAATTAATAGATAATAAACGAGCCGAGCCCTAGTCGACCTCGAGCTTGAGAAAATACCAACGAGCTGAGCTCGAGCTTTGAAAACAAAGCTCGAATCGAGCCGAGCTCGGTCCCGAGCACCCATAAGTTAATCGAGCTCGAGCTCGGGCTCAACTCAGCTTGTTTGCACCCCTAGTAGGTGGACTGGAAACCTATATACATATTATGTTTTGTTTTGTTTTGTTTTGGTAAACACGGTTGTTAGTTTTGTAATTTGACTTAGATATTTTGTGTTAAAGTTTTCGCTATGTTTAAATGAAAATTTTATTTTGAACTAATTTCTGATGAGTAAATTCAACAGGCAAGACCCTCGGGTTTCTAGGCGCTTTAGCAAGGTATGGGACATTGTTTTACAATTAAGTATGAGATTATAATTAGGCATATTCAACCCATTGCCATCCCTCTTTTAGATAGTTTGATATTACACCCATGATCTAGTGGTCTATTGTTGTTATGTTTGCACCCTTAATATTGTTTTGTGTTTAACGTCTTACAAGTACAAAGTTAGATGAGATTTAGGTCTAAAAATTGTTTTAAAAAATATTTAAATATTGGATTAACTGAAAGCTATATCATAACTTATAACTTAGCTAATTAGAAGTACCGAAAAACATTAATTTAAAAAGTTTCTTGATTGAAAATTAAAAGCAAATTGGAAAATAATAATCCCATATTTATATTTCTGAAATTAGCCGATAATAATCCCAAGTCAGTTATTAGCCAATAATAATCCGATCTCGTCCAATTTTTTTGTAAAATAGTCTGCCGTTAAAATAGCTTAACGGAGTTAAGTTTTTTCCGAATTACAAACCGATGTTTTAGGGCTTTTGATCAGAACGAGGATACGAGTCGATTGATGTAAAACTTACCTCAAAATACTGCCCCCAACCCATGAAAACGGTGCTTCAATTCGGGTGTTTAACTTCCAATTAACAAAATTCAAGCCATTTCGAACACAATTTCGAGGTAAGTTTTACATCAATCGACTCATATCCTTGTTCTGATCAAAAGCCCTAAAACATCGGTTTGTAATTCGGAAAAAACTTAACTCCGTTAAGCATATTTTAACAGCGGTCTATTTTACAAAAAAATTGGACGAGGTCGGATTATTATTGGCTAATAACTGACTTGGGATTATTATCGGCCAATTTCAGAAAGATGGGATTATTATTTTCTAATTTGCCAAAATTAAATTATCTATACTATCTTAAAATCCAATTATTTGGGACAAAAAGGTAATTTTACCACTATCTAAAAACACTTAAAGCGTGTTTAGTATTTTAAAATGAGGGTGAAATTACCATTCTCTCTTACTTAAACTTGGAACTCTTAGAACTTTTGCACTTTAATTCATCCCATATGGAGTCAGAAAGAAAAATTTGATGAAATAAATGACTATAAAATGGCATCTTCCTTTATTAAAGAATCCATCTATTCCATTGTTCTTTTGTGCTATGTTAAAGAATAAACAAAAGTAGAGGGAACACCCACTCTATAAAGGCAAGTTAAGCCCTGCAAGAGTTAAATAATTTTGTGACTTATATGGCTAAGTAAAGTTTATTTTTAGCCAATTTTAGCCTCTTAACAAGAATAAGTTATATGGTCGAGCGGGTCAACTCGAGCCAAACTCAAATTTAGGATTCCGGCTCGATTTTAATTTTAAGCCTACTCGAGCCATCTCGATATGAAGATCAAGTCAAACTAGAGCTATACTTGGCTCGGCTTAACCTTAATGTTATGTTTCTCACTGCATTACGTAGGTACCATCTGCTGTATTAGATAACTAAAAAAATTCAATAGCTTAAATGATAACAATATAAAAAAACAACAACTTAAAAGTGCCATACGGCCATGCCTCTTGAATTAAAATTATATTATAAATTTTTAATTACATAGTTAAACGTACAATAATTTAAATATCATAAATAAACAAAAAAGAGAAGATTTGCATAAGATATGTTAAAAGTACAATAATTTAAATACCATAAATAAACAAAGAAGAGAAGATTTGTATAAGATATGTGTCGGTTCACATACAGCAACTAGGGGCCGTCTAAGAAAGAAACAAAATTCAAGTTTTCGAAAAGTTGCTAAAACCACCCGTAGTGGGATTTTGGGGCGTTTTTCCTCTAAAAAACGCCCCACAACGTCCATCTTCCGCCCGGGCCGTTTATTTAAAAAAAATGCTTTTGGCATGCTTTTTTCCACGCCTTTTAGCATAATGTCCCACAATTTTCATATTTATACTGCACTCATTTTAGAAAAAACGCCCTATAATGCCCCATTGCTGACTGGACTGCCACATAACGCACAACACCTGTGAGTGAGAGCATTATTCATGTATACCACTACCCATGATTTAATAGGCATAAAAAGTAAATGTTATGGTAAATAAAAACATTTAAAACTTATAACCTTTCCTTCTATAATACAACGCCCAATAAGATGGAAAATGTGTATAAAACAATTTAAAGAATATAGGCAAATTGGAAAATAATAAGCCCATCTTTCTGGAATTGGCCAATAATAATCCCAAGTCATGAATTAGCCATCAATAATCCGACCTCATCCATTTTTTTTGTAAAATACTCCACAGTTAAGTTTAGGCAAACTGAGTTAATAAAATGCTGACGTGGCTAATAAATGTCTGCCACATGGATTTTTTTTAAATGACTTTGATTATATTAAATCCTTTAATTTTCTGCTGCCATCAATCATCCACGGCATTCATCAATCACCTTCACTACGACAATTCACCTATCACCTCTGATTACACCATTATCGAACAACCCACCGTCACCCAACTCTTTCACAACCACCGTTGTTGCCGACAATCCTCCATATCCCCTCACCTCTGTCCGATTACCACCATAATCAACCTGCTGGCAGCTTTAATTACCTCCGATTTCACCATTGTTGAACATCCATCTCCTGTTACCAATTGTCAAACACCTATCGACGACCACCCACTGTTCATCATCATCATTATAGATTGCCGGCGTATACTCACCATCAATTACCTCGACCGATCACCACCATCGTTGACGGTCGATCGACCACCAGTCATCAGTCACCACCGATTACCTCTTTCTTCCCCAACCTCCGATTATCAGTGACGAGAACCACCGTCTTCCACCTCCTTCTTCATCCCCATAGACCACCAGCCTTACTTCAACAATCCTTACCCACAGTCACCGACATTCATCGACTATAACCACCACTGTCAACCGTCCACCTCTGATTAAACACTACTCACCACCCCTTACCATCACTTCAGTTTTTTTCCTCCGAGTACCACCAACCTCCGATCGACAAAGCATTCAAACGTTCGATTGAGCAAGAGATCCTTATTTGTCTTTTAATTTCTAGTGTTAAATCACGAAGCTTTGGATTTTAACTCTGATCAGTCAACTAAACAATTAAAGGATTTAATATAATCCAAGTCATTTAAAAAAAATCCATGTGGCAGACATTTATTAGCCACGTCAGCATTTTATTAACTCAGTTAGCCTAAACTTAACTGTGGAGTATTTTACAAAAAAATGGACGAGCTCGGATTATTGGTGGCTAATTCGTGACTTGAGATTATTATTGGCCAATTCCAGAAAGGTGGGATTATTATTTTCCAATTTGCCAAGAATATATTAAAACTAGTTGACGGAACTCATGCGTTGCGGCGGAGATGTTAAAGATTATAAGGCTCGGTTTTGACGACTTGTACGTTATATTCTCCCTTTGAAATAATATCATGTCGAAACACTAATAAAAAATAAGTACGTAGAAACAATAAATCCATAATTTTATAAAACATTATATATATTTTTTTTTGAACGGCCAACAGAATCAATCCCGAGCACTCTCGGGGCACCCACTGAACCAAACGGAGTACTCCGAGAGTAACCTGAGTCCACCACCAATTCTGGGGAAACCCGATAACCCACCCGCCTGTAGGCACGACGATGAAATTACCGGTAAAACTCATTTGGCTCAAGGATCAAACCCAGGTTTCCCTGGGTCTCCTATCATTGCCCACCAGTTCTTCAGTTTGCACCAAGTGGGACTTGAACCTGCATCTCTCAAGAGAAATACAAGCCTTCCATCACTTGATCTAGAGATTATTGGCAACATTATATTCTAAATGTTGTAAAAAGAACTAGAAAAAAAACGAAACCTTGAAGGTCGAGGCCGGCTCGTCTATACTTAAGGTTTGCTTGTCTAGACTCACAAGCCTAATAAAGCTTGGCATGTCACATGTGAAACTCAAGCGGAAACCCATTTAATATTAAATGAGCCACACTAAAAGTTTGAGATTAGACTTGAGCGCATTAATTAAAGTTGGGATTCGATTAACTTTTTAGCAAATTGTTTTGAGTAGTTTACGGACAACCTCATTCGTTTACACCCTTATTAAATGGCTTTATAGCCTAGTGGCATATTGGTGGTGGGATAAGGCTTTGGGACCAATAGGTCCTGGGTTCGATTCTCACAAGGGGGGTTTTCCCATGTTTATTAGGTTTCCTCCTGAATTGGTGTGGCATTATGCCTAGTGGAGATGGATATGATCGGGTGGTTCCTCTGGTGGCATGATGATACTCCAGTGGTCCGTCAGTGATCCAAATTTGCAGTTCAAAAAAAATTTATTAAATGAGCCACAATCTATGACCATTTGCTTACAAATAACACCACTAGTTAGTAAAAATTTGGATAGTGTTATAAACAAGAGATAAAAGGGGAACTATTTCATCTATCATATACATATATTATATATATTGATTGATACAGTAGCAACCCTAAAGACCATTAATATTAGGTCGGGTTTAGCCTGCGGGACTAAATATCTGGATTCATAACACTCCCACTTAGACATTTGGAATTATATACTACAAAAAATTATACTACTAGATGATGTTTGCACGATAGAACCGATGTTAACTGATACTATAGGATCAGTAGTTATGCTGTCTCATTAAACATTACTAAGAAAACCTAATGGGACAAAACTTAGTTAAGGAAAAAGAGTACAGTGTGTATATTATGAATATATTACGCCCCTTCAATTTTACATGAATCGACGATGTGTGGAATCCAATCTTCTGTGGCAGCTGCTTAACTTGATATTTGGTACGATCTTCTTTGATTTGAGTGGTGATACGATATAATTTGGGTTTCTCACCATCCGTATTATTGTATCTGGACTGAGATTGGGCGTTGTGGGGGTGTGATAAATGTCCTCCAAAATGGGACTCGGGATTTTTCTTAAGCAACAATCAATGTCTTGAGTCATGTAGAAATATCAACTTATCATGAATGCATGTTATAATTATGCCTCGTTAAAAACGTTGTTAGTAAAACCCAGTGGACAAACCATAACTAAGGGAAGAAGAGTGCATTGCACATTATACACAATTAGCAACACGCTTCAGGAAGATGATAAATCAGTATTTCGGGACCTATAAGATAAATTGATACCACTATATCAATTATGTTGTCTCGTTAAAAACCTTACCAAGAAAACCCAATGGGAAAAACTTATAGTGAAGGGAAAAAAGAGTGCAATATTTTAGATTAGAACTGTAATCTTGCCAATACATCTAGTAAGAACACAACATCAGATGTCGTCTTGTTTGCAAGATAAATCAATGCTAAGTATGATACTTCTAGACTAAGTACTTCTACATCCTCTTATTGAGGTTGGTAAGAATACTTTTCTATATCTAGCGATAAGATGATTGTTCGTGTACATAACGAATGAGCTTTTTTCTATTTAACATCTTCTGGATGTCGTTTGATTGATGAGCAAAAATAGTACAAATATACTCGAACTGCAGGCCGAGAAAATTATACTGTGTAAAGGTCTTTCAAAAATTTCCCTCTTTAGTTTGAGAGTTCCCTCTTGATGATTTTTACATTTTCACTGTAAATTGCAATTACACTAAACATTAGGAGTCAAATCTTGATAAGTAGATATAGCTCGTTTTATCAAACTTGTACCTCTCTTTTTAAAGTATCAACTAAGTTAACGGTACCACATCCCTTTAAGATTTATATAACATGTATGGAGTTATTGTTTACAGGACAATTCGCAGCCCAATTATCTACCCAAAACTGAACTAAACTCCTATAGTTCACCCTGCCTTTGATTAAATAATCCAGTTTCACATTCAGCACTTTAACATCTTTTTCTAGCTTGTAAATACCATTCCAAACACCCGCTATATCTATCCGAACCAGAAGATAAGACCAAGAGTAGGCGTTGTGATAAATAGCCGAAATTGACTTCCACCACAAACTACCCTCTTCTTGTTTGAATCGCCACCACCACTTTATTAAAAGAGTTATATTCATATCATGTAAGGCTCCTAACCCATGCCCACCTTTTTTCCACTGGCCTAATAACTCTTTCCCAACAAACCCAAGCCGTTTTTTTATTTTTCCTCGTCCGCTCCCCAAAAGGCACCTTCTAACGGCCTCTAGAGAATCCAAAATGCACATCGGAGCTCTATATAGCAAAAAGTAGTACAAGGGAAGCCTATCTAAAATGGATTTTAGCAATGTTAACCTACCCTCAACCGACAATGTCTTCGACTTCCATTTAGAAAGCCTAGCTTTAAAACAACCCACTACACTTTTTCAATGTTTCACTTGACTCATGTTTGCCCCCACTAAAAGGCCGAGGTACTTACACGGGAATTTCCCCACTACAAATAGTTGTAACTTGATACACCTTCGCCAAATTACAAATAGTTGTAACTTGATTATTAAAACCCATTAAAACCCATTATTGAAGTACCTGAAAGGTAACAACACCCTCATACATGTCCCTTAGCAAATGTACACCAGCTCAGTTTTAGCAAACCGAGAAAAGATCAAAGTGTTAAGTGAAACCCGGTGATCGGTGTCCTGTGTCCGGCTGTGGTGGAGGTTCGTGGAGGTGATGTTGGTGATTCTAAGGTGGAAGGGTAGATGAGGAGAGTGGTGGTAGGTGATGAGTGATGGTGTGTCTTCGGAAGTGGAGGTTGGAAACTTAAACATATATTGATCTTACGCGTCCATAAGCATTCCAGCATCGTCGAAACGTTTGACTCTAGTGCTTCCTGGGAATAAAGAAATGAACTCATCACAGTCTAAAATAGATGCCAGACTGCTAGTCGAAAGAAGTGCCTGCAACCGAAAATTTTTATTTTTATACCAAATTTTTACAAAAAAAAAATATATTAAAAAAATGATTAACTCATGGAAGAACACCTGATAGGACTTCCATTGCTGCCAATAATATTTGGTGGCTTCTTAATTGAAGGTTATTAGCCTGTTATTAACATGTAAATAAATAAAAACATACAAAATTTAAAAAAAAAATGTTTACAGGAGAAGTCAAATAATGCTACCTACCTTATTTTCTGCATCCCTGACTAATGATGCACTATCAAATTAACGAACCTTTGCTCCATTCCAGTTGAAAAAAATCTGAAAAAATAGATTTAAACTTGACTCGGGAAAATAATGACATTAAATTCTAATTAGTAATTACATGTGGCAAGATGGGCGGGTTGGGTGAAAGGACAAATGGAGTTAGGTTGAAACGGGTCGGGTCAAAGAAAGATAACTTTAGTCCCCAATTAAGAACACATGACCAATAAAATGACATAAATATATAGCTTTTATTTTATATTTTTATCAATGTTAAAACTTGAAAACTTACATTCTTCATACACAATAAAAGACAAAATGTTGCAACCAGGTATTAACCTCTCCGTCACTCCATCCTGCATACACAATAAAAGAAAATCATAATTTTATAAAAAAAAGCAAAAATGTCCATGCTACAACAATGGCAACCGTGCACTTCCCATCTGATTAGGTTTTATTGTCTAGAAGTTCCATGTTCGGTCCGGTTTCAACCTGACACACAATCCTACTCATATAAACATCATATATGAGACAATCTTTTCAACTTTGAATTGAAAAAAAGAGTAGGAATACAAAATACAAAACCCCTGGTGTTCTTAAAATCTAAAAGTTCTGAAAAAGAAAATTTTGTTTCAATAGGGATTTTTATGTGGAACTCAACCAGGTGTATGTAAGAACATAATACACACAATTTAGACAAATAAATGTTGATAAACCAAAAAACAATCAAAGTTCTAACCTGTAAGGTTCCATTTCTTAAAACCCTTTAGACTCAGTTTTGCACTCAAAATACACATTGTTATACAACTAATTCAATAATCCAAGTAACTTCACACAAATAAATACCCGAGATTATTTAAATCGTTCAAATTTACAACAACTCAATCAAGGAACCCATAGAATCTTACCATAAACCGCATGAGAAGTCAAATGCGACCCAACAACTTTTAGGGCTTCTAAGAGTTAACACCCTCATCTCTTCCTGTTGGGTTGTGGAGGATTTGACTAGTAGGGGTGTTCCTTGTTACACTCCTGCATCTAGCAAGGGTGTTCTGTGCTACACTCCTTTTGCAGCTAGCAGGAGTATTCTCTGTTTATGTAGTAAAGTCAACAACCCTAATTGTAACCCCTATATATACTTCTTATTTATATTTGTAAACTTTGTGAGCACCTAATAAAGAAGAGAACTATTTGTGGGAGTGGATGTAGGTCAGATTCGACCGAACCACTATAAATCTTGTGTTCTTGTTCTTGTGATTTAGAGTGTGTGAGTGTGTGTGCTTGCTGCAGATTGTTCTAGTGTTCGTGTGAATCGTGTTCTGGTCCTAACAACTGGTATCAGAGCTCAGGCTCTTGATTGATTCACACGAGTTAGGTAAGAGGTGAAGAAGAAGAACACTTACCTGTTGAAGAACAAGCCGTGGTCTCGGGTTTCAATCACAGTCGCAGGCATAGCGTCTAGGGTTTCTGAACCAGCCGCCGCTAGCACAGCCGCCACCGCCTTCAGTCTCTAACTCCGATTAGGGCTCCGATTTGAAGACATCTTCTGCAGATTGCGACTAGGGTTTCGATAACCCAGTAGCCGCCGCCGCCTAGGGTTACGAAATTGAAGACCATCCTTGCTGAATATCGCATCTAGGGTTAAAATTTATACCAATTTGTTTAGTTTGTTGTATACACGTGTCTACTATCGATACAGTTGTTAAATTAGAAGATTATTACACCAAAATTGTTAATGATCATATGTCGTATCAAATTTTTGATAACCTTTGTGTTGGACTTACTTTTAAAATTAATATATTACATCACAATTTAATTAAAGTTCAGTAGACACTTTTCATAATTAAAAATCCAATTCCTAGGTTTAAACAAGAAGCTTAAAACAATCGCGTATAATTATATATATATATATATGGAACCCACTAAGTGGAAGTTACCTTTGAAATGAATATCATCCGTTCGATTATGCTGAGATTAAATCTGGGCCGTGTAAACTCTTAATTTTAACCGCTGTCTTGGCAGTTCTTGAGTGGTTACTTGCAGCAAGCATATTTTTCTGTCCATGTTCCTTGAACTCGAGCAGCACCATCCCATGTTCTGAGCAGTTTTTCTGTCCATATTTTTGGCAGTTCAGCACCTAAAAAAATGGGTAGTGGTGGTAAGATTAAATCACAGCAGTATAAACTCATAAAAAAACTGAAAATTTGGCAGTTAACGGCGGTTCCACAATCTCTCTCCTATCCATATGCGGTTAGCGAAATAAAGCAGCAGTTAGCGCAAAAATAGTGATACGTGATGCGGTTTAGTGGTTACCTGCTTCCCTCCAACTGCCTTCCCGTCCCCTTTTAACCTTAAAAGAAACACACCGACCTGAGTGTTTGGATTTAGGGCTTGGTTTCAATCACCACATGTTACTTCCAAATGTGTCACGAGCGTGACTTAGTTCTCTAACGACGGTGAAGATATATCCCTCCTATCAGTACCCACTCGAATCCATCACCCAGACATTCGCCAGTCATGTCTCAACTCTTTATCTCGCAGCTTTCTCGATCGAAAATGGGGATTATGGTTCGTATTTTGTTGAATCTCGGTAACTAATCTGAAATTGAATTTGCAATCTCACCATTTTGTTGTCTTTAATTTGGGAGAACTGAAGATTAGATTCCTATGCATTCTCAATATCTTTTAAATTTATGTCTAACTTGATTATTGGATGCCCTCATATTGTTTAACTTGTAAGCATTGCAATCTAATCTAACCATGATTCATGTGTCGCTTTGGCATTGTCCCAGCCAAAGATCCCTTCATTAAGGTTAGGCTCCTTGTAGAACTTGGTGATGCGGTTGTGGTTAGTGATCAAGTAGCTAATCTCACAAGGCATGCAATTTTATTTCTTAAGAGAATTGATGTGGACAAATATATTTCTCAGGTTTTCTCTCAACATTCCAATCTTTACATGGTTTCATTTTGTTTTTTGTTTCTAGCTTTTAACTCTCAATGCTCAATAGGGTCAAATGGAAGAGCTTACGAGTTGAGAAGCAAAGGTTACATAAGGTACACATTATACACTTTCTCATGTCTTTGTTTCTTTTAACAATCCTTCACTTTTACTTCTGATATCCTTCTAATCCGTCAAACGAACGGATTTTAGTAGTTTGATAAAATGAAAATGGGTTGAACGGGTCAATTGGGTATTGTCATTGTAATTATATAGTTATTTAATCATATTCAATGTGTTTCTTATTATCATTAATATAACTCAAGGTAAGACAAAACGCGTTATCTGTTATATTCTTTGTAATTAATTGTTGTCAAATTGGATGTTTTGGCTTCCGGTTTCAATTTCAGAACACATTGAATGCAAACAGTGTAGTGCAGTTTGAACATGAGCAGCAAGCCCTTCCTATATGTGCAGATTTGAATACTTAAGCAACTAAGTGATGGTATTAATTACAAACCCTTTGTTCTTTTTGTTACTCAAATAATTTTCTTAATTAGTTTTCTTATACTTGATTATATAAGTTTTAGCAAATATTTTGTTTCAGAATTTGGAAAAAGACGAAATTGCGGTCCGTATGAAGTTAAAACATTAACTGTTGGTTCTTTTCCTGGATCTGAGGTTGTAACATCCCTTTGGAGTCTCGGTAAGATCTTTGTAACCTGCACGCACGGAGCCCCTAGCTCACCATGCCACCAGTTCCGGGGAAAACCCGACCTGCACCCGCCCGAGGGTACGACAATGCAAAGCCGGTAAAACCCGGGTGGATCGGGAATCGAAATCTAGACCATACGGTCAGAAGTCTTCCTTCATTTCCATAACCATTGAGCCAAATTTCTTTATTTTTTATATAAATAATTAAATAAGAATAGAAAACATATGTTATTCCGGTTATGATCTATTTTTTTAATATAATGGTTTAGGGGGGTTTTGAGTAAATGTATATTATTTCTTTTAATGTACCTTCTTTACTTTTTGCAGGGAAGTATATGCGGTGTCAATTGTTGGATGGCATTACAGATGTTTGTTGTTTTGCCTTGAGAGTTATGTTGATGAATCAAGGTGAGCTTGATCCAAATAGTGATAATGAGCAAAGAATTGGCCGGTATTTTGAAGTCATGGGAAGTAAAATTTAAGAAATCACAAGCATTCTAAGGAGAAGGGCGGTCATCATTTTCACAACAATTCTTTGACTGCATGAGTTCATATTATATTATACATATAATTATAAATAAAACTTTATTCATTACAACTATTCACGTTCGTTTTCCTTTTATAAATTAAAAATAGTGCTTTTGTTTATAATGTTGTTTAGACTTGTGTCCATTTAATGTGGGTGTTTGGGATTGCTTATTTTGAGCTCCTTTTAAGTTTTTGACTTCTTAAAAGTTAATAGGTTATTTTTGTAGTGTTTGGATAATCTGTTTTGAGAATGAGTTTTAGTGGTTTGAAAAGAAGAAAAGGAAAAGTTAGATGGTTGCAACCTTTTCAAAAAAGGATATGGAAAAGAAGAAAAGGAGAAGCGTTCCCGAACACCCTCAATATACATTATCTTTGTTTGTTAAGTTGTCAGCGTAAGCCGTCCAACGGACGGGTATTAAACTAGTTTCTTTGGTGCTTTTGGAACAACCGTTTCCACATTCTTGGTTGTTTGTTTTTACTTTTTTTCTTTAATCTTAAATTACATCAAGACACCCTTTTAAATATTTTAGTAAAAGTTGTATCTGCACTTAAAATGTTTTGGTTTAATCCTTTAATCGTATCCCTTAATACACAAACCCTACTCCCATTCATAGTAATCATTTGTGCATCAAAGTAGGTTCTTATTTTACTCTTTGTTTTGTGGATTCAACCACTCAATAACACCTAAATATAAAAGCTCAACTATAAATTCATTTAGACTTTTCATAACCAAGTATGAGTGTATGACCCATTAACACCCGCTAATCAACATTACAAGCAAAAATAACATGATACAAGCAAATTAGGACTAGTGATAACCAAATATGACCTATTAGTTCCCTATTTGACCATCAATCACTCTAATCGATATGAGGCAAACACTGACTCAAAATGACATATTCTTTAGCTCCCGTTAATTCATATTGCAATAAAAAATAACACGACAAAAGCCACTAGCTTATATATGACCTATTAGGACTTATTATAATCAGATTATAAGCAACAGCACCTAATTAAGTCAGTACAAGCCATTAGAGTCATATATGATTAATTAGGACTCACTATAATCAAATATACGCCGTTAACACCCGTTGACACCCGTAAAGCCAAATTACAATTATAACACAATACAATAAAATACAAACACATATATCTCATTTATTTTAATCATTATCAATTACAAGCAAAGTCGTGGGAGCAGGTCGTAGGAAGAAGAAAGAACTGGGCGTTCGTTTTTTTTCTTTGTTTCTTTAAGAGAAAATCAGCTTTCTCTTGTTTGCAAAAAGGCCCCTCAACTTTGACCAAAGAGATAAGTACTGAGATACAAGTGCTAAACCGTCTGTTTGAAGATCAAAGAAACTTGAATCAGGTGTTTTCTGTTTCTATTTGTTTCAGTGTTGGTTTTCTATTTGCTTCGATTTCAGTTTCGTTTTAGTCGTGCTTGTGTTATCATGGCAGAAGACGGGAAGGTGCAAATCAAAAAGTTTGACGGAATGAAGTTTGGTTGGTGGAAGATGTAGATTGAAGCATTACTTTGTCAGAAGGACTTAGATGTAGTGCTCGAGGATGAAAGGCCAGAAAAAATGGCACAAGCAGATTGGGATAGGATGGATAAGAAAGCCAGAGCAGTGATAACGCTTTCTCAATCGGAGAATGTTGCATTCAATATCCAAAATGAGACCTCAGCTAGAGGAATGATGGCAGCATTATCGAACATGTATGAGAAGCTTTCTGCAGCGAACAAGGTTTATCTTATTCGAGAGCTTGTGAATACTAGGATGAGGGAAGGTGATTCAGTTACAGCACACATCAATAACTTAAACTCGATATTGTCTCGTTTGGTGTCTGTGAACATCAAGTTTGATGATGAGGTTCAAGCCCTGTTGTTATTGTCCTCATTACCCGATAGTTGGTCCGGAACCGTAACTGCTGTTACGAGCTCTTCAGATACGAGCAAGTTTACGTTTGTGAAGATGCGGGATCTTGTTCTGTGCGAAGATGTCCGAAGAAGAGATTCAGGTGGATCATCGGGTGATTTAATGCATGTTGGCAGAGGAAGGAAGAATAATAGATGTAGTGCCAGCAAGAATAAAAAGAGGAGCCAGTCTAGGGCTCGAAATGATGTGACCTGTTGGAACTGTAAAGAGGTTGGACATTTCAGGAATCAATGTCCAAACGACAAGAAAGAAGTTAATGCTGCAGTAGACCACTCAGATGATGAAGTTTTGATCTGTAATGTGGAGAGTAGTGTGGATTCCTGGGTTATGGATTCGGGTGCTTCATTTCATGCTACCCACAGCAGTGAAGCACTACAGAATCTTAAAATTGGGGATTTTGGTAAGGTACGACTTGCAAATGATGAAGTCCTAGATGTCACAGGCATGGGTGATATTGACTTAGTTACTTCAGTCGGATCTACTTGGACTTTGAGAGACGTGAGAGTCATTCCAGGCTTGAAGACAATGTTTATTTCAGTCGGGCAGCTGGATGATCAGGGGCACGAGGTTAAGTTCGGTAGTGGACAGTGGAAGGTAATTAAGGGAAATTTAGTAGTTGCACGTGGCAAGAAGAGGGGCTCATTGTACATGGTTAGTGTATCGCCTAAGGGAGAGGTTCTCCCAGTTCAGAAGAAGACCAAGATCCGGTTCACAGAATCTCGTGGGCAGAAGAAGGTTTGCTTTGCAGATGGCAAACCCAGAGTCATAGGTCAGATTCAGGTTGAACGTGCTAGAAAAGGTTCAATAAAACCAGTCAGGGGCATTCGTGGCAGTGGGAGCACGGGTCGTGCTTCAGTCAGAGTTACCAGACGACAATGGGTTAAGAGAACCAGTATTCCAGCTGTCAAAGTCTCTCCAGTTGATTATCTGCTTTATTCAGAGAGTGTTTGTTCTCAGGATGTTCCAGGATCGGGCAGTTCGTGTCAGTGGGAGCCGATAGGGACAGAGAACGAGTCACGAGTAGTGACTGATGAGTTGAAGCTTAGTGGGAGCTTCAACGGGCCTTCAGGTTAACCGATGAGAAGGCCGCCCACAACTAGTGAAGATGAAATGTTTACAGAGGTACTTATGAATATGAAGTTGCATGGAGTGCAGTTTGAAGTTGTCAAAGCCTCCAAGTGGGAGATTGTTGGGTTGTGGAGGATTTGACTAGTAGGGGTGTTCCTTGTTACACTCCTGCATCTAGCAGGGGTGTTCTGTGCTACACTCATTTTGCAGCTAGCAGGAGTATTCTCTGTTTATGTAGTAAAGTCAACAACCCTAATTGTAACCCCTATATATACTTCTTATTCATGTCTGTAAACTTTGTGAGCACCTAATAAAGAAGAGAACTAGTTGTGGGAGTGGATGTAGGTCAGATTAAACCGAACCACTATAAATCTTGTGTTCTTGTTCTTGTGATTTAGAGTGTGTGAGTGTGTGTGCTTGCTGCAGATTGTTCTAGTGTTCGTGTGAATCGTGTGTTCTGGTCCTAACAACTGGTATCAGAGCTCAGGCTCTTGATTGATTCACACGAGCTAGGTAAGAGGTGAAGAAGAAGAACACTTACCTGTTGAAGAACAAGCCGTGGTATCGGGTTTCAGTCACAGTCACAGGCATAGCATCTAGGGTTTCTGAACCAGCCGCCGCTAGCACAGCAGCCACCGCCGTCAGTCTCTAAGTCCGATTAGGGCTCCGATTTGAAGACGTCTTCTGCAGATTGCGACTAGGGTTTCGATAACCCAGTAGCCGCCGCCGCCTAGGGTTACGAAATTGAAGACCATCCTTGCTGAATATCGCATCTAGGGTTAAAATTTATACCAATTTGTTTAGTTTGTTGTATACACGTGTCTACTATCGATACAGTTGTTAAATTAGAAGATTATTACACCAAAATTGTTAATGATCATATGTCGTATCAAATTATTGCGTATAATTACTTTGGTGTTTTTGGAACAACCGTTTCCACATTCTTGGTTGTTTTTTACTTTTTTTCTTTAATCTTAAATTACATCAAGACACCCTTTTAAACATTTTAGTAAAAGTTGTATCTGCACTTAAAATGTTTTGGTTTAATCCTTTAATCGTATCCCTTAATACACAAACCCTACTCCCATCACTACTACAAAACCGAGCTTTAGACGGGGTGATATGGGTTTTAAGACGGTGTTTTCAACACCGTCTTAAAGCACACCGGTTTAAAATCAATTCTTATTAGACGGTGTTCAATTTAAACACTGGCTTAAACTTGATGAACACTGTCTTTTGGTGTTCAATTTGATCCCCATATTAAACTTGATGAACACCGTCTTTTGATATTATGTATAAATCGTTGCTGTTATCCTGTCGTCGCAATCGTCACTATTTCCCTATCGTCGTCGCTGATGCTTAAAAAACTTTTTTATTTTTTTTGTTTTTCTTGTTTTTTCAATACAAACCTGCCAATTTCCGGTTCACGACACACAAAAACTAAATAAACATAAACTAACTAGAAGATGACCCGCCGCGGTGCGGCAGGGTATTTTATCTCTATTAGGTTGATAATGTTAGTTACAACAGGAACAGTTTTAATATATGCACCAATATGAACTATTCTTTTGAGCCTTTTGAACGATAGATGCGTCTTGTGCTCATTGTTCAGTCCTCGTAGTGAGTGCGCTTTGTCTTTTGGTTTTATAATTTGGTTCACCTGCTTCAGGAAAGTTGTTACCTATATGTAAGCTCATGTGGCGAATTTTACTATAGACAATATATATGCAATTGATTTCTGATATTGGCCAATCAATGTATTACCTCCTGGATTTCCTTAAACTAATCTCGAGCGCTCAACGGGATGCTCATTGTCTTCATTGTATCTGTCGCAGATTTTAGCATGGCCAAGTACAAGTACGAAAAACTTGACTGAGTGATCAAGTATGAAAGGGAGTGGCCTCTGTACTGATCCAGATAATGTATGAGAGGGAGTGGCCCTTGGCAACATATTTTAAGCACACAAAATGTTAATACACAAGAGCAAATTAAGAAGAAATAATGTAACAAAAATAGTACACTAAAAAAATAAGTTCTACCGGATTGAAAATAAATCCGTTAGCACAATCACTTTGGCAAAAACCTGCAACAAAGAATAGGCACAAAAATGATCATCCCTTAACGCATAAGAATAAAGAACCATTTAATAAAGGTAATTAACAATGTTGAAGGTTAAAATTTGCATATGACAAACTACAAACAAATCATTTAACACATGGCATTAAGAATGTGTAAGGTAGAGTGAGAGCATCTATTAAGTTAACCATAAGCTTGCCAAAATCAGTAAGTTGAATTGGTATAGACTTGCAATACAATGTTGTATACACATCAAGTATCACAAATTCATCTCTTGAATATATGGGCATGCACTTAAAAACCTGAATGATTTTCATGTGGTTTTAATAGATAAAGAAGAGGTTATTACAGATTTGCCCCTTGCCAACAAAGTCCGAGCTCTACTACGTGGATGCGAAAAAGCTTAGAATATTTGCCATCCATCTTCGAGCTCGAGTGTTGCTGATGTGTGTCTGACATATATCGGTCAAAGCAGTTAAAATTATAAGATTGATGCTGGTAGGTTATCTTGGCGAATCTGAAAGTACACCACAAACTTACAGCATCGTTTGTGACACGTAATATCATCGTTTGTGACAGGTAATATTGTTCGGTAAAACTCATTAATCTTGCGGAACCGGTATACATCACTGCTATTTGGATCGCTACACACCCCGAGGTCTGCTAACCGCTATAGCACTGCTATTGACTGCTTAGATCTTATCATAAAATATATACTCTAACAAAAGAGATTTAAAGTAAAAAAGTTACGCTTTTAAGAATTAGGATCTTTGAATATTGCATATCCATTGTCATTCACCAAAGTTTACAAATAATGAAGTAGCAGTTGGATCGTTCTTTTTGATCAATGTGGAACAAACTCCAATTAGTTCTTGGAGTTCCTCAGCAAAATATTATAAATTTTCTTATAGACACGTAGTTTGGATATATTAATCCACATTGTAGATCAGTTTTACAAACTCTGCACATTCGTAACAACTTTCGAAAATTAATTAATGAACACATTAAAGTTGAAATTTATCTCCACCCAAGCAGGAGTCGAAGACGAACACTCAAAGCTGAGAACAATAACCTAAAGATAACTGAAATTAGAAACCTAGTTCGTACCTTTTGGAGCCCTAATCTCAGACGGAAACTGTTGCTTGGGTTGTGGAGCCTTAATCTCGCTGACTTCGATTTGGGGAAGATCGGGGGTGAGGCGACGCGTCCAACGTAATTCCTCCGCCGCCGCCAGATGTTCGTTGGCAAGTGTGAGGTGAGGGGTGAGGGGTGTTTGACTGGTCAGAGATGAACCCAGCAGAACAAGATGACCGGAGCATGGCTCCGCCGGTTATTATGGCCGCCGGAGCGTAATCAGAGGGAAGGAGGGCAAAGGATAAGATCTTGTTTGAGGGTTTGATTTTGTGAAAATTGTTGAGTCTAAATTTGTGAAAATTCTTAAGTTCCTTTTTTTTATGTTTTCTTGAATATTTTAATTAAAGTGTATGATATTTATAAGACGGTGTTCAAGACAACACCGTCTAAAGGTTGCATAAAATAGTATAAGACGGTGTTTAAGCATTAGACGGGGTTTTTTTGAATTTTCTTGAATATTTTAATCAAAACAACACGATGGTCATATGGATATTGATTTTAAGACGGTGTTATTGCTTTAACCCCGTCTAAAATAAAATTTCAACACCGTCTAATACTCCATTTTGTAGTAGTGCATTCTGATAGGGTTAAAACCTTGGGGAAGAAGAAAGCTAAGAGATTGAAGGAAATTTGACTCAAATTCTGGCTGATTTCCATTCCATACGTAAACCAATTAAATAAACAAGACACTTACACAAGACACCCCCAAACTAAACCAAAATAACATCCTAATCCCTTGACTTAACAATAGTAATAAAACTAAAATATAAAATAAATAAGATACGTAACAATACTCCCCCCTTAACTCGAGTTCCTCACCTGACAAGCGCTTCGCGTTAATAGTTGCTGGTTTATAAGCTGGTGGCCCAGGGACTCCTGTTGGATCTGGAAGCAACGAAAGTTTGGCAGCATTCACCGGAGGTGTAATCTTCTCAGATTCATTCCCACTCTTGACAATTCGCGACCCATCCTCCAAACCAGTGAGTTGATTTATCAAGTTCTTATTGTTAATATCTTGGATTCTTGGTAAGCCATACGCCTTATGCAAAGTTTGTGGCTTGAACATCTTTACGGGTCCTTTGATTTCAGGTTTCAGCCCTTTTAGATACAAGCTAACAGCATAAGCTTCGCAAATACTCACCTTATTCAGTAAACTATCGAAGGAACTATTATACTCTTTCAATGAACCTATCTGGGTAAGCGATACGATTTCTTCCATTGCGTCTTCAAACATGGCATTGGAAAAAGGGGAAGTAATGGCCTGAACATAATCTTCCCATGGAAATTCAGCCACAGTAACACCCCTTGTTTTCATAAACGATTGATGCCACTCGATCGCATCTCCCTCGAGATGTATGGCCGCGTGCCTGAGTTTCAGATTGTCGGGGGTCTAGTCGATGTTGAAGAAGTGCTCACAATGGTAGAGCCACCCTTCAACATTCTCACCGTTGAACCGAGGGAACTCGACTTTCCCGATCCGCATCGGCCGGTTGCCAAAACGTTCATCCCCTTCAATCTTCTTTCCGGAACCAGAAGTGGCGATTGTTATGGTCTTGTTCTCGTTCAGCGCCTTTAGAATCTGTTCTTGCTGGCTCATCATTGTCGCTAATGTTGCTTGAAGTTCGGATATGGCCTTGTCATGATCCTTGATTGCTTTGTCGACCTCTTGGTTCCTGGTGTTCGTCATGGTCATTGGAATTTTTCCGATAAGGATCGACTGGAATGCTCTGATACCCTTGATAGGGTTAAAACCTTGGGGAAGAAGAAAGCTAAGAGATAGAAGGAAATTTGACTCAAATTCTGGCTGATTTCCATTCCATACGTAAACCAATTAAATAAACAAGACACTTACACAAGACACCCCCAAACTAAACCAAAATAACATCCTAATCCCTTGACTTAACAATAGTAATAAAACTAAAATATAAAATAAATAAGATACGTAACACATTCATAGTAATCATTTGTGCATCAAAGTAGGTTCTTATTTTACTCTTTGTTTTGTGGATTCAACCACTCAATAACACCTAAATATAAAAGCTCAACTATAAATTCATTAGACTTTTCATAACCAAGTATGAGTGTATGACCCATTTTTTTTTAACGGCCAACAAACTCAATCCCGAGCACTCTCGGGGCACCCACTGGACAAACGGAGTACTCCGAGAGTAACCCGAGTCCACCACCAATTCCGGAGAAAACCCAGTAACCCACCCGCCCGTAGGCACGACAGTGAAATTGCCGGTAAAACCCGTTTGACTCAAGGATCCAACCCAGGTTTCCCTGGGTCTCCTATCATTGCCCACCAGTGCCTCACTCTGCACCAAGTGAGACTCGAACCTGCATCTCTCAAGAGAAATGCAAGCCCTCCACCACCTGATCAGCTAATCAACATTACAAGCAAAAATAACATGATACAAGCAAATTAGGACTAGTGATAACCAAGTATGACCTATTAGTGCAATACTCATGTTACTTTTCATTTGTAATACTCATGTTACTTTTCATTCGGTTTGTAATATAATTACTTTTAGACTTCCCCTGTGCATTAAACTGTGATTATTGACTATGATGATATAAACTACGTCACGATACTCCCCACCGTAATACGTGGAAATATCGGGGTGTGACCCTAATAGACAAATACTCTCATTGATAATCGACTAACGATATTTGTCCTTCCAGTTACTACACGCCCTTAATCAATGGAAGAAATCAGAACTTTGGCGAGATTGAAAATCAAAGAGTGGGACTAGTTATCAAGATGCGAGTTTCACCTCTAACTTGGTAACATCGTACCCTAGTGTGTTCGGTGCTTATCAAAAGATAAGACCGTTAGAATAAGAGATGGAAATTTCCTTCAAGGTTTGGATATCACTCCTAACTTGAGGGTAAATTTCGTGCAAAATAACAAGTATAGCAGAGTGAAAGTCATCACCAAAGGCGGGAATCACCCGTATTTTGATGAGTTGTTTCGATTATGTTACAAGAGTGTCTTCAAAGCATCCAAGTGTGTATTGTGTTAGCCTTGGGAAAAGCATGTCTATTAAAAGACCAAAGAGAATAGAGAGAACCAAATAAGGTAGAAGGCAAGTAGTTTTAAACAACACATAAGGATAAAGTTCCTAAACTATTGACTAGGTAAAAGTATTCCTTCTTTTCCTAATTCCCTATAGTTATGGCTCTGATACCAATCTGTCACACCCCAACCGATAGCGGAAACATCGGGGCGGGACGAACAAATCGCTCAAAGCATCGTAACGCTACTTGTGTCAATATAGATTAATCAAAATTTCACAATAAGAACTAGATTGCCATACAAACCAAAACATGGTCAAAATTGTATCAAACATCACTAAAATTCAAACATTGTTCAAAATATTGTTTTTCTAAGGTGTGTATCTAAAGTCACCCTAGTTTGATTCTTCAACGTCCAAACTATCAACCTGAAACATGTATTAAAATAAAATCAACAAAAATGTTGGCGAGTATACAAGTTTAATACGTAGCATAAGAAGCTTAAAATGTTTAATTACTCATATCCAACATTGAAAACATAGTACAAATTTCTAACATGCTAGGCTAAGTAATAAATACGTTAACCCAAGTTTCCAACGCAAAGTGCCTTTCCTACATCGTCACAACGAAGAGGAGGTTAAAGTATCAAACTTAGTAATACCCCAAGACTCAAGGGCGGTTCGTTAATCCTATAGCGCTATAACTGTTAAGGTAGGCTCAACACAAGATTCAACGTTCATGTAGCATATAAGACTCAAAAGTATCACAAGTATCATGTTTTCATGTTTAATAGTGGACAGAGTATGTTTATAAACAAGTTTCAAGTGTCGTGCATTTATATAGAATACATGTTGCATCCCAAAGTGTTTAAAACAAAAAGGGATCAAGTATACTCACAGTGCGTGCTTAGAACTTAAACACAGTCTGGTTGGATCGAAGGGAGCGCCGGATCAGCCTGCGTGCGGGAACAAAGCATAAGTCCTCTAAGTGCTGACCTGGTTGGGAACAGAGTGTCTAACGGTGCAAAAACAAGTTAAGTGTTTAACAGGCTATCCGAGCGGATGGGTTCAATCCAGACGGATGGTCATTCAGTTAGTCCGTGGTTGTTTGTGAACAGTTAAAAGTTTCGAAGTTTTGATTAAAAATGTTCTAACAGTCAGCGGTTATTAATACGTTCAGGTCACCCGGACGGATGGTCATCCGGACAGATGGCCATTCGAATGAATGATCTGTCTTCGAAGTTTTGTAAAATTTTCTAAGTAAAAGTTTTAATTTTAACGGAGACGGCGTGATGACGTGTCAAACAACGGAATATACCAGATCTAGTTCATTTGGCCGGATGGGCTCAGCCCTTTCGGACAAATGCACTGTTTCTGATGAAAAATTCATGTTTGACCCGTTAATCGGTCCTTCCCCTTGGTGGAAATCAATTTTCAAGCCGACTCTCGACTAAGGAACAAGTCGAGAGTCTGTTTGAGTCCAGATTCCATCAATGTTGTATAAAGCTAAAGAAAAGTTCAAACCTATTGCAAAGTGTTAAAACCTTTCATAATTAGGTTGAAAAAGCGTGAAAATCCTGTAGCTCTTAGACCAATCCTGACTTATTGGTGCTCCATAACAGTTTACCTAAGCAAAACGAGTGAAAACCACATTTAGAAGGTCTAAACTCAGTGTTTTTGGGAAAATACTAAGGTGTGTATGTGATTTTGATGAAGAAGATGGAGTAGAAGTGATTAGAGATGAAGATTGAAGAAGATTTGAGTGAAAAAGTGTAACACCTCGAAAAATTTCGTCCAATAATGTCTTGACACGTGTCATAAGGTTCCGTTATGTGAAAACATACTTTAGAGGGACTAAAAGTGACAAACAGTGAAAACTATGGAACGTAAGGGTCCAAAGTGTCAACAATGGATAAATAGACTCTATGATAACCCCACATAATGTTTATAACCTTAAACGGATGGTTCATGGATCATACGACGCAGAAATTGCACAAAAGTGAAGTATTGAAAACTATAGGGGCCAAAAGTGTCAACATGTTTAATTTATACCTCTGAGTGAACTTTTGGCAGACCCGAAGCTTTGTATAGCTAAAATATACTCACTAGAATGTGTGGTAAAAATTTCATGAAGTTTCGTCAACGTATGAGAAAGTTATGGCCAAAACCGTACTTAAGGGACTAAAAGCGTCAACGTCGAATTTCAGGGCTTTTCGGTTGAGCGCAAAGTTATACGAGGATATTACCATGTTGGTAAAAGTCCTAAGGTTCTTAAAAACCAAGTTTGGGGGTTTACGGGTCGAGAAAAGTAGCCGAAACATCGCGTACAAGTTCAGGGGTCAAAGCTGCCAATGTGTGAAAGTTGTTTGGCTGAACCAGGGGTCAGGCGACCCGCCTGGGAAAGTCCAAGCGGGCCGCGTGGGTTGCCCAGCGACAGAAACTTCAAAAATGGATAGTTTGGGTCCGATTTTGGGTGGTAAACAGCTATAACTCGCCTCCAAGAGCTCCAATAGGATTGCTTGCATGGCTATGACTACAGTGAACCTAAAGAATTCAGCTTTAAATCCAAATTGATCTCATTTTTGATCATTTACAAATGAAGAACAAAAGCTCTCTCTTTCAAGAACCTTCAAGGCAAGACTTCTGGAGCTAATCTGATCAACAAGGCCGATCCTAGTGTTCACTAAACACCTATAGGACTTTTGTAAGCTTTCAATTCGATCTTTAATCCGTTCTTGTAGTGATTATTGCTAAAAGTCAAACTGGTTGTTCATAACCTTTGACTTTCTGATTAAACGGATTTCTTTCAGTCATTTCTCGAATTGAAACTTGTTATAGATTGGTATTTATGTGGGAAACAAACCCTCTAAAGGGTACTCTCTGATTCCCACTACATGCATGCTAAATGTCGAGTCAAACCTATTTCTAAAAAGTCAACAGAAGCGATTTTTGTGGAAAATGACATGATTAATGATATAGATGACATGCAACCTGATTGATCATTATAAATAACTTGTAATACATATAAGAATGTGTTTTAATCATCATCAACTCGACAATCTATAGTATAGCCACGAATCGGAACCGAAAGTCTTGTAAAACGATTATTTCGTAGACTATCGATTCGGATTCGTACATGCATGTTCGAGATCTGTATTGGAAAGTATTTTTGACTATTTTTATTTTAGTTAAACTTTCTGGAATTTTCTTTGATTGAGTCTATGCTTAGCCGATTCGAATGCATGTTTCCGATTTATGCATAAAGTTGACTATTTTTCCCTTTTTGATATAAAACGTGATTTTTGGAAAAGTGAAAGGATAGAAATCTTTATTTCTAATATATGAACTTGCACCGAAAATTTCGGATCAGTTGGTGGTCCAGATTGTGAGTTATGGCCATTAGCGTAAAACTATATTATAAATTACATAAACGGTCCTTTTCGCGTAGAACCCGTTTCTGGCCACGTTTTGGTATAAAACTTTTTACCAACAGAAGTAATATAATATTCTGGGAATTTTGATGATTTTTAATTAATTTTTGGCTGAACGGATCCTAGATCGCCTAGTCATTTCGGCTTATGTCGGTTTTGACCGTTTTAGCCATAAAATGAGTTTTACACCTCCTTTTGACCCGAAACCTTTTTCTACTGATTTTATATAATGAATAAATTATTATAAGTATTCTGGAAATATAAAAATCTCAGATTTTATTTGAAACCCCGAAAACGCCCTTAAATCGCATATTTAGCGTTTTAAGCGCATAGTAAGCGTTATACTTGTTTTAAACATATAAGACCTATACCTACTGATGTGTTTAGCATATTTTCATATAAAAACAGTAAGTATAAGTATATGAACTCAGATTTCCAGTTTTGGCATTTTTAGCCCTTGTGAATTTACTAAAATACCCCTACGGTGCATAGTTTGGTTTTAAATGATAAATTTGATATATGGGTCATACCCTACTGATATAATATGTTATATTAAGTATATTTACTGTATGAACCAGACCCGAAACACAGATTTCTAATTTTACTCTTTTATTATCTTTTAAAGACCAAAATGCCCTTCTAAGGCATAAATTGAGTTTAAAATTATTCCGGGCAATATAGAACATAACTTACTGATATTATATCATATTTAAAGCTTATTATATCAGGGAACTTGCATTTGAATCATTTGTCTACCCGTATCGCCCTTTTCACGTTCGGTTCGGTTTACATAACTAGTTTGTGTAAATTGACCGAAACGGGTCAAACGTTATCATTTTTGTCTCAAAATCCAGAATGTATTTTGTATACCCATATTATACAAGTATTCAAACTTGTCGGGTCTAAATCACGTTCTATCCGGTCTTCGCTTAATCGTGCGCTTGAACCGTATATTTCCTTAACACTAACCGGTCTAAGCTTATGCTTAATTAAAGACCCGTTAGTATTCTAATTGGTTATTTATACCATCGTTCCAGACTAGAGCCTTCCGGTAAATTGTACCTACGCTTACTTAAGTGAATACGGCTGAGTTATTATAATTCTTGCTATTTAAGACAGGAGCTAGCTCAGGTAAATACTCTTAACTTATTTTCCCTATTACGGGCTTGGGATACGGTAATATAAATACCGCATGGTCAGGTATGGGATTCGAAGACCAATGTGTCGGGAAATCCAAATAACCTGTTTTAATTCGTATTGCTTGACTGAAACATTGGGGGTTAATGCGACCGTGTCCTGGATATCCTTGACTCATTAATTGCAAATGGCCACGACCTAAGCACGGGGTGTAGGCATACACCTGACAGATGCTTTATGCTTATTATTTGATTATACCCAATATGGGATTCCCAATAAGGGAATAGTGGTGTGTCGGTTAATCTTGAACCGGCATAGGACCGGGCCCCGTATGTAGAGCAAGTTATGTAAAACTGATAACATGAGATATAGTTTGTCCCAAGTATAAAAGATTAATATTGCCTTGTGCATTTTAATCAAGTGTCAAAATAGTTTTGTGCCGTGTGCGCCTAAACCAATTTTCATAAACTCTTTTCAAATGAGTCAGTTGAGTGTATTTACCAGTGAAAACTGACGTATTTTCCAAAGTCTAAGTGACAGGTACAAGTACGTAATAGGCTGGAAGCTGCTCAGGGCGTTAGTAAGGAATCTTGCAAGTTCTAGGCGTCTAAAGTCTGTTGAACATTTATCTTATTTTATTTGATCCGCCTGTGGATCCGTTTCAACTACTTGTGATATTAAATATTACGTTTATGTAAAGTTGAAATGAATCTATTTCTGCTTCCGCTGTGCATTTATATATTGTGTTGTTTGACTATCATGTTATCAACTACGTCACGTTACCCCCACCGGGCCCACCGGTGACACGTGGAAATTCGGGGTGTGACAGGTTGGTATCAGAGCCAACATTGAGTGAATTAAACACTAGCCTTTTTGTGTTTAATCTCAATGACACAATAGCACATTCCTTAACCTTCTGAGTCTAGACTTAACATAGGAATACTCCCGATTCTAATCTGGAATTTACTGCTTCCAATTATTTTATATATTGGATACGTCGTCAAGCGAAGGAGCCGTAATAGGAGTTCTCCACACCCGGAGTCCCGAGATGCTGAGCTTCGTACCACGGCTAAAGTGAAATGAACATCCAAGGAGAAAGCATTCAGAAATAAAATGAAGAAGAAGCTCCTTTTGCTGAAGATCGTTTCCTTATTAGTCCTTGTAAGGACATATTTATCTTTCAGTCCCTGCGAGGACAACATTATTCCTTTCAAGTCCCGCTTAGGGCAACTTTATACTTTTACTTTTATATAATGGAATGATTACGTTTGGACTTTCATTCTAAATAAGAAATATTAAATAAATGGAAAATATCAATTTTTATTTGATTTGCCATTTAACAAGAATCTTAGTAAGGTAAAACCTAGCTTAAATGTCTTAATAAAGGCCTGGCCAATATGGTAAAACCTGGTTGAAAAGATTCAAATCTCTGTTAACATCTGTAAACATGTTAACACCCCTGGCTAAGCGTGACCTGTAAAATCACACAAGCCACTCTTTTTATAAATTATCTACAGATTATATCTGTATACAAGTCTGATAATGACTTGATGCCTACGGGTAATAAATTTGAAAATTGGGATTTATTTAAAATTCCCTGCAAGTAAAATAGCCATCCTTTAAGGATGAAGTGCCTACGGGTAATAAATTTGAAAATTGGGATTTATTTAAAATTCCCTGTAAGTAAAATAATCATCCCTTAAGGATGAAGTGCCACGAGCTATAATACACTGTCCGATTGCGACATCGACAGTTGTGAATCTTTTGAGATTCCCTGTCCTAAGGGGGTGAGCTATGCTCAAAAGCCCTCTAGATGATAATCTGGTCGTCATGTCATTATTATGACCGCTGAATGACATTTGATTTAAATTAAGTACTAATCCTGCCGTCATGTCATCATTATGACCACTGAACGACAGTTGATTAAATTAATAACACTGATCATGGCGTCATGTCATTACTTTGACCGCTGAACGTATCATCAGTACAATGACTATATGTCTTAACATCTTACGAGATGTTAATTGATAGGCCCACGGGCCAGAAATTTTAATAAAGACAGTCGTAATCTATGACTCCCTGTCAGAAGAAGGTAATGAACTAGGTTCAAACCTCAAGGCTTTGATTCTCTGAAATCCTAGCTTATGATTTATAAATGTCCTTGGGACTAGGCCTTGGTGCCACCCCAATATCCGTAATGTTTTATAACTAGGATAAATTGTAATGCCTCGATTCTCAGGAATCATGGCTTATAAATTAAACTTGTCTACTCGACTAGGCCATTTGTGCCATTACTATCTTATAAATTAGGATTCATGATAAAAATCCTGAATAAAATAAACATTATTCCTTTTTCTGTTAAGTGTTTGTATTAAAGGAGAATCTTAAAAGGTTTGACCTAGCTTGAATGTCATTGAAGACCTTGCTAAGATGGTAAAACCTGTTTAGAAGAGGTTCAGATCCTGATTAACACTTGAAAACGTGTTAACACTCCCGACAACAGTGATGCGATAAAATCGCGATTGTCACCTTTATATTAGGAACTTCCAAACCCCTTAATTAGTCTGTATGATCGATGGGAATCATGGCTAATAAACGTCGAACATGATGTACACATCTAAACATCCACTGGGATGTATACCTACGGGCAAAGATGCATACATGAAAACGATAGTATTATTTCATAACTTCTTGTCAAGACAATGAATTATGAAATTTTCCGATCCAGAGGAATCATTGATTATGTATTAAAAATTTCCCTAGTGACAAGGCTTCTGTGCCATCGAAAAGTCCTATGGGACAAGCCGTTGTGCTATATAAAATGTCGCTATGACACTGACAGTCGTGACTTATGTCCCCTGTCTAGTAAGTATAAAGGATTTATTCCATTTAAGAACGCCAAAGATGGTTTAATTAAAATCTAGGCAAAACATGATCAAATAAACTAAATACTATCTATTGGCCTATATGGTTTGCTTGCACCATGGTTATTTAAATTATCAGATTCGACAATTCCCTGTAATTAAGTAAGCTATTACTTCATGGTTAGTTGGCCTTCAAAGCTTTACCACGGCGGACTCCTCTGGGGCTCACAATCATCTAGTTAGTCAGAATGATGTACATTGGCTAGCCTTTGTGGCAAAATAAATTATCTTCCAAAAGATGACGGTTGTAGTTTTTGACTCTCTGTCCAAAGGTGAAGAACTATGTTCGAACCTTAAGATCTCTGATCCAATAAGATTGCAGCTTATATATTAATGCCTTATGTACCATATTTTGTATGTCCTTTATGACAAGGCCTTCGGGCCTATGAATATTAATGTCCTTCATGACAAGCCTTCCAACTATCTAAAGATTGTCGTTATGACAAGGACAGTTGTGACATTGTGATCCTCAGTCAAAAGGTGATGGACTCGGTCCAAACCATAAACTCAATTGATGGTCCTTTTGACCTAGGCTAAATATAATTGACATACTTTCTAGTAGCATACTATAAGGAAGTTATAAACCAAACAACCATTATGGTTTAGTAATACCATGACTTTATAAATCATCCGTTACGATGATTCCATAATAACTTGCATCTAAGCATATGTTATTTTGGTGTTAGTACCAAAGCTCCAGAATGGAGGTTTCCGACGAAGCGCACAGCAGTGCAGCGGCTAAAAACAAGGATGCAAGTAAAAATATAAATGTTAATGGCACGACTCTTCAGGCCTTGATTAGCGCAGCAATTAGTGAAGTTGTGGATAAGGTACTTGAGAACAAAAAGGAACCGAGTGTCACTCACTCAAAGGTCCATACGGAAACGCATACATCAGCTCGAAAGGAGAGCTCCGTTCACTCTTCAGATGAAAAGAGCAAACCTCAGGAGTTAGTACTCTATGATGAGCCCCGTTCAACTGAGGGCGGGTGCACCTACAAATATTTCGTCTCATGCAAACCCAGAGATTTCAATGGCGAAAATGGAGAAATTGATGCTATGGAATGGCTTGAGGAAATGGAAACGGTTGTGGACATCAGCGATTGTGCTGATAAGGACGTAGTAAAATTTGTTTCACAATCTTTTAAAGGAGAGGCTCTTGTATGGTGGAAGGCCATGATGCAGTCCACGGGGAAAATTCCCCTATACCTTATGGGATGGTCCAAGTTTGCGGACCTTATCAAAGAGAACTACTGTCCACAGCACGAAGTGGAAAAGGTGGAGACAGATTTTCTGAATCTCACAATGAAAAACCTAAATTGTCAGCAATATGTTACCGACTTCAACTCCCTATCTAGACTGGTACCCTACTTAATTACCCCGGAACCAAAACGCATTGCGCGTTTCATCGGTGGTTTGGCACCAGAAATAAAAGGGGATGTTAAGGCTTCAAGGCCAACTAACTACAGATCAACTGTAGATCTATCCTTGTCTCTCACTCTAGATGTAGTGAGACAAAAGTCGTTCATGAATGAAACTAATGACAAAAGACAAAGGGAGGAGGATAACTCTCAGAATCCTAAGAAGAGCAAATCCAAGCTCAATAATAACCAACAGGATTCCAACAAAAAGCCTACATGCAAAACCTGTAAAAGAAGACATTGGGGGCACTGTCGATTAAGCCAAAAGATAAAGCGATGTGGCATCTGTAAAAGAACTGGCCACCAGTGCCACGAATGTAGGGACATGAAGGATGCAAACTGTTTCAGCTGTGGTGAAAAAGGGCACATCAGTACTAATTGCCCTAAGGCTGCCAAGAAAGGAGCAGCTAGGTCTGGAAAGGATAAGAAAGGAACCGCCTAGACTACCGGTTGAATACCTGCGACAGTGCACATCGATAATAGCAATAGGTACGTCCTATACCATTTAGCATTGATAATGACTGCCAAGTATTTTTGCATTGATGCAAGGGATAATAAACCTTTAGCAAACCATAAGCTTAGCAAACTCTGGATTACATTCATAAGGACTTCATATATTAAATATGAGGTATAATTTACCAATTGAATCTTTAATGACCTCTCTCCCATCCTCGGAGATAATCCTTTCATAAGAATCTGGAGTACTCTTCCCCAGAAGGAGTACGACAATATATACTAATTATTTTATTTTATTATTTTTCCTCATTGTTTTCTATCGTCTGCGAATGCCAAACTATGTTTGATAAGAGTACCATATGAGGATTTGCGTATCCTAGTGTGTCCCATAGATTGCTTCCATGCCTGATCAGTATGGAGGTTTAATGCATGGGATCCCCGAAGATATTCCAATGGTCATATTGTACTAAAGTCGACTAGTAGTATTCAAAGGAGATATCTAATATAAAAATGTCCTTATAAGTGTCTCTACTTAGGGTATCCTTGCAATGGTAAGAGGAATGTGTCATTTAACTGACACCGACAGCGATAGATGAGCCAAAGCCTGAGAATGCGGAAATCTCTGACATCTCTATGTGTCATAATTAGCTTCTTTATAAGAATTACCATGGTTACCTTCTGAGAGGCAAGAGGATGTTAGGACAAACATCCCGCTTAAGGCTGCAGTTATTGTAAGAATCTTATGTCTGTTATTACCAACGAAATAGGAAGAACTAAGAGCCAAATAAATAAGTTTTGGATAAGGTTTCGTAAAGCCAAAATTCAAGGTTCTAAGAACTCCGATTTTTAGTAAATGAGAAAGACGGTTCATCTTGCTTATGCATTGACTACCGCAACCCTATTTAGGCAATAACTAGGAATCCCCAGATTTCTGCCAGGATCGTCGATTTATTCGACTAGCTGTAAGGAACAACTATTCTTTGAGATTAGTCAAGCAGTGATTGGAATAACCATATCGCCTTAAGATAAGCTTTTCGGTAATAGTTGTTATATAAGTATCAACGCTGCTCCTTTGGGAGACCTTGTAAAGATAAGATGTTAAACATCTATTGCTAGGCAGAGAATTGGTAAGTCCAATTATCAGGATCTAAAAGTTGCCTTGGGAACAACGAATAAGATTGAGCAAATCCATAACCATCTATAAGTTGCCAGTATTCGGCAGAGAATCAAAGATTCATGGAATTAGCAAACCTCCTAAGTTCTTGTTAAAGAGATAAGGTTCAACAAAAGATATCACCCTGGAAAGGTGTGCCAATCTGTTAATTGTCAGGCTAGTAAGCTCTGAATATATGAAATCATTCGAGGTAATCGAATATATCAAGATCAAATAACTTATGAGCTAAAACCTATTTAAGGAGCTTGGTGGAGCTCGCGATGTATGGCACCCTAAGGATTTAAGGATATGTTCCGCCAATAAGTCAAGGAGCACTATCACATAACGGTTGGCAGACGGACGGACAGAGTGAGCGTACCGTCCAAACATTGGAAGACATGCTTCGAGCATGTGTGATTAATTTAGGTGGCAGTTGGGATAACCGCCTACCCTTGATAGAATTCTCCTATAAAAATAGCTACCATACTAGTACTAGGGCCGCGCCTTTTGAGGCCCTATACGGTAGGAAGTGTAGATCGCCCATTTGTTGGGCAGAAGTTAGAGATGTCCAGTTGTCTGGACCAGATATCGTCTTTGAGACGACAGACAAGATCGTTCAGGTTCGCGATCGTTTGAAAGCTGCCAGGGATAGGCAGAAAAGTTATGCGGACCCAAAGCGCAAAGATTTTCACTGCAATGTAGGTGAAAAAGTATTGCTTAAAGTATCGCCCTGGAAGGGTGTGATGAGATTTGGGAAGAAAGGCAAGCTGAGCCTGAGATACATAGGACCTTTCGAGATTATCGAACGTGTCGGGTCAGTCGCTTACAAGTTAAACTTGCCTGAAGAGCTTAGTGCTATTCATAATGTGTTCCATATCTGTAATTTGAAGAAGTGTTCGCTGACGATTCACTGGTTATACCGCATACAGATATACACATAGACGAAAGTCTAAAAATTGTGGAAAAACCTTTGTCGATTGAGGATCGACAGGTAAAGAAGCTTCGAGGGAAGCACGTGCCTATTGTTAAGGTCAAGTGGGATGCCCGTAGAGGACCCGAATACACGTGGGAAGTGGAATCCACGATGAAAGAAAAATATCCCCATTTGTTTGAATAAATCTCGGGGTCGAGATTTCTTTTAAGGGGGTGAGGATGTAACACCTCGAAAAATTTCGTCCAATAATGTCTTGACACGTGTCATAAGGTTCCGTTATGTGAAAACATACTTTAGAGGGACTAAAAGTGACAAACAGTGAAAACTATGGAACGTAAGGGTCCAAAGTGTCAACAATGGATAAATAGACTCTATGATAACCCCACATAATGTTTATAACCTTAAACGGATGGTTCATGGATCATACGACGCAGAAATTGCACAAAAGTGAAGTATTGAAAACTATAGGGGCCAAAAGTGTCAACATGTTTAATTTATACCTCTGAGTGAACTTTTGGCAGACCCGAAGCTTTGTATAGCTAAAATATACTCACTAGAATGTGTGGTAAAAATTTCATGAAGTTTCGTCAACGTATGAGAAAGTTATGGCCAAAACCGTACTTAAGGGACTAAAAGCGTCAACGTCGAATTTCAGGGCTTTTCGGTTGAGCGCAAAGTTATACGAGGATATTACCATGTTGGTAAAAGTCCTAAGGTTCTTAAAAACCAAGTTTGGGGGTTTACGGGTCGAGAAAAGTAGCCGAAACATCGCGTACAAGTTCAGGGGTCAAAGCTGCCAATGTGTGAAAGTTGTTTGGCTGAACCAGGGGTCAGGCGACCCGCCTGGGAAAGTCCAAGCGGGCCGCGTGGGTTGCCCAGCGACAGAAACTTCAAAAATGGATAGTTTGGGTCCGATTTTGGGTGGTAAACAGCTATAACTCGCCTCCAAGAGCTCCAATAGGATTGCTTGCATGGCTATGACTACAGTGAACCTAAAGAATTCAGCTTTAAATCCAAATTGATCTCATTTTTGATCATTTACAAATGAAGAACAAAAGCTCTCTCTTTCAAGAACCTTCAAGGCAAGACTTCTGGAGCTAATCTGATCAACAAGGCCGATCCTAGTGTTCACTAAACACCTATAGGACTTTTGTAAGCTTTCAATTCGATCTTTAATCCGTTCTTGTAGTGATTATTGCTAAAAGTCAAACTGGTTGTTCATAACCTTTGACTTTCTGATTAAACGGATTTCTTTCAGTCATTTCTCGAATTGAAACTTGTTATAGATTGGTATTTATGTGGGAAACAAACCCTCTAAAGGGTACTCTCTGATTCCCACTACATGCATGCTAAATGTCGAGTCAAACCTATTTCTAAAAAGTCAACAGAAGCGATTTTTGTGGAAAATGACATGATTAATGATATAGATGACATGCAACCTGATTGATCATTATAAATAACTTGTAATACATATAAGAATGTGTTTTAATCATCATCAACTCGACAATCTATAGTATAGCCACGAATCGGAACCGAAAGTCTTGTAAAACGATTATTTCGTAGACTATCGATTCGGATTCGTACATGCATGTTCGAGATCTGTATTGGAAAGTATTTTTGACTATTTTTATTTTAGTTAAACTTTCTGGAATTTTCTTTGATTGAGTCTATGCTTAGCCGATTCGAATGCATGTTTCCGATTTATGCATAAAGTTGACTATTTTGCCCTTTTTGATATAAAACGTGATTTTTGGAAAAGTGAAAGGATAGAAATCTTTATTTCTAATATATGAACTTGCACCGAAAATTTCGGATCAGTTGGTGGTCCAGATTGTGAGTTATGGCCATTAGCGTAAAACTATATTATAAATTACATAAACGGTCCTTTTCGCGTAGAACCCGTTTCTGGCCACGTTTTGGTATAAAACTTTTTACCAACAGAAGTAATATAATATTCTGGGAATTTTGATGATTTTTAATTAATTTTTGGCTGAACGGATCCTAGATCGCCTAGTCATTTCGGCTTATGTCGGTTTTGACCGTTTTAGCCATAAAATGAGTTTTACACCTCCTTTTGACCCGAAACCTTTTTCTACTGATTTTATATAATGAATAAATTATTATAAGTATTCTGGAAATATAAAAATCTCAGATTTTATTTGAAACCCCGAAAACGCCCTTAAATCGCATATTTAGCGTTTTAAGCGCATAGTAAGCGTTATACTTGTTTTAAACATATAAGACCTATACCTACTGATGTGTTTAGCATATTTTCATATAAAAACAGTAAGTATAAGTATATGAACTCAGATTTCCAGTTTTGGCATTTTTAGCCCTTGTGAATTTACTAAAATACCCCTACGGTGCATAGTTTGGTTTTAAATGATAAATTTGATATATGGGTCATACCCTACTGATATAATATGTTATATTAAGTATATTTACTGTATGAACCAGACCCGAAACACAGATTTCTAATTTTACTCTTTTATTATCTTTTAAAGACCAAAATGCCCTTCTAAGGCATAAATTGAGTTTAAAATTATTCCGGGCAATATAGAACATAACTTACTGATATTATATCATATTTAAAGCTTATTATATCAGGGAACTTGCATTTGAATCATTTGTCTACCCGTATCGCCCTTTTCACGTTCGGTTCGGTTTACATAACTAGTTTGTGTAAATTGACCGAAACGGGTCAAACGTTATCATTTTTGTCTCAAAATCCAGAATGTATTTTGTATACCCATATTATACAAGTATTCAAACTTGTCGGGTCTAAATCACGTTCTATCCGGTCTTCGCTTAATCGTGCGCTTGAACCGTATATTTCCTTAACACTAACCGGTCTAAGCTTATGCTTAATTAAAGACCCGTTAGTATTCTAATTGGTTATTTATACCATCGTTCCAGACTAGAGCCTTCCGGTAAATTGTACCTACGCTTACTTAAGTGAATACGGCTTTGTTATTATAATTCTTGCTATTTAAGACAGGAGCTAGCTCAGGTAAATACTCTTAACTTATTTTCCCTATTACGGGCTTGGGATACGGTAATATAAATACCGCATGGTCAGGTATGGGATTCGAAGACCAATGTGTCGGGAAATCCAAATAACCTGTTTTAATTCGTATTGCTTGACTGAAACATTGGGGGTTAATGCGACCGTGTCCTGGATATCCTTGACTCATTAATTGCAAATGGCCACGACCTAAGCACGGGGTGTAGGCATACACCTGACAGATGCTTTATGCTTATTATTTGATTATACCCAATATGGGATTCCCAATAAGGGAATAGTGGTGTGTCGGTTAATCTTGAACCGGCATAGGACCGGGCCCCGTATGTAGAGCAAGTTATGTAAAACTGATAACATGAGATATAGTTTGTCCCAAGTATAAAAGATTAATATTGCCTTGTGCATTTTAATCAAGTGTCAAAATAGTTTTGTGCCGTGTGCGCCTAAACCAATTTTCATAAACTCTTTTCAAATGAGTCAGTTGAGTGTATTTACCAGTGAAAACTGACGTATTTTCCAAAGTCTAAGTGACAGGTACAAGTACGTAATAGGCTGGAAGCTGCTCAGGGCGTTAGTAAGGAATCTTGCAAGTTCTAGGCGTCTAAAGTCTGTTGAACATTTATCTTATTTTATTTGATCCGCCTGTGGATCCGTTTCAACTACTTGTGATATTAAATATTACGTTTATGTAAAGTTGAAATGAATCTATTTCTGCTTCCGCTGTGCATTTATATATTGTGTTGTTTGACTATGATGTTATCAACTACGTCACGTTACCCCCACCGGGCCCACCGGTGACACGTGGAAATTCGGGGTGTGACAAAAAGCTTACAAGATGGCCTTGAATCATTGTCGGGTACTTGAGAGCGGATGAGCCGAGTGAAAGGTGAAAATGAAGGCTCAAGTCCCCTATTTATAGGTGACAGCGACAGGCCTATCCGAATGGTTATGTTAAGATGGGTTACGTGTTAAGGCGGTGGCGAGTGACAGTATCCGGATGGTCATCCGGGCGGATGGCCATTCGGACGAGTCCGCCTTCGTTAGTTTTTCCAACTTTGGTTCGTTTGCGAGCGGGGTTAAGTGTTGTGTTGCGTATTATTGTGAGGAACCATTATTATGATTTATAATATCATTACACCTAAACACATGATTAACATGGATGAATCCATGTTTCGTGTTCATGCTAAATTAGTTTCTCTTTCATTTAAGTATCAAAGTATCACAAAGAGTCAAGAATCTAGAATAAGCATGTCGTTCACATATAAGAAGCATCACATAGAGTAATAATTTGCACATAGTTTATCATAATTATGATTAAAACAGTCTTATTCCCATTATGATCGGTTGTCTCGAGTGTACAAGTATAATCGGATAGGAAGTACGGTAAGACTTGCTAAAATAAAAGCATCAAAACACGGGGCGTTACAACCAACATGGGCATGACCAACGAGGACGTTGGCCCTTAAGGAAGGTCGATTGTTATGGAGTAATACGATTGCAAGGTATGGGACTTGTCCCACATCGGTTGTATAGGCAACTGATGTGGGGTTCATAAACCAAATGGGCTCTCTCACCCACCAGACTAGTCTTTTGGGTTGAATTCTCTCATTTGGTATGTAACATTGGTATCAGAGCCAGAACTCGGAGTGGTGGCCCACGGAGTGGTGGCCTGGAGAGAGCCAGTCGTTACCAACGTGGCCGTGACCAACTAGGACGTTGACCCTTAAGAAAGGTCGATTGTTATGGACTAATACCATTTCAAGGTATGAGACTTGTCACACATCGGTTGTATGAGCAACCGATGTGGGGTTTATATACCAAATGGGCTCTCTCACCTACCAGACTAGTCTTTTGGGTTGAGTTCTCTCGTTTGGTATGTGACAAGTTTGTGTATTAGGTAGTTTGCGACCTATTATACGCGCACGAGAGTCCTCGCAGTGCGACTACCCATTGTTCTCAAAGAAGTGTAGTGTGTGTAATCCAGAGTATGCGCAATTATTGCGCATACTCATAGTTTTTGCAAATAACTAATATATCTGAGCGAGTACTATCACTCATAGTACTTGATGGATGATAGAGTTTCCGTTATAGTATAGTTGACCATTTAATGTGTGAGCCTTTGTTCAGATTTGACTCGCTTGTTCGAGGACTTAAAGAGGGTCATCACCCATTTTATGTTACTGTTTTGGGATGGCATGCATAGTCATTAAAGTTTTCAAAGTAAAACATATTGTTTTAAATATGAGATAGTATATTAAAGTTGCTAGCGTAATAATATGATTATAAAGTCATAAAGTGGTAAAATATACAATGTTCAAAATATGATGCATTGTTTAAAGACTAAAGGAGATGTTCACGTCTAAAGTTAACATCAAAGTCTCAAACAACGTCTAGAGTTAATGTTGTGGTCACACTACGTGTAAGTTTACATCGTGACCAAATGATAAAGGGGGCAGTGCCTTTGTGGCTTGCCAGTCGTTCTACAACTACGTGTATTATATCGTGCATGTTATAATTCATAATAAAGTGTTACAACATATGTTAGGTACTATGTTTGTTACATAGAGTAAAGTTATGTGGTGTACTGATGTGCCTTAATGCTTAACGTGTTTAATGCTTGCTAAAGATTGTAGTTGCCTTATTAAACTAGAACTCACATAGTGTAGCTAATAGGGGTGCAAACGAGCCGAGCGACTCACGAGCTACTCGAGATCGGCTCGAGAAAAAGCTTGAAACGAGCCGAGCTTAATCGAGCCCGAGCCGAGCTTGAGCCTAAAATAAAGGTTGGTTGTTTATCGAGCCCGAGCTCGAGCCTCACATGTGAAGCTCGTTAGGCTCGTTGAGCCTTATCGAGCCTTAGTGTAAACGAGTCGAGTCGAGCCGAGCTTATTTAAACTTGTTTACAAGCCGACCTCGAGGCTCAAACCTAAAAATAAGCTTATTTAGTAAACGAGCCCGAGCACGAGCTTCACTTATCGAGCTCGAGAGCCTAAAAGGTCTATTATTTATGTTATTTTTATTTAATATATTAATTAATAGATAATAAACGAGCCGAGCCCTAGTCGACCTCGAGCTTGAGAAAATACCAACGAGCTGAGCTCGAGCTTTGAAAACAAAGCTCGAATCGAGCCGAGCTCGGTCCCGAGCACCCATAAGTTAATCGAGCTCGAGCTCGGGCTCAACTCAGCTTGTTTACACCCCTAGTAGACAGTGGCGGACCCAGGAATTTTTCCATGGGGGTGCGGAAGATTTTTTAAAATTTTCGGCCCTTAGGTACATAAGTAAAAAAGTCGGTTGTATCGGGTCGGGTCGGGTCAGGTCATGTAAGTCAAAAGAACATCAAACTAAATTTATATATTTCGCAAACACGTCAAACTTTGTACAAACATAATTAAAACGTCGCCCTACGGGTTTTCATTTTTTGAAATCTATCCAAAACATCATCTAAAGCTACTTTCTTAAGCAAGTCTTTCTCGATATAACATACACAACTATCACTTAAATTCTCATCCCCAATCCGATTACGCAAGTCGGTCTTCACATTCTTCATTGCCGAAAAACATCTTTCAACGGTTGCGGTTGCGACGGGTAATACGAGAACAAGCTTCAATAACCGATATACCAATGTAAAATTCACGTGAATATTTGTTGAAACCATTAACCTTACCAGACTTGACAAACCATCCAAGTTGGCGAATTGTTTATCTTTTTTCACAAAATTAAAGTAGTTTCCGAGTTGAACCGGAAGCCTTCGTTTTTCCTCTTCATTGAAATCATAAGGATACTTCTCGGCTAGCTTTAGTATATTTGGAATGTCAAATGCACTAAAATTATCACAAGGACTCAAACAACTCATACAAACAAGTAGTTCAGATGTTACCTCATTAAAACGGTTCCCAAATTCTTGTATTTGCAAATCAAGAACCGCATTGAAGCAATCATACTCGTAATAATGCCGATTTGTGATGTTCGTCTTTCTTCTTGGCCACCTTGGGTTAACGTATTCATCATCCAATTTTTTCACCTCAAGTTCATACATGTCACAAAATGAGTTAACCTTCTCCAAGAACTCATTAAAACCTTCCAACCTAAACTTTTCAAGTTGGTTTTTGGTGGAAGACACCAATTTAACCGCATTCATCAAATCTTGCTCCTTTCTTTGAAGACATTGGGACAACGTATGTGTGATGTTTAGTTCCGAAGATGTATCCACTTTCCTCTTGACAAATCGTGCCATAAAGTCTCTACTCATGGTTCCTATAATCTTATCACAATAAATTGATCCATGACCATAAGTTCATCATTCCGTAGCCTTTTTGTTTAATTTTAACTTTCAACCATTCAAGCAATCAAGCCCTAAAATTGTTTAATAACCCCTAAAAATCATCTAAATAACATAATCATTATAAAAATCATCTAAAGCAGTAAAGCAACGACTAAACACAAGATTTTTCAAACCTATTTAAGAATTTTATTACCCCTTTCTACCTTAATATCAAGTAAAATCATAAAAAAAAAAGAACAAAACTTACCTTTGAAGATCACCGGTCAGTTTTGGGCGGATTCCGGTCACTTTCCGGCTGTGATCGACCTGGGTTGTTGCTGCTGATGATGTCGCTGGCGCTGGGCAGGAGGAAAAGATCGCTGGGCGGGATGATGATGGGAATTGAAGGGGTGCAACTAATTACTATATATCATATATGGGCTAAAGTTCAATTTTTTTATTTAACTTATTTGGGTAATGGACATGGGCTGCAGATTTATTTTAGGGGGCAGTGGGCTACTCGGCTAATGGGCTGGAGGGCAGAATTTGGTTTGGGTAATTGGGTAATGGACTAGTGTATATAATGTATTAAAATAGGTAGTATTTTTATAAAAAAAAAACCAAACTATCTCTAAAAAAATGTATAATATTAATCCATAATATTTTCTACCTATGGTGTGCGGACGAAAAATTCCAAGGGGTGCGCCCGAAAAATTCCAAGGGGTGCGGACGAAAAAATCCAAGGGGTGCGGACGGGATTTTCGTTGGAAATTTACAAAAAAAAATTTTTTCCTCGGGGGTGCGCCCGCCCACCTTGGAATGGTGGTGGGTCCGCCCCTGTACATGAGATTAATTAGCATAATCATTACACATGGCAATTCTTACCCAAGGTCTAAATGACTAGAATGAAAGAAAAAAGAAAAATGACGTTTATCAGAAATTTTTAAAGCAGATAAATTAAAAACCGACTAAAATAAAAAAGAAGAGAAAGACGTATCAGAAATTTTTAAAACAGATAAATTAAAAACCGACTAAAACAAAAAAGAAGAAAAGAAAGACGAATTTATAGAAACCGCGTTGAGTTAGTTAAATATAAAAGTTAAAAACTAGCTAGAATGCTAACAAGTAGAAAGTTTTCAAAGTGTATCAAATTTGCATACAACCCCTAATTCAATTCATTACATTAATAAATATTGAGTTGAGTTAATTACTGTTTTCGTCCCTGTGGTTTGTCAAAAATCACTATTTCAGTCCATTAGTTTAAAAATTGCGATTTCTGTGGTTTCATTTTCGTAACTATTTCAGTCCACCTCGTAACCATTTCAGTCCCTGTACTAACAGAATAAATGGATTGAAATGGTTACGAAAGTAAAACCACAGGGACTGAAATGGTTACGAAAGTGAAACCACAAGGACTGAAATCGCAAATTTTAAACTAATGGACTGAAATAGTGATTTTTGACAAACCACAGGGACGAAAACAGTAATTAACTCTATTGAGTTTATGAAATAAAATTTATCCCATTAAATTTATGTTATAAGAATAACTAGGATAATGCCTGCGTTAAACGCGGCTTCAACTAAAAACATATTATTTTGATTCAAATTTATTACTATGTAAAAATACATAGTACATTGGAATTTAAGATCGTTTAAAAAACAAATAAATCGGAAGAAACAAATAACAAATCTTCAAATTTCAGTAAAAATTTACGCTTAAACTACGTTGGTTTTTTTATTTGTAACATTTTCATATTTATCTAGTATAAGTAACTTGACACCATCTCTGCTTTTTACTCTTAACAATACCATATATAGTTGACCATGTGAGACCACAATGGCATCAAGAAATGAAATGTCTTTTAACTTATTCACGGGTTATGAACTTGTAACCAGACTTATAATTTATTGATTGCTTATTATTCGTGTTTATAAATTACATTATATTAAAAATTTAATGAATAATAAAACAATTGAATAATTCGTTAAAGTATTAAACACAAAATGCCAGTTCAAATATTTACACGATAAGAAAACAATCCGATACTAAAAATAAGTAAATAGACGAATGAAAACATTAAACTCGTTAAGACAATTTTAGTCCAATAATACATGTTTCGAAGGTCTTGCAACCAAAAGCTTCCCTTCGCTCATTTACCATTTAAAAACACAAAGATCACCTAATAGCATACCGTAAATATATTTAATTGTGTAATATTGTAAATCAATTGTGTATTAACTTTTCTAGTTTATAGGCCCTTATGTACGCAATATATATTGTTATTATCAATCAATACAAGTCAAGAGATTGAGCTCGCATATTGTTTACATGGTATCAGCCTAAGGCGATCCTTTTTCCTTTTTCCTCTTTGTCGGCCTACCCTACCCTACTTCTTCATGTTTCCTCCGCCGCTCCCTCATACTCCTTCCATGGCTAACTCGACCTCCCTCAATCTCCCAACCACCCTTCACTCTCTTCTTCACTTTATTCCCCACAAACTCATCTCCTCTAACTATGTTGCTTCAAGCCAACATGTTACCCTTGTTCTCTCCTCTCAAAACCTACTCGGCCATGTTGATGGCACAACAAACCCTCCTGCTGAAACCATTACCACAACCGACTCACCTGCCAAACCCTCCCCTAATCCGAAGTATGCGACCTGGACGGCAAACGATCAAACTGTTTGCCTGTTGCTTCAATCCTCTCTCTCTCTCTGAAGAGGCGATGTCGGAGGTTATTGGTCTCCACACTGCCCGCCAAATCTGGCTTACCCTAGAAACTACGTGCAGTCATCTTTCCACTGACCGTATGCACACCCTTCGCGACAACCTTCGTCTTCTACAAAAAGGCTCTTCAACCGTCGCTAAATTTGGTTGCAAATTTAAGGCTATTTGCGATCAACTTGCCGCCATTGGTCATCCGATTGATGAAACTGACAAGGGCCACTGGTTACTTATGAGCACTTCTCCACTACCCATCGTGCGCTCGGCACATCCTCTTTCTGCGAACTCCTGGTTAAAACTGAAAACCAAGAAATTTTCATGCAATCTCTTCACGGCCACACGCCTCCAGCAGTTGCCTTTACCGCAAATTCGTCTCGGTCTGGTAACTCGAATCGCTCTAATTCTGGTTCTAACTCTTTTAATCGTGGTAGGGGTCTAGGTCGTAATGAAGGTCGTGGTCGCGGTAGAAGACTGCCACATTGTCAATTATGCCGAAGCGATGGTCATTATGCCAACACCTATCCCAATCTCGCAAGTTTTGCAAAACAAGCTCCTCCCATTGATGCCAATCTCGCTCATGCCTTTCATGCTCAGTGCCAAATCATCCAGACTAGACCAGTGATACAAGTACGTCGGCCCATATGACTCCCTTTGTTAAGGACCTTGATGTCAATTTTGGTACTCCTACAAATGAGTTTGTTCATTTCGGCAACGGTCATACGTTACCTGTTACGAACATGGGCACTAAATCCCTATCTAAAAATCTAAGTCTTAAAAATGTTCTTGTTGTCCCACACCTTACCAAACGTCTTCTCTCCATTAGTAAACTTACCCACGATTCTCCTGTAGATGTCCTGTTTTCTAATAATTTTTTTCACATCCAGGATGGATCGACACACAAAGGAGATCCTAGCCAAGGGAACATGTGAAAACGGACTCTACATTCTTCGCGAAGGAAATCAAGCCTTCATCGCCTCCTATTCGGATCATCATCTTAAAGCATCTTTTGAAAAGTGGCATGATCGTCTTGGACACGTGTCTTTTGATATTATTTCTAGATTGCATAAACATGGTTCTTTGTTTGTTACTTCTCTTTTGCCAAAACCTAGTATTTGTTCATCATCTCAATTGTCTAAGTCTCATTGATTGCCATTTGTTTTGAATGTTAAACGTTCTTTACATGCTCTAGATTTAATACATTGTGACTTGTGGGGTCCTGCGCCTGTTACATCTACGAATGGTTATCGGTTTTATGCCATATCTATTGATGACTATTCTCGTTTCACGTGGTTTTATCCACTTAAACAAAAATCTGATTTTTATGAAGCCCTATTATTGTTTGTCCCGTTTGTTCAGAATCAATTATCATGCACTATTAAAACATTTCAGAGTGATGGTGGAACTGAATTCACAAATAATCGCGTACAAATTTTTTTTCTTGAACATGGAATTCATCATAGACTTTCCTGTCCCACACTACTGAACAAAACGGACGTGCTGAATGTAAACACAGACACATCACTGAAACCGGTCTCGCAATGCTCTTTAACTCTCATGCTCCTGCCACATTATGGACCGATGCCTTTGCCTCGGCTACTTTCATCATAAATCCCTTACCTTCTTCTATACTTGATTTCAAATCTCCCTACGAAATCTTGTATGGATGCACTCCAACGTATTCAAATCTTCGTATTTTTGGTTGTCGCGTGTTTCCATATTTGCGGGATTATGCGTAACATAAATTATCTCCGCGCAGTGCGGAGTGCATTTTCGTTGGTTATGATGCAAAATATAAAGGCTACAAGTGCTTGGACCCTCTCTCACATCGCGTCTATGTTACGCGACATGCGCAATTTGATGAAGATACCTTTCCGTTTAGCAATAAAGTCTCGCCTATTGATGAAGCCACCTTGGTCTTCTCAAACTTTGATGAAGTCCTACCTGCTCCAATCATACCAAATCCACCCACCATTCGTAATGTTCCCAGCGGCTCTCCATCACCTATGTCCTACTCGACACCGTGTTCGTTGTGTCCTCATTCATCGCCACCCAAACAAACCGTCCTATCTCCCTTTGTTCCCCTCACAGCGGGTCAGCCAACCTCCACATCGGCCCAAAACTCCACATCGGCCCAGCACTCCACATCGGCCCAAACCTCCACATCGACTCTAACCCCTCAGCCTGATCCAACTGTTCAGTCCACCACAACCCAGTCCGATCCCTCCTCCCACACCCGCACCTCTCCTCTTGACCCGCCCAATTCCTCCGCTGACCAGCCCAACCCTTCCATTGACCAACCCAACTCACCTCCGCCACCTATCCAACCCAGCTCACCATCACCCATTCCTCTCACCCAAACCGCTCCTGGATCCGCTTCTGTGCCGGTACCATCACACCCTATGAGGACTCGATCAAAGAACGGAATTTACAAACCAAAATATTTTGCTAATATTTCCTTGTTTTTAGGTACTTTACATCATGCTTTACTTGCAGCACAGGATCCTCGCGGTTACAAATCGGCCGCAAAGCATACTAAATGGGTAAAGGCTATGGAAGAGGAACTTCAGGATTTACAGGCTAACAAGACTTGGGTCCTCGTCCCACGACCCGCGGGTTCAAACGTTGTTGGTTCGAAGTAGATTTTCAGAACAAAGTTTAAAGCAGATGGCTTAATTGACAGATACAAGACTCGTCTAGTTACTCAGGGCTTCACCCAAGTCCCTGACCTCGATTTCTCTCATACTTGCAGTCCGGTCGTCAAGGCTTCAACTGTTTGTGTAGTTCTTGCTCTTGCTACTATTTACGGCTGGTCTCTTCGTCAGTTAGATGTTTGAAATGCCTTTTTAAATGGCAATCTTACTGAAACTGTTTACATGGAGCAACCTACAGGATTTGTTGATTAACAGTTTCCTCATCATGTATGTCGTCTCAATAAGGCTCTATACGGTCTCAAGCAAGCACCTCGGGCTTGGTTTCAACGCCTGAGCAATTTTCTGCTTGCACGAGGATTTGTATGCAGCAATGCTGATACCTCTCTCTTCATTTTCAGAAAGGGGACCGCTATCGTCTATCTTCTGGTCTACGTTGACGATATTATTATTACTGGTAGTGATCCGGCTCTCGTTCAATCTTTATCACCAGCTTGCACAAGGAATTCTCGGTTAAAGATTTGGGGGCTCTTGGTTATTTCTTGGGTCTTGAGGTTACTTATTCTGATCATGTTACCTTCCTCAGCCAAGCAAAATATGCTCATGACATTCTGGCTCGTGCCGGTTTATTGGATGCTAAGCCGGTTGACACACCCTTAGCTACCACAGAGAGTTTTCTCCACAACGGTGATTCTTTTCATGATCCAACTCTCTATCGATCATTGGTTGGCGCTCTTCAGTATCTTACTATTACACGTCCTGATCTCTCTTATGCTGTTAATCAAGCCAGTCAGCATCTGCAGTCGCCTACCGTTTCTCACTTTCAGTCTGTCAAGCGTATCCTTCGTTACGTCAAGGGCACTATTTCCTTTGGGTTGACTTTTTCAAAGCCAGACACGACTACTTTAGTGGGATTCTCTGATGCTGACTGGGCACGCTGTATTGAAACGCGTCGATCCACCTATGGCTACTCGATTTATTTAGGTGGAAATCTTGTTTCGTGGAGTGCAAAGAAGCATCCTACCGTGTCTCGTTCCAGCTGTGAATCTGAATATCGTGCAATGGCAAACACTGCGGCTGAGATCATCTGGATCACTCATCTTTTGCGGGAGTTACATGCTTTCCCATCTGATCGTCCAACTATTCTTTGCGATAATAAGAGTGCAATTTTTCTCAGTCAGAATCCTGTTGCTCACAAACGCGCCAAGCATATTGATATTGATTATCATTTTGTTCGAGAATTAGTTTCATCTGGAAAACTATACACCAAATTCGTTCTATACAATCTCCATGTTGCGGACATTTTTACCAAGAGTCTTCCCAAGCCTACAGGAAGCGTATTGGGCTATATGGTTCCTCTGAGGCCAAGCGTATTGATCTATACGCTTCCAATTGGACAACTTTTCAGATACTTTTCAGTCACTTTTGAGATGCTTTTCAGCCAATGATTAGGGACCAGAGGAAGTGTATTGCCCTATACAACCCTAGAAGAATTTTCCTTTTCACGCATCACATATTGCTCTTACCAAACTTTATTTTTTTTTTTTTAAATTTGAGTTAGTTTTTTTGCTATAAAATAATGATGGTTTTTTTTTGTTAAAAATTTTTGTAAACAACATAGTTAAATTAAGCAATCCAAACAAACTAAACATATACATACATTATAACTTACCAAAACAAACATATCTTAATTAAACAGAAAATTAAATCGTTCATACATCAAAACATTAAAACTAAGGTGCTGTTTGTTTTTTGAAGAAAAGTGCTTCTGGCCACTTATGTCTGCGTCGTGCAGACACGCGCAGACCTTTGGGTCCTACAGCTTGTTTGTTTTCTTGAAGAGTTTCTCACCAAAAACCTCTTCCCCACCTCTTCCCCAAGCAGACATGAACCCAAGTCTTCAAATCTCTTCAAACCTCTTCTCTCTGCCATTCAACACAGACCACCACCTCCTCTTCTCTCTGCATCACCTTCACCACCCATCTCCGCCACCACATCTCCGCCACCACCTCCACCACCTCCACCCCCACAACAAGTCCGGTGAACCCTTCTCCGGCTACCTCCTCTTTCTCACCCCTCTCTCTACTTTCTCTCTCATCGTTTCACCGTCGAACATCGGGGGGGGGGGGGTTGCTCAGATCTGAAAGGTTGCTCAATCGGTGGTGGAGGAGTTGGTTGGTGGGGAAGATGGTCGTTGCTCAGATCTGAAAGCTTGCTCAAAACAAGGGTTGACCCCAACACTTCCTACATGGCAGAGAGCAGCAGGTTTCAGCAAGCGAATAGGAAGCGTATTGGCCTATGCGGTTCCTATTGGTTTAGCATTTATTGCTTTTAAACCTATAGGAAGCGTATTGTGCTATACAGTTCGTATTGAGGGATGTACACTAATTTTTGGGGGGTGTCTAGATACCATGACCCTTTCTTAAGCATTTCATCTAGCATTACATATGCATCACAAAAATCAAATATTACCAATAGTCAACACCAAATTCTAAGTCTAGTGTATGAATTGGACTTATTAAATCATACTTTAATTGTGTCTTAGAAATGCAGCCCTTTTTTAATTAATTTTTCAGAACCGAAGTATAACCCGAGTTGAATTTATATAGCAAGTCGACCCAATGTCAAGAGCAGTAAGAAAGTAAGATGCATTACATAATTTAAGCCAAAACAAATTAAACCTTAATTGAGTATTTTTGGAATACCTGTTTGTCAATCAGTTGGTAATGGGTTTCATTTTCCCTATTTCTGGAATTCACTTGTGTTTAATGTAATAGTCTCCCCTAGCTCTAAGTGCTGATATGCTTGTATCTCCCATCTTTGCAAAACCTGTATTCAAGGAAAGCGGAGGTATATACTGGAAAGGTTAATGTTTGCTGTTGCTAATAATATTATTTTGTTACGACTTTGTATTGAACCTATAAAATACATGTCTAATTGTTATAGCAAGATTATTGCATATCATGATTAAATTAGTTTGGAGTTGGCTGATGGTTCCAATGAATCAACATACCAAGTTAGCCAAATTAATTTATTTTAATACGATCCATCTCGGTAACAAAAGCTAAATTCATTTGCCAAAGCAATTTATATTAGTGAAGTTGAAAATGAATTATACACTCCCTCAATTCATGATTTTAGCTGCTTATTGGCATAGTATACTTTTAACACACCAAAAAAACTATTTGCTTTTGGCATTTCAACGAACACCTCATATGCTAACGTTGCAAGTAATTTTATTTAAAATAAAATATTTTGACCCGTCTTGCCACCTGTAACCTTAATCAATAACTCGCTTGCAACCAATGACTGGAATCAAATCAAAATTCCTACCTGAATAGAAATTAAAAACACCAATATGAAGCGAATAGATATGGCATTACCTCTTTCTCTGTGTGAGCATCCCTAACAAAATTTGGAATGACATTCAATAGCCCATGAAAACAAACCAGACCTTGATCTGCTCGAATTTCTCTGCAGTGGCTCCGCCCTTGGCCTTTTGCGACTGGATATAGCGGATTGTACTGAAAAAAAAAACATCAACAGTTGGATCTGATGTGGCGGTGTCCCTTTGTATTTCAGTTGTTATAACTAATTCAATAGGTCCATGAATTGAAGCAACCGTGATTTGCGTGTTTCCCTTATCAAAGAAGTATAGGTACCTGAAAGTACATTGCAGTTGCGCACACCCATGTTATATATCGTTCATCGAATTACAGACTTAGTTTTACTTACTTGTAGAATCTCGATAAAGAGGATGACTGGCCAGCTGTTACCTTTTGTCACATTTGCCATTTGTTGAGTAGCGTTTGCGATTATTAAGGCTCGCTACAAACAAAGTAATACTCTCCATCTGACACAAAACAAGTTGATTTAGGCCCAAGTAAGTTTAGAATGGTTTGACCTCAAAAACCAAGTTCATTAAGAAAACCGAAAGAAGAGGTGGCATTCGGGTGAGTAGGGTGATATATCAAAACGGATCATTACTTAAAGCAATCCCTTTTACCCAGGTCCACTCTGACTTAAATAACTTATATTCTGACTTGAACACATATTAATCCCAACCAAACTGAACGGGTTTAAAAAGTGACCAGTTCAAACAAAACAAAAAAAAACCAGAATAAATAAAGTCTATCCATCGAAACACCTACAGAAAAATAAACTTTATACCTTTTTTGCTCGCATGTGTAAGAGATTACTTTGTGTCGGGTCTTGAGATAAGTAGGGTGATAAAAAATTGGGTTCTATTAGGCTTTCACCTGCAGATAGTTCTTTCCTGCCAAGCATACATATATCATTCGACATGCCATAAACATCCATTATAAAGGATGAAACATCCAAAAGATGGATTTTAAAAAGAGTATAAAAAGACATGAAATGGAAACAGTACTATATACAAACCTGAAGCGGGAAAAGTGGTTTAGAAGAAACTACAACAGGTGTTACCTATTCCATTGTCATAGAAGGGTCTTCTAAAGCATTGGCTGCACAACCAAGGTTTATATAAGAAGAATGAACACAAATAAAATGAATTTATTTAATTGAAAGAGGACAGATTGTTTAAACCTGTTGAGTATCTTGAAGCGGGATATTGCTAACATCATTCAACACTTCAAAATCTGTAAATATTGTTTTCACAACTCTATAAGCAGCATGGAAGCGAAATGAAACTACTTTAGAAAGAATAGAAATGATAAAATACAACATAAACGCGGGTAGCAGGCTAGGAACAGAAGCTTTCAATATTGGGAAATATGAGAATGTAAAACATATGAACAGTATTGCCAGAGATTGCAAATAGATACGATGATATGAAAAGTCGAAATCTTTTGCCTGATTTCGTTATATATATAATAGATTAACACAAACTACTTGCATGCTCAAAAGTTCTTTTAAACCCCTAAAACAACATAAAACCCAAAACAAATTAAATTACCTTACTGAGAAATCCATAATAAGCGAGCTTGTAATCGGAATAATCAAGAAGAACAACACGTTCATCCAGAAAGAAAATCAACCATTTCGACCAATCCATCTACCTGTACGGAGGCTCCAGCTCCCGTCAGTTATATTTGAGCTCTAATTATCAAACCAAAAATAACATAATAAAAAGACTAATATATCAACTACAACCTCTAACTTTTTTTCTTATAACTTGTAACTAATCCGTAATCAATTAGGACGGTAGGTTGTTAGGGTTTTAGTTACCTGGTAGTATCGAATAAAGTACCGCCAGAGAGCATGACGAAGAAGCAACCCATTGATTTGGCAGACAGAACGGCGATGTACTTACCAGTAGCAACAACGACCGCTTCTTCTATATTTACTGATTGTGTATCCTTCTTCCAATCTTTTACTGCAGAGCTGGAGGATTCTAAGGTCTCCTGCTTCCAATTCCTACTGATCTATCAACAATAACACAAAATAGCAAACCACGTACAATTAGTCATGTAAAATAAATCAAAAAACTTAAATGCATTTGAATGTAAAATGAATAGACCTTACACTGTCACCAAATACAGTGCAATGATGATGATTCCTTTTTTCCTTCATTCCTTGCCAATCTTTCTTCTATAGTAGAACACGAAGCACCATAACAGAAAATTGGCTATTAGAAACCCTAACGAACAAACTGTAAACCAAAAGAACATCAATCGGCGATTAAGATTCAACATTAACTACCGACATTCACTGTGTTCATCAAAAGATGGAATCAAAAACATAGAAACAAACAAAACGAAATCGTGTGTCAAAAAACAATAAAAAAAAAGAGAATCTAAGATCGATATCCAAATAACATTCATTCAATCAATACATAACAAAACCGATTAACGCAAACCATTCAAAATTAATCATAAAATAAGAAGATCAAGGAATCATTCGTCGATGTTCACTATTGGGTATTGAAGATGGATTCAAGGTTCTCGCACAGGGCTGATTGAGATCCTGAGGAGGCAGATGATTTGGCGTTTAGGGTTTTGGTTGAAAAAATGAACGATGATTGAGAGAGAGAGTATAAAAGAGTCTTACCTTATACGCTTGCTCCAATACTCGCACAGGAGTTTTGCCACCTGGATTGCTTATGTGGCTTAATCAAGGGGTGACCTGTATCCCCCAATGGTTTACTTTATTATAGATATAGATAATTAAGGGAAAATTAGTAAGTTATTAGTATGTGTTATGAATACATCATTAAGAGTGACTCTCCACATCCTTAACTCCTCTTTTGTATTTACTCTTATGTTAATGTACAAGCCTATAAATAGAGGCTTTGTATTTCATACTTACATATCTATAAGAACTTCATCTTATATTCTCTCATTCTTCTCTATACATTGCTAGTAGGTCGTTGTTTCACAACACGTTATCAGCACGAAAAAATGCGACTTCTAAAAAGTTTGAGAATATGTTGGGTATAAATAATCGTCTATGATTAAATACTTAAAGCCATTAGTGAGAAATTCGTTTATGGCTTATTGGTTTTCACTTTAGTGAATGAATGTTCCCACCATTAGGGGGAGATAACAAGCAGTTGGAAAGTGAAAAGTAAAATAAATTATCATGTCATCTTAATCCTCAGACTATAAACTATGAACTAGAAATTTAAAGTATAATTCATTTATCAATATTAAATTTACAAATTACCAAACAAGTTCACTGATCTAAATAGAGTGACTAAGTAAGTCACATAATCAACTGCTTATGCTCCAGTTATATTTGTGTCCCAAGAGGACAACCACATATTTTTGTAATGAGTCTATTGCACGCCTAAAACGTGGTAAACTAGTTGATTCCAATAATAAAATTCCTCGAAAATTGGAGGAAGTAATTAAGATGGTCAAGTCGAGGTTATAATAATAAGATCTCCTAAAGAGACAATAGGCATGATGGTTCAAGAAGAACCTCAGGTACCTGAAAATAAAGAGATCTCGATAAGCATGGGCTTGGTTATTTGCACATCTCTTGAACCCGTATAGGGCAATACGGTTCCTCTGGGTCCAAGCATATTGAGCAATACACTTCCTATATGTGTACTTGAAGTACAAACTTTTCAGAAGATGGCCAGCTAATGATTAGGGCAATACGGTTCCTCTGGGTCCAAGCGTATTAAGCAATACACTTCCTATATATGTACCAAACTTTGGTCAACTAAAAGGAAGTGTATAGGCCATATGCTCCCTTAATGATTTTTTTTTTCAAAAGACAAGAGGAATCATATAGGGCCATACGTTCCCTTTTTTTTTTTTTTTTTTTTTTTTTGCAAGAACAGCATATTGTTATTAGTATCTTTTTGAACTTTATTTTTTTAAACATTAATTAAGTTTTTTTTTTGTTATAAAATGATGTTAGTTTTTTGTTATAAATTTTATAAAAGACGTAGTGAAATTAAGCAATCCAAACAAATTAAACATATCCAAATTAAACAAATATTATAAATACTTAAAACTAAATTCAATTGTTCGTACAGTACTACATAATATGATAATAAAAACCACTATCATCATCAATACTCGTCAGACTCAGCGAGCTCCTCCTCTGTAAAGTTCGGGCCACGCCTAGTAGAGGGTGACGGGCTGTGCCGTGTATAGGACGTGCCTGGAGCCTATAAAAAATTCAAACAAAATACTCATTACATAACATTAAAATTATCTGTAGAAAATGAAATAAAACAAAATAACATACCTGCATGGAAAGGTCGAACAAAGGAAAGAGTGGCATGGTCTGGCCGGACCGAGGAAAATGTGGCAAGGAAAGGTCGGGCTGAGTATAGGACGGGTCATAAGGCTATAAGAATTTAAATAAAATACCCATTACATAACATTAAATTGCTCGTAGATAAATGAAATAAAAATAAGATAATATACCTGCATGGACGGGAGGGGCTGGGTAAAGGATGCATGGACGGGTTGGGCTGCTGCGTAAAGAACTGGCCCTGGTCCGGATAAACTCATGGTGGTGAACAGGGTGGAACCGATATACCCATGTACTTATAAGTTTCACCCAGCCAGTCATCGGCCACCATATGTCATCATGCATCTGATCCATCTGGCGACCGTGGGATGTTATCTCCTGACCATGCAGTGTTAGAAGTCGCATTTGCTCATCTTGGTTACGCAAAATCCTATCGAGAAGACGGTTGGTTGACCGAGGAAACCTAACCGCACGATAAGCTCTTTGTGGATGCTGATGATCCCCCTGTTCATGCTGAGGCGGGACCTCAACATCATCATGCCCGCCATCCTGCTCAGCCATCTGAGGCATCTGAACCTCCTCGGCCTCCAAACGTGGGTGATGTACCAACGGCTGCCATGCCCAAACCTGACGGTTGATCCCAACAAACCTATAACCAACATTAGGAATGTTTGCCGCCACTTTCATCCCTGTCATCGACCTCATGTCCAAATATTTGCTGGGAGCCGACGGTGGATACCTATCCTCGACCCAACCAAAGCACCGACTAACACTCTGGGCTATCCGGACGATAAACGATCCTCCATATATACTACCACGACGCTGCTTTTTCCAACGTGTGACAAAATAATCCACCAGGCAGAGATGGAGGGCGCACGGACGACCAGTAAATAAACAATAGATATAGAAAAGATCGGCCTTCGTTACGTGCTCACAACTCTTGCCACGGGCCGCGATGCCCGTGCTAAAGCAACGATGCAAGTAACGAACTAACGGGTCGCGAATCTCCGAGGATCGGACCTCCTCCGCCTTAGTGTATGGACCTTTACCGATGGTGGGCCACCAGGCAATCAACTCATCCTCGGGCATACAATCGATAACCGTGGTATACACGTCCTGAACCAACTCCTCGTCTGTGTAAAAACCGGTGGCGACGGCAAATTGAAGAAGCGACATCTCAAATACCTCGCCGAATAGACGGAATGTGATCTCGTATTGGGCAATACGCTTCCTTCGGAGAATATTGTACCAATACGAACCGTATTGCCCAATACGCTTCCTATTGGTGTCGCATTTAATGCTTCAAACCCTATGGGAAGCGTATTAGCCTATATGGTTTCTATTGAGGGATGTACAAAAAGATGTGTTGATACCATCACCCATCCAAATTCATATTTATGTTTAGACTTTCCTTTTAAATTAAAGTATTTCTTTCCTATCTGGTGTATACCTATGAAACCACATGTCAAAAAATGACTATTCACTTAAAAAAGAAAATGGGTCTTAACCAATTACGAAAAGTCGAAAACCATGTTCCATACCTAATATTCATCATTTTATTCCAAATTTAATAATCATTTTCCCTACCTAAGGGCGTCCGGTGTGGTCGGCAAAGTTGAGCGGCAAAGGGTGTTTGCCGCGCGGGAACACCTTCGCCGACCCCTTTGCCGCGCGGTAAACTTTGATGAATCGGTGAGGGGTTGCCGAAGCAGTGAAGGGAGGAAGGAGAGAGAGAGGGTGTGTGTGGTGGGGTCCATGCCATCTCAACCAATGACACCTTTTTTCCTTTTTTCTAAAAAACATTTTTACCACTTCACCAAGTGTCTAACCATTACCAACACTTTTCAGCATAGTTTAAACATTTTTCAATGATTGACATGGTACACTCTCATTGGTTGATTTTTAAGTTTACCACTCTCAATTGATTAACCACTCCTTATACCCTAATATTCATCATTTTATCCAAAGAATGGTATTTTGGAGGGAAGAAAACAAAAACCCTCAAAAGTTGCAAACCCCGCCCAATTTCTTCACACCTGTCACTCTCTCAATCTTCAAAAGATTCCTCAAATCAAAACCTCCAAGATCTTCCATCTTCCCACCATTACTTCATTCGCATTTTCGCCCCCCCCCCCTTTACAACATTAATCTCTATTTCCTACTGTGTTTGCTATCTGGATTTTTAATTTCGTCTTGAACTATAAATCCTTTGATATCATACCTTGGGTTTATTGTTGTCCGTGTCACTATGTGTGCTTTGCGTTGCTGTTTAACAAATGAGGAATCAAATTGTTTGATGTGATCAATTTTTTATTGGTTAAAACAAGAAGATTACAATAAAGATTGTAACTTTATTACAATTCAAGAAAACCCCACAAACAGCAAATGATTTTCAAGAAACCCAAATGAGGATTTGGGATTTTGTTGTGAATTAAAGTGGAATTTTGAGTCTTTATACTTCAAGAACCAAAAACAAAATTTTATAGAACCAAAGGATTATAAGCTAATTTTATTAGAAAATAAAATAGCCCAATAGGATTGATGTTCAACAAACCTAAATGAGGCTTCAAGAAAACTGATCAAGCACAAAAATAACAGAAGATAAGAGTTAGTATTAGAAGATTGGAGCAAAGATGCAAACTTTATGCTAAAACAAGAAAACCCCAAAATCAGAAGTTGATTTTGATTTTTGAAGAATCCCAAATGAGAATTTATGAATTTTTTTTGACAATTTACAATTCAAGAACCAACCAAGAGTTGTACTTATTTTGGATGATCAGAGCAAAGATGCAAACTTTATTGCAAAACAAGAAAAACCCAAAACCACAAGATGATTTCAAAGAAACCCAACAAAAGATTTATATGAGATCAAGGTTTATACTTGAAGAATTTAGAATTTTGATTAAATATTCTTGAAAAACGAGACAAAATTGGAGGGGATAAAGGTATGATCAGAATCACATAAATGGAGGGAAAAGGGACAAAAGTAGACATATGAGGTTGGAGATGGGGTGACGGTGATTTTACAAATGGAAACAAAACGAGTGAAACCACATAATTTTCTTGTTATGGTTTAATGTTTGATTTACTTTTAACCAAAAAGTATATTAGTGGGTTTGTATATGTGCATTAACATTAACTTGTAACCAATAAAAAGAGATAAAATTGAACAGCAATGATGAAACTAGACCATATATGGAAAATAAACCCATTTAGAAAATAATTATATGTCAAAACTTCAAAGTGTTGGATAGATTTGTCTATCTATAGTACCTTATTATTAAGAGAACTGGGTTTTCTATCCTTTTTGTAATTTGCCATATATATAAATTTTAAAGCATTATGTAGAAAGAGAAGAAGTTATGTTAGATGGGGTGAGCTAGGACATTATGCAAAGTTTTAAGACGTCTGAAGGGCAATCTAGGGATTTCACCCTGCTCCAACTCATCGCCCTGAACATCAATCGTAGTCGTTCTTTAATGCGCTAACTTTCAGTTTTGCTTTCCAAATGTTCTTCCCTTGCTCCCTCCCACCTATATATGGGGCTTCCTCTTAATCTCTCTGCCGATGCCGTAAGGTGTAAGAGGATGAGTTAATTTCATTCCAAACCCTTGATTAATAATCAGTTTCATCCCTTTACAGTTGATTTGTCGATTTATAGAAGCAAGGTTCGTAGATTGCCTTCAATCTGCTGTTCGTCAAACCTAGGTCACTGATTTCAACTCTGCTGCCGATTGCCGGAGCGTGAATTGGATGGTTTCGAGGTTAAGGAGTCGGTTTTTATAGTGGTGAGCCGGTGACGTGGCGGCGTTGAAGAAGTAAAGGCTGTGGAGACGGTGGTGCTTGGATCGCTGTTTGGGCTCTGGTGTCTGTTTAACATTAATTTCAGTCATATTATGATATAATTCTAGGTTTCTTTTGATTAATTTCAGTTTTGTTTGTTTGTTTAACCTCTAATTTATAACATGGGGATGTTGGGCGACTGAGAGACTGATAACAATCCACACAATTTCATGATTTTTGCAAAGAAACTGATGGTGCCAATTGCTCTACTCTTAATTGTGTGGATGAACTGGAATTATCCTGTTATTCTTGGAGTTAAAGTGATACTTATTCTTCTTAGTACAAAACCCAGCCCGTTCTCAGTTTATGTATTCATTAAACAGGTCAAGACGAACCCCAACTTTCTCTGTTACATTATTACATACCGTTCGGTTAATGGTGTGAATTGACCTCCAATTCTTAATTAGAATGGTTGCTCGTTAGTATATAGTGCAAATTCCAATACTCCAATATAAGTTTCAATACTATAAACTGGTGTTGACTTTAAGACATGATTTATATTAATATACAGTAGTTAATTATGTTGACTAAGAAGCATTGAATTCATTTATGTATTCTTAGGTCTAAATCAACAGTTTACTTATGTCATTATTTAGCAATGTTGCTTTAACTTTTTTTCAATATTTCAGTTGCAGCAACAATACAGAGGCCGACACCCCATCTTACACAAATTCAAGGTCAGTGTTTCAGCACTTGGTTTCTACTGATTGTTTATACTGTAACTGAAAACTTTCTGTTGTGGTGTTTGAAAGTTGAATCTATCAATCGTGTCAGGTTGGCAGGTTGAATTCAACATGAACCGAACCCATATTTTTATTGGTGTCAAAAACATCAACCCTAACCCATACATACTTAAAATCGTGTAATCTGAACACGGCCCGTTTAAACCGTTTATTTAGACGTGTCAAATGGGTTGGCGGCTAATAATCAAGTTATAAAAGTGTTAATCGGTTTGATGGGTTGTAATAATGGGTTAAAAAGGTTAGCGGGCCAACTTGTTTAATTAATCGAGTTAAAACGGTTAACTCGAACAAGATCCGTCTAATGTGGCAATCATTATGTGGCAACCTATCGTTTCTCTATCAGTAACAACCAATTGCCAGTAAACAAGCGGTACATTTCATGGAAGAATCACAGTAATGAAAAGTTTGGCGGTGAAGTCTTCCCAAAACAATTCCAAAATGGTAGTCTCATTGGTGGTAGGCATCTTAGTTAGTCTATCACTTGAGTCTTAACCCCCATAGAATATACATCCACTTTTAAAATAAACGAAAGTGCCTAATCTTAAGTTTTACTGAGCGGGTTCTTTTTGTTTTAATAGTTATATGAGCAAGTGTACAATATCATTTTGATTACCATTATTTGACAGTTGGCTTTCAAAATTTAATTAGCCACTTTATATATCCCTAGCCTGGTGTCTCTGTATTGGTTTTTTCTCAGCAAAGCAGCTTCAGGTTGCTGACTTTCTATGTTGAACGTTTTTAATACAGCTTCACAAAGTAAAATAATGTGAATAAGATCCATAGTTTTTTTGAAATAAACTATCATCATACTGACTTCTTCCATCCGATAGCAGGCCTTCAAAACATCACCCCTATAACAAAGTGAAGTTGGTTTATGTTTTGCTCCTAACTTAATGTTGGTTGCTAAAATGGAAACAAAGTGTGAAGTTTGTTTCTGTTTCATGTTGTTTGTCCATTTATTTCTGTCTTTTTTTGTAAGTTGTCAGTTCCAAATTTGAACTTGTTGGAATGTTGGTACAGGAACATTGGAAGACATGAAGAGTGGTGGATCAAAAAGAAAAGATAGTAGTCAAAGCAAGGATGAGGATATGCTGCGAAGTAAAGGTGAATAATCTATTTGATATTATTTACATTGGATTAAGATAGGTTACTATTTTTGAATTTTAATATGTAATCCAACATGAGAAATATTATATATATCCCTTAGAGATACAGTCATATTTCAAGTTGTACTATGAATTCAACAACTTCCAAATTCGTTTGTATAAGTTTTAATGTACCACCAGACTTGTCACACCCCCAAAATCCACACGCGGAGTACCACCGCTTGGAGGCGTGACTGGCCAGGATCAAGCCACCAATCATATTGAACATGTAAGTAATAAGTAAAAGTAAATGCAGTTCAACCAAACCAATATGAAAGGTGTTCAAAACATAAGTATAATATCAATGTTTAGCGGAAGCAAAAATATAAACCCAACATAAGTATGAGTATGTAATGTCATAATGTTTAATCAAAGCATCCACGATCCTTGTCCACAACGACCGCGCCTCCCAGTGCAAGCTCCATGTATACCTAACGACCTGCAAGGCATGTAACAGAGAGTCAATAACTAGTTGAGCGAGTTCACAGTGGGTTGTTTAGTAATAATGTTCATTTCGTAAACTGTTTGTTTGTTTAGTAACCCATGTATCGTTTATAATTACATCGTGGCCCTCCAGACATGTTTACGAAGATTAGTATCAGTACCGCGGCCATTCCAGGCATGTGTGCGAAGATCAGTATCAGTATTGCGGCTATTCCAGGCATGTGTGCGAAGATCAGTATCAGTATCGCGGCCATTACAGGCATGTGTGCGAAGGGTAGTGGGGGCTTCCCCATGTATCACTAGTCTAGCAGTATCTATAGCTGACCTTTCCCAAATGAGGTCAGTAGTGCGTAATTCCCATAACCATGTAAGTACAATCAGTCAATCAATCCCATTCCCTACCCTGGGAATCCCATGCCTTAGTAAGAGTGTGAACTTACCTTGGTTTGCTCGGTTTGTTATTGTGCTTCTAGTGTTAATTAATGGTTAGGTCCTTTACACGCGACCTAAGGTACATTGCACATAAACTCAATGTAAGTGTTTACGTTCAAATAAGGTTTACAATTCCTTGGTGTCCAAACAACTGTGTTCCGTGTGATAATTGGTGATAATTGTTTACAGATTGACCTGACATAGACTGCACATACATACAGTAACACACAGTGGCATGCAAGGTGTTCTTCATACAATCACTAAAAGGGTTTTGAACTTAGCATCATGAGTAAACTCGTGTTTACAATACTCGGCACTTATATTTACATCAAACTCGGACTACGCACACACATATCAAAAACTCGGACCAAACATCATCACTAAAACTCGGACCATACATCATCAACAAAACTCGGACCAACCATCATACTAAAACTCGGACCAAACATCATCACTAAAATTCGGACCATACATCATTACTAAAATTCGGACCATGTGTTTCATTTACAAAAACTCGGATCAAGCATTCAATCAAAAACTCGGACCGTGCATTCAATCTAAAACTCGGACCATGTTTCCTTAACAAAAACTCGGACCATGTTTCCTTAACAAAAACTCGGACCATGTTTCCTTAACAAAACTCGGACAAAGCAATACCCAACCTTGGACCCCCTTTAATCCCCTAAACTTGGACCAAACAAGTGTTTAGCAAACTCGGACCTTATTCAAAACAATAAACTCAGAGGACAAGTGCCATTTTACAAAACTCGGACTTTGTGACTTCACAAAACCCTGACACTTAACTCCGAGTTAACAACATGCGTGATTTCCAAAACCAATTTACAGTTTTCAATGGAACAGTTACATTGCAGGTTACGATCAAAAACCCTAATTTTCATACATTGGCAATGCTGTAATCTAATCAACAATCAAACACCTCTAACATATCAGGCATCTTAATGTCAGCCAAGTGATTACACAACTATTCACAAACCATTTCACAATAATCAGGATGATTAATAAACACAGAACCATTGTTTGGAGGACTAGGGTTGGCATGAATCAAATAACCAATGATTAACAACAAATAATCATTAAACGTTTACCTTAGATTGATTCTAGATGGATTGGGAAATCAAGATTGATGCGAGAGAACTTGTGTAGCCAAGAATGATGAGAGAAATGGTTGTAGAGAGAATGATTTGAACTGCCGTAGAATGATTTGTGAGGAAGGTTTTAGGGTTAGGAGTTATTAAGGTTTCACTAACTGCTCTACTCACCCCTAAGTATCATCTTTTACATAAAACACACACACCACATATAATTTACAGTCAAGGCACAAAGTTCTCATGTAAGTCAAATAATGTATAAAGTAATGCATAGTTCCATGCAATGCTAAAGATTGTGTGACCAACTTAATTGTGTTAAGTTAAAGCATTAACCTCAAGTTACGGGTTGTCACATTATCCCCAACTTGAAAGAAATTTCGTCCCGAAATTTAGCATGCGGTTACTGAGGAAGCTAGTTAAGTTGTATCGTTTACTGGTTTCCCTGGGGTGTCACATCATCCCCCCGTTGATTTGGAATTTCGTCCCGAAATTCTGTAGTAGCTTCAGCCTCAGTAGTGGTTGCACTGTTTCCGAATAACTGGAGATACTTGAGGTTCATTTGGTCTTCTCGTTCCTAGGTGAACTCTGGGCCACGACGGGAGTTCCAACGAACTCGTACAAGAGGTATTCTAGTGTTCTTGAGGACCTTAACATCCCGGTCCGTGATTTCAACAGGTTCTTCAACGAAATGTAACTGTTCGTCGATAGTGAGTTCCTTCAAAGGAACTATGAGGGTCTCATCTGACAGTAATTTCTTCAGATTCGACACGTGGAATACGTTATGAACTGCACCGAGTTCTGCTGGTAGGTTCAGTTTGTAAGCCACCTTGCCTATTCTTTCAATGATTTCGAACGGTCCAACATACCGCGGATTGAGCTTGCCTCATTTACCAAAACGAACCACACCCTTCCAGGGTGAGACTTTGAGTAGCACTCGATCCCCAACTTGGAACTCGAGCGGTTTCCTGCGTTTATCAGCGTAGCTTTTCTGACGGTCACGAGCTGCCGCCATGCGTTGTCGTATCTGTGCAATCCGTTCAGTAGCATCAACTACCATTTCTGGACCTGTGATCTGACTATCACCCACCTCTGCCCAACAAAGAGGTGATCGGCATTTACGTCCGTATAATGCCTCGAATGGAGCGGCTTGTATGCTGGTGTGATAACTGTTGTTGTACGAAAACTCCACTAACGGGAGATGTTTTTCCCAGTTGTTGCCAAAATCGATAACACATGCCCGAAGCATGTCTTCTAGAGTCTGGATGGTGCGCTCAGACTGCCCATCCGTCTGAGGGTGGTAAGCAGTGCTCATGTCTAACCGAGAGCCAAAAGATTTGTGCATTGCTTACCATAGTTCTGAAGTAAATCGTGCATCACGATCTGAGATAATAGAGGTTGGCACTCCATGCCTCGAAACAAATTCTTTCAAGTAAATGTCTGCTAATGTAGAGAACTTGTCAGTTTCCTTGATAGCCAAGAAGTGAGCAGACTTTGTGAGTCGATCCACGATCACCCAAATAGTATCGTTCCCCCCACGCTGGGATCTAGGCAGGCCAGTAACAAAATCCATGGAAATTTCCTCCCATTTCCATTGTGGTATCTTTGGTTGCTGAAGTAGGCCTGATGGTTTCTGGTATTCCGTCTTGACCCTCGCGCAGGTCAAACACTTGCCGACGTAAGTTGCTATGTGGGCCTTCATGCTGGGCCACCAGTACGTAGTTCTAAGATCGTGGTACATTTTATCCAAACCTGGATGTACCGAGTAGCGGGACTTATGTGCATCATCCATTACCAGCTCGCGTCAGTTGCCATAATGTGGAACCCAAATGCGTCCTGTTACGTAGTAGGCGCCGTCTTCCCTTTGTTCTAACCGTTGCCTTGAGCCGCGTAGGGCCTCAGCCCTGACGTTTTCTGGTTTCAAGCTTCTACCTGAGCATCTCGTATCTGTGCAGGAAGACTAGACTGAATAGTAAGTTGTAATGCTCGCGCGCGTCGAGGCGTAGTGTCTTTCCGACTGAGGGCGTCAGCCACAACATTGGCTTTGCGTGGAAGGTATTTGATAGCGCATTCGTAATCATTAAGTAGCTCGACCCATCGACGTTGCCGCATGTTCAATTCCTTCTGCTTGAAGATATGCTCGAGACTCCTGTGATCGGTGTAGATAGTGCACTTGGTACCGTACAGGTAGTGTCGCCATATCTTAAGCGCGAAAACAACAGCTCCAAGTTCTAAATCATGTGTAGTGTAGTTCCGCTCGTGAACTTTAAGTTGGCGCGAGGCGTAAGTAATGACTTTATCCCTTTGCATTAATACACAACCAAGACCCTGAATCGACGCATCGCAGTAGACCACAAAATCGTCTGTGCCCTCTGGCAATGAGAGAATTGGTGCGCTGCATAGCCTATCCTTTAGGTGTTGAAAAGCCGTTTCTTGTGTATTACCCCAACGATAGGTAACACCTTTCTGTGTCAGTAATGTAAGCGGCTGTGCGATCTTTGAGAAGTCTTTGATGAATCGTCTGTAGTAACCCGCCAAACCCAAGAATTGGCGTATTTCCGTTGGTGTATGCGGTGCAGGCCAGTGCCTGATCGAATCTACCTTGGATGGATCGACATGAATCCCACCCTTGTTTACCACATGCCCCAAAAAGTGGACTTCACGAAGCCAGAAGTCGCATTTTGAAAACTTGGCATACAGTTGTTCCTTTCGAAGAAGTTCCAAAATGAGTCGCAAGTGCTGTTCGTGTTCCTCCTGACTCTTGGAATAAATCAGGATGTCGTCGATGAAAATGATCACAAACTTGTCCAGGTAAGGCTTGCACACTCTGTTCATTAGATCCATGAAAACTGCAGGTGCGTTCGTTAGCCCGAACGGCATGACTAGAAACTCGTAGTGGCCGTAGCAAGTTCTGAATGCTGTCTTAGAGACGTCCTCATCCCGGACTCTCAGCTGATGGTAACCTGACCTCAGGTCAATCTTGGAGTAGTAGCTCGACCCTTGCTGCTGGTCTAATAAGTCATCAATACGTGGCAGAGGGTAGCGGTTCTTCACTGTCACCATGTTGAGTTCGCGGTAATCTATGCACATCCTGAAGGTACCGTCCTTCTTTTTCACGACTAACACTGGAGCTCCCCAAGGAGAAGAGCTAGGACGAATAAAGCCCTTATCCAAGAGCTCTTGCAATTGCTTAGACAGTTCTTCCAGTTCGGTTGGAGCTAATCGATACGGTGCGCGAGCTATGGGTGCTGCTCCAGGAGCTAGTTCGATTTGAAATTCGACCTGGCGGTGAGGCGGTAGCCCAGGTAAGTCTTCAGGAAACACTTGAGGAAAATCACGTACAAATGGGATATCCTCTAATCTCTTCTCTTTCGTTGATGCGTCTGTAACAAGTGCCAATATGGCAGTGTGACCCTTGCGCAACCATTTCTGAGCTTTCAGAAAGGAGATGATGCCAACCACGGCACCACTCTTGTCGCCTTGAACTTCGAGAGGTTCTTTACCTGAACGGGGAATACGAACGATCTTCTCCTTGCATAAGATCTCTGCTTGTTGCTGGGATAACCAATCCATACCAATGACGATGTCGAAACTACCCAGAACTATTGGAATGAGGTCGATGGAGAAAGTCTGACCGGCTAAGACGATGTTACAACCTTTGACTACATGCGTGGCCTCTAAACTTTTACCGTTGGCTAACTCTACTACATGTTTGGTGTTTAAGGGTGTTGGTGTACGTTTTAACATTTGACTAACTTTTAGAGACATATAACTGGTATCCGCGCTCGAATCAAACAATACAGTAACATAAAAGTCGTCGAGAAGAAACTTACCCATAACCACGTTAGGATCATTCCTTACGTCACCCTGCCCCAGCACGAACACACGACCCCTAGCATCGTTGCCATTATTGTTTCCCCCGTTGATGTTGCCATTGCCCTGATTATTGTTATTGTTGTTGTTTTGGTTCTGGTTTAACTGGGGGCAGTCACGTTTGAAGTGGCCTTCAGCACCACATTGATAGCATCCTATGTTGCCTCGCTGCTGTTGCTGCTGCTGGTTTCGTGGAGCAGGTGGTTGTTGTTGCTGATTCTGATTTGCTGGTCGTGAGCTCCTACAATCTTTCGCCTCATGACCCATCTTGAGGCACCGCTGACAACGACCCTTGTTGCACTGGCCGTTGTGGTGCTTGTTGCAAGTATTGCACCTTGGGAGATTTCCCTGATATCCACCTTGTCTTTGATTGCCCGAAGATTGCTGACCAGGGCTCTGGTAGCTATCAGTCTTTTGCTGTTGCACCTGAGACTGAGCTGTAGCTGAACCTTTGCTGGAATCCCCATCCCATTTCTGCTTGTTGTCACTAGGAGTAGCGGAAGTAGTAGCATCGGTAGCACTGATACGTTTAGGCAGCCTGTTCTGTTCCACTGCCTGATCTGTGAGGCGTTGAGCAAGACGTTGAATATCTGGATATTATTAAGGTTGGCTGATGTCACGTGGCTTTGAATTTCTGGTGCCAACCCTTTGAGATACAACTCAATACGTCTGATAGGAGGGTCCACCATAGTTGGACACAGAACGGCCAGCTCGTTTGACCGTTTAGTATATGCCTCAATTTCCGACCCCGTCATTTTCAGATGAAAGAACTCCACCTCTAACTTGTGGATGTCGTCACGTGTGCAGTATTCTCGTTTAATCAGCTCCTTGAAATCATTCCAAGGGGTGGCGTTAGCAGCTGCCAATCCTAAAAGTTGAACTTGCGCATTCCACCAAGTCAGCGCGATTCCTTCCAGTGTGCCAGTGGCGTACTTCACCCTGCGAGCCTAAGGGCATTCATACATCTCAAACACAGACTTGAGCTTTTCAAACCAATGGAGGAGTCCCACTGCTCCCTCCGTGCCACTGAATGTGCTAGGACGACAGTCCATGAAATTCTTGAAAGTGCAAACAGGTGGCTGAGCGTGTTGACCTCCTGCTTGTGCGGCTGCAAGTGCCGCAGCAACTTGTTCGTTGATGAGAGCCGTCAACTGTGCCTGTGTCAAGTTAGTGCGTCCAGCCATGATCTTCATAGCAAAGGTAACATAAGTGAGAGAGCGTTCGCGAATAGTGCGATGACAGAAGAGAGTAAGCACACAAGTGTTCTCAAGCAATAACGAATAGTAGGCAATGTAATCTAAGCAACCCACGAGCAAAGTTCTATGTAATTCTAGCAAGTAGACAATGTAAACATGAATAGCAGTACCTATGGTGTTGAGCCTTGCACGTGGAGCGAAGCGTCGTTGTGGATCGTTGAGCACTGTACTGGTTATAGTCTGGTTTTAATAAAAACATTTTCTCCATATTAAAACCAAGTTCTCTATAACCAATGGCTCTGATACCAATCTGTCACACCCCTAAAATCCACACGCGGAGTACCACCGCTTGGAGGCGTGACTGACCAGGATCAAGCCACCAATCATATTGAACATGTAAGTAATAAGTAAAAGTAAATGTAATTCAACCAAACCAATATGAAAGGTGTTCAAAACATAAGTATAATATCAATGTTTAGCGGAAGCAAAAATATAAACCCAACATAAGTATGAGTATGTAATGTCATAATGTTAAATCAAAGCATCCACGATCCTTGTCCACAACGACCGCGCCTCCCAGTGCAAGCTTCATGTATACCTAACGACCTGCAAGGCATGTAACAGAGAGTCAACAACCAGTTGAGCGAGTTCACAGTGGGTTGTTTAGTAATAACGTTCTTTCGTAAACTGTTTGTTTGTTTAGTAACCCGTGTATCGTTTATAATTACATCGCGGCCCTCCAGGCATGTTTGCGAAGATTAGTATCAGTATCGTGGCCATTCCAGGCATGTGTGCGAAGATCAGTATCGGTATCGCGGCCATTCCAGGCATGTGTGCGAAGATCTGTATCAGTATCGCGGCCATTACAGGCATGTGTGCGAAGAGTAGTGGGGGCTTCCCCATGTATCACTAGTCTAGCAGTATCTATAACTGACCTTTCCCAAATGAGGTCAGTAGTGCGTAATTCCCATAACCATGTAAGTACAATCAGTCAATCAATCCCATTCCCTACCCCGGGAATCCCATGCCTTAGTAAGAGTGTGAACTCACCTTGGTTTGCTCGGTTTGTTATTGTGCTTTTAGTGTTAATTAATGGTTAGGTCCGTTACACGCGACCTAAGGTACATTGCACATAAACTCAATGTAAGTGTTTACGTTCAAATAAGGTTTACAATTCCTTGGTGTCCAAACAACTGTGTTCCGTGTGATAATTGGTGATAATTGTTTACAGATTGACCTGACATAGACTGCACATACATACAGTAACAGACAGTGGCATGCAAGGTGTCACGGCCCTCGACCCGGTTTGACCCGTTTCAGGAGCCGCGGGACAGGAATCTCGTGGTATTTAATTTAGGCGACAACGGAAGTCTCTTTAAAACAAGATCTTTTAATAATTTAAACTGCTCGTTTCATAACTTAGGGATAAATTCCCGAAATTTACAATAATGTGATTTCTCAGGGAAATCTTTATTTTCAAAACATGTTCATTTATTTATTTACATTGAGCCACTTTTCTAAGCTGGGAGTGCTCCACGGCACTTTTCTTTGCTCATACCAGATCACCTGAAACATGTTTGAAAAAGGTTTTGTCAGCGGGAAATACTGAGTGAATCATTCATTTTACTGAAAACGACACATTTGTTATAATCTACAGTATTAAGGGGAATTACAATGTTTCTGATATCAAACCAACTACCCACAGTATTTGTCACTCGACCATCCATTGGCTAGCCCATTTGTCCAATGGTGTCTGTGACTGTGGTCAGATCACCCCTTGGCCACCCGTTTGTCCAAGTGTGACGGGAAATAAGTAATGTATACAAAACCCCACATACCGGCTGTAACTTGGTGATTACATAGACTTAATCACTGTAACTATAACTTTAAAAATAACTTGGAGTTTTGTAAAACAATTGATAAAAAGATAATGACTCACAAACTGTGAGAAAAGAGTTTATAAAAGAGGAATGACTCACTTTGCAGATTTACGAGCAGAGTATAAGCTTTACTGATTAGCCTTCTAACCTAATTTAAATAACAATGCACACACAAACGGGATTAGTAACTAATTCAGCAGTTACGTCAATTCACGAGATTAAACCCTCACAACTATTATCAAGTGCGATACTTAACAATTCAATGGATTCACAACGAATGACAGAGCATAGTCCGAATTCGAACAGCACTCAAACATTCAAGTTGAAATCACAATGAATAACAAAGTACAAGCTCAATTTGAGCAGCACTCGGACAATCGTTGGATAGTTATAATCGATCGGACGTTGAATCGTAATAGCGATCGAGTTATTACCCTGATTACGGCAGCACCTCGTGATCGTGTGTGTGTTTATTGTGATATAACAGCTATAACTCGACGTATACAGAAGCTTTTTACGTCGTTTTAACTTCAACAGTTAAGTGCCAAGGTCGGCTATTTATAGCAAGTTTTGGGACTCCCTTACGGACCGTATGCCCTGACCCTTACGGTCCGTAAGCTAAGCAGTCTAATTCATAGGCTGCCTAGCTCGGGACTAGCCTTGGTGAATCAAATGAATTGGCCAATCAGAACAATCCATCGTTTATTTTAGATAACTATTCAACTAGGGTTTGCTCCCCTCGAGTTTTAGGGGTCCTGATCCTAATTCTGATTGTTCTGAAAATTTTAGGGCTAGTGCAGAATCACTTGGGTGTCTCAATTAGGGTTTCCTTATTGACTAATTATTGTCCTAATTATTGATTTTAGTGGCATTTGTTACATCCTCCCCACCTTAAGAAAAATCTCGTCCTCGAGATTTACTGAAATAGATGAGGGTACTTTCGCTTCATTTCTGATTCCAGTTCCCAAGTATACTCTGGTTCTCTCTTGGATTCCCATTTGACTTTTACTAGCACTAGTCGTTTGTGTTTGAGAAACTTGATCTTCCGGTCTTCTATTTGTAAGGGTTTCTCTACGAATTTCAGCTTTTCGTTTACCTCTATATCTTGAAGAGGTACTACCAGGGATTCGTCTGATAGACATTTATTGAGATTGGATACATGAAACACATCATGTACTCCAGCTAATTCTTCTGGTAGTTGTAAACGATAAGCTACTGGTCCGATTCGTTGGATCACTGGGAATGGTCCAACATATCTGGGACTCAGTTTTCCTTTCTTACCGAATCGTACTACTCCTTTCCAAGGAGATACTTTTAATAGTACTTTGTCTCCGACTTGGAATTCTAACGGCTTGCGGCGATTGTCTGCATAGCTCTTCTGACGATCTCTGGCAGTTTTCAGTCTTTCCTTGATTTGAGTTATTTTGTCTGTGGTCTCTTGTACAATCTCCGGACCTAATAACTGACTTTCTCCTATCTCTGCCCAACAAACGGGAGTTCTGCACTTGCGTCCATACAGTGCTTCGAATGGAGCAGCTTCGATGCTCGAATGATAACTATTGTTATAGGAGAATTCAATTAATGGTAAATGGCTATCCCAATTACCACCAAAGTCAATTATACATGCTCGGAGCATGTCTTCCAGGGTTTGTATCGTCCTTTCACTTTGTCCATCCGTTTGAGGATGATATGCGGTACTTAAATTGAGTCGAGTTCCCATTGCCTCCTGGAAACTTGTCCAGAAACGGGAAGTGAGACGACTATCTCTATCCGATACAATGGAGAGTGGGACTCCATGTAAGGATACTACTTCATCTACATACAACTTGGCTAACCTTTCCATGCTAAAGGTTTCCTTCATTGGTAGAAAATGAGCTGATTTGGTTAATCGATCCACAATTACCCAAATAGCATCATTACCTTTTCTGGTTTTGGGTAACTTAGTAACAAAATCCATTGTTATGAGTTCCCATTTCCATACAGGCATTTCTAACTGTTGTAGTAGTCCTGAAGGTTTCTGATGTTCGGCTTTAACTTGTGAACAGGTTAGACACTTAGATACGTATTCGGTTATATCCTTTTTCATTCCTATCCACCAAAAATTATTTCTTAAATCTTGGTACATCTTATTGTTTCCTGGATGTACAGTATACCTAGATTTATGAGATTCTTCTAAAATCTTATTTCTTAATTCTCCTTGCTTAGGTACCCAAATTCGTTTCTTGTGGAATCTCCAAATTCCATCCTTTCCTTGTTCTAGTTCCTTTAGGTAACATTTCATTCCTTCGGCATCATCCTTGATTGCCGTTTCTTGCATTTTCTTTAATTGTTCCATTAAATCTAATTGTAGATTTAACCTAAGAGCACGGACTCGCTTTTGCTTTTCATGATACTCACGACTTAAGGCGTCTGCGACTACGTTCGCTTTTCCTTCGTGATATTGAATATCACAGTCGTAATCACTTAGGATTTCCATCCACCTTCTTTGCCTCATGTTTAGCTCTTTTTGCCCAAATATATACTTTAAACTTTTATGATCTGTATAGATAGTAAACTTACTTCTGTACAGATAATGTCTCCAAATCTTAAGGGCAAAAATTATGGCTCCTAATTCTAGGTCATGAGTTGTATAATTTTCTTCATGCTTTTTCAATTGCCTAGAGGCATACGCAATTACCTTTTTGCGCTGGATCAACACACATCCATATCCTAATTTTGAAGCATCACAGTATACTTCAAAATCTTCGGTTCCTTCGGGTAAAGCTAAGATTGGAGCATTTGTCAATTTGTGCTTTAGAATCCTAAAAGCTTCCTCTTGTCTAGATCCCCATTCAAACTTAACGGCTTTACAGGTTAGCTTAGTTAAAGGTACAGCTTCTTAGAAAAATCTTTAATAAATCGTCTATAATATCCAGCTAATCCTAGAAAACTTCTAACTTCCATACCTGTTCGTGGAGCTTTCCAATTTGTGATTGCTTCTATTTTAGCAGGATCTACGTGAATTCCTTCGTGATTCACCATATATCCTAAAAATTGCACTTCTTGTAGCCAGAATTCACACTTCGAGAATTTGGCATAAAGCTTTTCCTTTCTTAACAAAGTTAAGAGTGCATGCAAGTGCTCACAATGTTCCTCCTGACTTTTCGAATAAATCAGTATATCGTCAATGAACACGATTACAAATTTATCCAAGTATGGTTTACAGATCCTATTCATCATGTCCATAAATGCAGCTGGAGCATTTGTTAATCCAAAGGGCATGACTGTAAACTCATAATGACCATACCTAGTTCTGAAAGCAGTTTTAGGTATGTCCTCCTCTTGTACTTTCAATTGGTGATATCCAGATCTTAAATCTATCTTAGAGAAATACCTAGCTCCTTGCAATTGATCAAAAAGATCATCAATCCTAGGTAATGGGTATCGGTTCTTAATTGTAACTTTATTTAATTCCCTATAATCGATACACATTCTCATTGATCCATCTTTCTTTTTCACAAACAACACTGGTGCACCCCAAGGGGATGAACTAGGTTGTATGAATCCTTTGCTTAGTAATTCATCTAATTGCTTTTTCAATTCTAGCATCTCAGTAGGTGCTAATCGATAAGGTGTCTTAGCTATTGGTGTAGTACCTGGAATTAAATGAATTCTAAACTCTACTTCCCTATCCGGTGGTAAACCAGGTAATTCTTCAGGAAAAACATCTCGGTATTCTGAAACTATAGGGATGTCCTGGAGTTCCTTACTTTTAGTGTTAATGATTACAGAAATCATATACACCATTTCTTGTTTCCTTGAATAACTAGCCAATTTCATTACTGAAATGAATTTTAATGGCTTCCGAGGTCTATCTCCTGTAATTAGAATTACTTCTCCTGTGGGGGTACTGATTTCTACGGAATTCTTATCACACAGGATTCGAGCATGGTTGGTGACTAACCAATCCATTCCTAATACTACATCGAATCCGGCTAAATTCATAGGTAACAAGTTTGCAGAAAACTTATGGCCTAACAGTTCTATCTTTCCTTCTTGCAAAATCTTATTTATGTTGACAGAATTTCCATCTGCCGTTTCGACTGTAAAAATCTGCCTAAGGGTAGTTAGAGGTAAGTTAAGAGCTTGACAGAATGCAGTATTAATGAAACTTTGGTTTGCACCAAAATCAAATAATACTTTTGCATAGACGTTATGCACTAAGAACGTACCCGCTATCACGTATGGAATGAGTTCGGCTTCTTGAGTGGTCAGCTGGAATGCTCGTGCATTTTTCTTAGTAGTTCCTTCGGTCGTTTTAGCTCTACTGTCTGCCGGTTTAGCTAACTTAGGACATTCAGATTGGAAGTGTCCCGTTTCTCTGCAGTTATAACAAATTCTTGTTTTCCTTCTACAGTCTTCTTCCCGATGTCCTTTCGCCTTGCAAAAGTTGCAAATTACATTGCATTGTCCATAGTGTTTCTTCTTGCAATTTCTGCAGAAAGGAGGTGACGAGTATTGCCCGGTTCCCCTCTTTTTGAACTTATTATTACTATTACTCACGCGAAATCCTTGGGTAATCTTCTGAGCCAATTCCTTCTTGCGATCTTCTTCTCTGGTGCGGACTAGTTCATCGGTTAAAGTGTTGGCTAACTCTACAGCATCGTCAATAGTGTATGGTCTTGCAGCTTTAACGATGTTACGGATTTCTTCGATTAATCCCCAAATATAACGGGAAATGAGTACCGGTTCTGGCGAAGCCAGGGAAGGTACCACTCTCGCATATTCGAAGAATGTCGAAGTATATCCTCGACAGTCTACACCTACCATACGATGACTCAGGAACTTGTTTGCCATTTGTTCCTTCTCGTATTCGGGACAGAATTTTCTTTCGACAAGACTCTTAAATTCTTCCCAATTCATCGCATAGGCCACCCTTCTTCCTTTTGCTTGTAGCACTGTGTTCCACCATTCTAGCGCCCCTTCTTTAAAACACGATATTCACTAACACTAAACACACATATGGGCAAGTGCACCCATCGTGGACGTAGTATAGTGTTGGTAAGATACCGAGGTCGTCCAAGGACACAAGAGCTTTTAGTACCGGTTTATCCTCAACGTCTAATCAAATCAAAAAGGTTAGAAAAAATGTTTTAAACTAAGAAAAATAAAAACTAACTAAATGCTGAAAATAAAAATAAAATAAAAACAGATAGACAAGATGAATCACTTGGATCCGACACGTGTATTAGTATAACCTTTGATTATTTTCGCACTTTTGCACTTGTTTAAGAGATTATCTTAGTTATTGTAGTAGGCCCCTCTTTTGAAGGCGACGTTACCCTCAACCCAGTAGTTTGAGTCAGCAAGGATACAATCCTAAAGGGTCGGATTATTGAAAGATAATGATTAAGTTATTAATGCAAATTGTGGTAGGCCCCGCTTTTGGCGGTGACGTTACCCTCGGCTAAGTAGTCTGAGTCAGCAGGGATACAGTCCTAAATAGCCGGGTTATAGTATTAATAGTAGTTAACTTATGAGGGGGTCAAAGAGTTTGGATCCCCGCCATCCAATACCTATGGGCATTGAAGGAGATCCTACTAAATTTGACCCAGGTCCCAAGCAGGACCTCTAAACGCTGAACAAGGGCAAGACCCTTACCAAACCGTTCCCTTAACCCCCGACCAGGTAGCCAACATACCTCCATATAGACCGTGGAGATATGAATGGTGAAAATCTTTTATTTTATATAGACAGTAAAATAATGCCAAGACACCACGGACAAACGATAAGGAAAGATCACCTTCAACATAAGTAACTAGTTATTAAAGTCATTAATACAAAACCAAATAAAAAGTGCAAAAGATTAAAAATAAAAAGTATTATACTAAACACTTGTCTTCACCAAGTGATGTAAGAGACTTAGGCAAACATGGCCTTGATTGTCAAGAACTCTTACGATCAATCTTGGATCCCGAGACGACTCACACACTCTACGATGGACAATGGATGATGGTGGTGGATGATGGTGTTATGGTGGTGGTGGGTGGTGGATGAAGTGTGAGAGAGGTGGTGTGCCAAGGGATGAGAGAGAATGAAGCCAAGCTCCTCTATTTATAGGCTGAACAGAAGGCTGGACACGGCCCCGTGTCCGCTGGACACGGCCCCGTGCCCGCCTGACACTCTCTCTCCTCATTAATTGTAATTGCGAATTACAATTAATGCGCCTGCTGTACTTTCACCACGCCCCCGTGCCCGCTGGACACGGCCCCGTGGTGGGCGATGGAAGCTTCTACTGGTTTGTCTTTTCTGCTGCTTCCTGGGCACGCCCCCGTGTTCGCTGGATACGGGGCGTGTTCAGACTCTGTTTCTTCTCCTTTGCCTTGGGAGGTGCCGTTGAGGGTCCGGGCAGTCTACTTTTGTTCCTTTTCTTGTATTTATGGTAGAATTAGTTGTCTTTTTGCTTCTTTTGTGATTTTGAGCTCATTTCATCCTGAAAATACAAAAGGAAGACAAAAACACTCTTTTTCCAACATTAGTACTTAAAAAGGGTTAGTTTTATGCCTTAATTGATGTGATTTATATGTTGCATTTTACACACATCAACGCATACATCACTTGATCTTCCTCAGCACATTTACTTATTGCAATTATTGCTTCGGTTTTCTCTAACCGGCGCAGTGTTGCAGTTGCCCCATCATTACCTGCAAATTCTGCGGGTTTACAGGCAAGAAATTCCTTGTAAGTGCAACCAGGCGTTGCAGCTTTCATTTTCTTAGGGAGTGGGGCCTGTTGCGGATCATGATCATCATGATTGCCGCCTCTGTTTATGCTGTTACTGCCGTTATCTTCCGGAGTACGTTTACTAAGAATTAATTGTGGGTTGGCAGGTTTTTGAACAGCAGCCACAATTTCTGGAATAGCATTGGCTATCCCTTGAGCAATAAAGTGCTCAATATCTTGTCTAGTTATATATTGATCTTCCTGATTTTGCTCAGACTGATTTACTTCATTAACTGGTTCACTATTAGCGTTTTCCATCTGCTAATTAGTATTAATAGGAATTATTAGTGTCTAACTATTTATACCAAAATCACAGGTAAACACATAGATCAGTATAACATGCAAACATAGCCAAAATTGTCGATGCCTCGACTTCTGTTTTGTTTTATATATTATACCTGCTTCAATACACACTTTTTATCTTACATTGTTTTATTGCCCATTTTACAGAATCAGTTTTACTATATTAGTTATAATACAAACAACTTCTCCAAACCCCTCCTATCTTTTGGTTTACTGGCAGTTCAGTAACGACGCTCCCTCTCGTCGTACTTCCAAGAAATCTGCTCCCCCATTTCCCAGATCCTATTCCCGGTGCCTATCAGTTCTTCACCAAACTGACGCAGTTCAGCTAAATTTTCATAGCTCATTGGCGGATTAGGGATAGGTTCTGGATCAAACTGTGGGAGAAAACTATAGGGACTATCAACTATATTTTGGAATTGCCAGTCATTGGTCCACCATTCCTCCATTTGGCCTAATGGTCGGGTGTGAACTAGTGGGTCTAGAATAGCTGGTCCTAGGTTTATTGGGAATTGGGCTGTAGCAGGATAAGAGAAGAGATTATCGTTGATAGGCTCTAGAATATCACAATTATCCAGTAGGCGGTCTATTTCGTCCTGGAATGTGATTTCCTCAGACTGTTTAGAGCTTTCTCCGATCTCTATTCCCTTTTGCTTTAGGTCTATCCCTATTTCTGCTGGCTTGGAACTTTCTCCGGTTTCTATTTCTTTTCCCTTACTAACACTCACAGGATTTTCTATTTTAGGGAGTCTCCTAGGTTTCCTTCGGCGCACCTTTCGCCACCCTACATATCTTCTCTTCTTTTTAGGTTTTGCTTTTTCCAGCGATGGAGCTTGGAATTCTAGCGGTTCCTTTATGTCAGCAATGTAACCAGTGAAGTTGTGGGAGACTTCAATTGGCACAGGATAGAGGTTGAGGTTCTGAAATGCTTCCGACATCTCATTCATGCTGTACGGCATATATGCAAAATGCACAAAATGCTAAGTTAAAACTTTGGAACAAAGCTTAACAAATAAACATTTTTATTGCATACCAATTTGTACAACATAACAACAAACAGAACACACTCAGATCTATTTTATTTATTTACTGGGAAGTACTTATTTTTTTAGATTTAGAGTTTAAAGATTTGCATTTTCTGCTACAGTAGCAAGCAGATACAGATTTGCCCATTTTTCATCTAAGTTATTTTCCCCTGTTGGATTACTGTTAATTTCCTGAATTTCCGGGTTAAACCTCACTCTCTTGGTTCGGGTTTTCTTTTCTTTTGACCCTTCCTAATAATCAAATTTCTTTTCTCCGGTGTAAGTGGGTTTTCATAATTTTCCTTACGGACAAAGATTCCTTCCTCTAACTCGACGGGAGATTTGGAGGAAGAGTTCCCTGTTCTTTAAGTGTACTATCTAATTTGCGGTAGATAGCAGAAATCTTTTGTTTACCCATACTGTAATTTTAACAATTAGTCAGTTAATGCACATATATTCACAGAATGACAAATAAACATTTTCCTAATTGTAATAGGCTTAAATCAATTAGAACAGTGAGCTTAATCAGTAAGCTTAAAACAGTGGCTCTGATACCACCTTTTTCCTGTCACGGCCCTCGACCCGGTTTGACCCGTTTCAGGAGCCGCGGGACAGGAATCCCGTGGTATTTAATTTAGGCGATAGCGGAAGTCTTTTTAAAACAGGATCTTTTAATAATTTAAACTGCTAGTTTCATAACTTAGGGATAAATTCCCGAAATTTACAATAATGTGATTTCTCAGGGAAATCTTTATTTTCAAAACATGTTCATTTATTTATTTACATTGAGCCACTTTTCTAAGCTGGGAGTGCTCCACGGCACTTTTCTTTGCTCATACCAGATCACCTGAAACATGTTTGAAAAAGGTTTTGTCAGCGGGGAAATACTGAGTGAATCATTCATTTTACTGAAAACGACACATTTGTTATAATCTACAGTATTAAGGGGAATTACAATGTTTCTGATATCAAACCAACTACCCACAGTATTTGTCACTCGACCATCCATTGGCTAGCCCATTTGTCCAATGGTGTCTGTGACTGTGGTCAGATCACCCCTTGGCCACCCGTTTGTCCAAGTGTGACGGGAAATAAGTAATGTATACAAAACCCCACATACCGGCTGTAACTTGGTGATTACATAGACTTAATCACTGTAACTATAACTTTAAAAATAACTTGGAGTTTTGTAAAACAATTGATAAAAAGATAATGACTCACAAACTGTGAGAAAAGAGTTTATAAAAGAGGAATGACTCACTTTGCAGATTTACGAGCAGAGTATAAGCTTTACTGATTAGCCTTCTAACCTAATTTAAATAACAATGCACACACAAACGGGATTAGTAACTAATTCAGCAGTTACGTCAATTCACGAGATTAAACCCTCACAACTATTATCAAGTGCGATACTTAACAATTCAATGGATTCACAACGAATGACAGAGCATAGTCCGAATTCGAACAGCACTCAAACATTCAAGTTGAAATCACAATGAATAACAAAGTACAAGCTCAATTTGAGCAGCACTCGGACAATCGTTGGATAGTTATAATCGATCGGACGTTGAATCGTAATAGCGATCGAGTTATTACCCTGATTACGGCAGCACCTCGTGATCGTGTGTGTGTTTATTGTGATATAACAGCTATAACTCGACGTATACAGAAGCTTTTTACGTCGTTTTAACTTCAACAGTTAAGTGCCAAGGTCGGCTATTTATAGCAAGTTTTGGGACTCCCTTACGGACCGTATGCCCTGACCCTTACGGTCCGTAAGCTAAGCAGTCTAATTCATAGGCTGCCTAGCTCGGGACTAGCCTTGGTGAATCAAATGAATTGGCCAATCAGAACAATCCATCGTTTATTTTAGATAACTATTCAACTAGGGTTTGCCCCCCTCGAGTTTTAGGGGTCCTGATCCTAATTCTGATTGTTCTGAAAATTTTAGGGCTAGTGCAGAATCACTTGGGTGTCTCAATTAAGGTTTTCTTATTGACTAATTATTGTCCTAATTATTGATTTTAGTGGCATTTGTTACACAAGGTGTTCTTCATACAATCACTAAAAGGGTTTTGAACTTAGCATCATAAGTAAACTCGTGTTTACAATACTCGGCACTTATATTTACATCAAACTCGGACTACGCACACACATATCAAAAACTCGGACCAAACATCATCACTAAAACTCGGACCATACATCATCAACAAAACTCGGACCAACCATCATACTAAAACTTGGACCAAACATCATCACTAAAATTCGGACCATGCATCATTACTAAAATTCGGACCATGTGTTTCATTTACAAAAACTCGGATCAAGTATTCAATCAAAAACTCGGACCATGCATTCAATCTAAAACTCGGACCATGTTTCCTTAACAAAAACTCGGACCATGTTTCCTTAACAAAAACTCGGACCATGTTTCCTTAACAAAACTCGGACAAAGCAATACCCAACCTCGGACCCCCTTTAATCCCCTAAACTTGGACCAAACAAGTGTTTAGCAAACTCGGACCTTATTCAAAACAATAAACTCAGAGGACAAGTGCCATTTTAGCTCTTCTCTTGCGCGGGATTCCTCTTCCCTTGCGCGAGATTCTTTTATATAACGTTCGATAGTTTTAAGTTTTTCCAATATCCTATTAGTTACTTCGGTGAGAGAAAAAGAATTTGGATCCTCAAAGCTTGAATCCGGTTGTTCGATCCTTGGTTCCTCATAATTCTCATGTGAAGTAGATGGTTCACACCATTGTTCTTCATTATAAGTATATGATGGATAAGGGTCGAAACTTTGTTCTTCATAGTACTCATATGAGGTGGGTTGTTCACGCCATGGTTCCTCATAATAAGAGTATGAAGGTGGTGGCTCATATCTTGAATCTTCAAAGTATGAGTATGAAGGCTCATACCTTGGTTCATCAAAATATGAGTATGAGGAAGTAGGTTCATACCTTTGGTCTTCATAGGATGCGTATGAAGTTGATGGCTCGTACCTGGGCTCCTCATAATGGTTGTATGAATTGGATGGTTGATATGAGTTATTATATTGAACCGAGCGTGCGTTACGACAATTAGTGCAATAATTACCCCTATAATCATCCTCATCATAGGTGTAGTTGTAACCTCTTGAGTATTGATCCATAAGAATCACTCAACAGACCACAACTGAGTCTCGGGATCAGAAAACAAAAATAAGACGGAAACAGAAGCTGGACACGGCCCCGTGTTGGGTGAACACGGCCCCGTGTTCAGGGTCTGTATCTGGGCGTTTTAATTAAAGTTACTGGTCACGTTGAGCACGGGGGCGTGTTCAGTGAGCACGGCCCCGTGGTCAGACTCTGTATCTGGGTATTTAACTAAAAATATGCAGCACGGGGGCGTGTTCAGTGAGCACGGCCCCGTGTTCAGGCTACAGTAAATGCAAAACTAAACTAAAATGCAGAAAAATGCGTGCGTTTTTAAAAAGGTTTTTGAAAAACTGATTAGGCCGTCGATTTTAAGCTTTCTTAAAATCCTTGTGTCCCCGGCAGCGGCGCCAAAAACTTGATGTGCGTGAAGTGTGTTATATTTTTTATATATTTAAGCCCTTTTTACACTTTTAGCCAAGTTTTAAATTTATAAAACACGATATTCACTAACACTAAACACACATATGGGCAAGTGCACCCATCGTGGACGTAGTATAGTGTTGGTAAGATACCGAGGTCGTCCAAGGACACAAGAGCTTTTAGTACCGGTTTATCCTCAACGTCTAATCAAATCAAAAAGGTTAGAAAAAATGTTTTAAACTAAGAAAAATAAAAACTAACTAAATGCTGAAAATAAAAATAAAATAAAAACAGATAGACAAGATGAATCACTTGGATCCGACACGTGTATTAGTATAACCTTTGATTATTTTCGCACTTTTGCACTTGTTTAAGAGATTATCTTAGTTATTGTAGTAGGCCCCTCTTTTGAAGGCGACGTTACCCTCAACCCAGTAGTTTGAGTCAGCAAGGATACAATCCTAAAGGGTCGGATTATTGAAAGATAATGATTAAGTTATTAATGCAAATTGTGGTAGGCCCCGCTTTTGGCGGTGACGTTACCCTCGGCTAAGTAGTCTGAGTCAGCAGGGATACAGTCCTAAATAGCCGGGTTATAGTATTAATAGTAGTTAACTTATGAGGGGGTCAAAGAGTTTGGATCCCCGCCATCCAATACCTATGGGCATTGAAGGAGATCCTACTAAATTTGACCCAGGTCCCAAGCAAGACCTCTAAACGCTGAACAAGGGCAAGACCCTTACCAAACCGTTCCCTTAACCCCCGACCAGGTAGCCAACATACCTCCATATAGACCGTGGAGATATGAATGGTGAAAATCTTTTATTTTATATAGACAGTAAAATAATGCCAAGACACCACGGACAAACGATAAGGAAAGATCACCTTCAACATAAGTAACTAGTTATTAAAGTCATTAATACAAAACCAAATAAAAAGTGCAAAAGATTAAAAATAAAAAGTATTATACTAAACACTTGTCTTCACCAAGTGATGTAAGAGACTTAGGCAAACATGGCCTTGATTGTCAAGAACTCTTACGATCAATCTTGGATCCCGAGACGACTCACACACTCTACGATGGACAATGGATGATGGTGGTGGATGATGGTGTTATGGTGGTGGTGGGTGGTGGATGAAGTGTGAGAGAGGTGGTGTGCCAAGGGATGAGAGAGAATGAAGCCAAGCTCCTCTATTTATAGGCTGAACAGAAGGCTGGACACGGCCCCGTGCCCGCCTGACACTCTCTCTCCTCATTAATTGTAATTGCGAATTACAATTAATGCGCCTGCTGTACTTTCACCACGCCCCCGTGCCCGCAGGACACGGCCCCGTGGTGGGCGATGGAAGCTTCTACTGGTTTGTCTTTTCTGCTGCTTCCTGGGCACGCCCCCGTGTTCGCTGGACACGGGGCGTGTTCAGACTCTGTTTCTTCTCCTTTGCCTTGGGAGGTGCCGTTGAGGGTCCGGGCAGTCTACTTTTGTTCCTTTTCTTGTATTTATGGTAGAATTAGTTGTCTTTTTGCTTCTTTTGTGATTTTGAGCTCATTTCATCCTGAAAATACAAAAGGAAGACAAAAACACTCTTTTTCCAACATTAGTACTTAAAAAGGGTTAGTTTTATGCCTTAATTAATGTGATTTATATGTTGCATTTTACACACATCAAATACCCCCACACTTGAACTTTTGCTTGTCCTCAAGCAAAACTCTTTAAATGTGGCTTATACTCCCAAATGGAATAGGTAGAAGAGAATGTTTTAGCTTGTCCTAGAGTGTCGGGAATCCAAGGTCTTTATAAGTTTTATTTTTATTTATTTACAATCCTATTCGTTATGATTTATTTTGAACGTTTCATAAGATAAATTACTTATTTGGGCATAGCATGCCTTATTAAAATTCCATTTATATACAAGTTCACATACCTCACGGGAGATCACTCAACACTCGGCCGAAGGTGTATATTTTTAGTGAATCACTCGAGAGCGACATGGAACTTACGCCTTCCATAGGCTTGCCAAGCAATCAATCCTCCTCCTTTTTAACTTTTTACCTTTGTAAATATCAAGAGGACTTTTGGGGTGAAGGGTTAGGCTTGGGTTAAAGGTGGGTGGTTGGTTAGTGGTTAGTAAAAAGGGCGAAAATCGTAACAAGCGTCGGTTTTGGTGAAATACCTTGTTTTTAGTGACTTTTTATTTTTGAAGTATTTCTCCAAACAAGCTTTTATATAGCTTTTGTTTGTTTTTGACTTCATCATAAAATTATTGTTATTATTTTTTTATTTTATTTTTTTTGATCGTCACATAAAAAGGTGAGTTTACGAAAAAACGAGCTTGTTACTAAAATAAAGGGTGAAAAATAAAAAGGTTTTTGGTGGGTAAAAAAAAAGTTTTGGGGTAATGAAATGAAAGGTTTAGGCTCAAAGGGGCTATCTAGGGGGATTTTGGGTAGGTGATAAAAAAATGAAAAATAATGGTTTTGAAAGAAAAATGGTTAGTCATAATGCCTCCATCATTTACTTACTTGGGTTTAAGTTGGTAAGGACCGGGAATGTATTGTCGTGGCAAGTTCTAGATTTGTAAGAACCGAGCGGCTATTCACACAAGAAACGAAAAATGAGCATTTAATCTAAATATGTGTATTTTTATGCTCAATAAGGGCTCAAAACTCACTTTTGTGGGAATGGGTTTTTAATGTGATCAAGTATATATAATCGAATTTTTAACTAGACTTGTTATACCGTTTCATAATTTTCTTATGTTGGTTCTTTTTATCACGACGCTATCGGTTGTAAACTTGTAAAAATATAACCTTTTTTAGAACTTGTTATTCCCAACTTAAACTAAGACAAGTAAATAAAAAAAATGAAAAAGTTTTTGAAAAAATTTGGGGTGTTTAGCGGTTCCAATAGAGTTTTGTGTAAGGCTTGTGTTTAGGATTTTGCAAAATTTCAAAGTTTTAACATCCCCCCCACACTTAAATTACACATTGTCCTCAATGTGTCCAAAAATAAAGTTTTTGGTTGATTAGAACGTGTAAAAGTGCGTTTAAAAACAAAGGTTTATGTCACTGGCAGTCTGGACACGGCCCCGTGTCCATTGGACACGGCCCCGTGGTGAACTGCCAGTAACGAAACTTACAGAAGGTGAACACGGGGGCGTGTCGGCTGGACACGACCTCGTGTCTGGCAAAAAATTGCAGGTCAGTAGCCAAACAGCAGACCTGGGAGATGAACACGGGGGCGTGTCGGCTGGACACGTCCCCGTGTGGACAGTCTGTTAGCCTGAAAAATAGGTTTTCTCTCCCGGTTTCTCCATCATGGGGCTGCAAGTGCTAATGTTTAGCACTCTAACCCTTGCATTGCACCTGTTTAAACACTAAATACCAACCAAACAAGCACAAACCATCCTAAATTACCATCGTCAAGCATCATCCAAACACAAAGTAAAAATAAAACAAAGATAAAAAGTAGTTAGAGAAAGTAAATTGTTCGACAAATGGCACGCAGGCCATGAATTGTTTGATAGATAGAAGGGCACTTAAACCTGTGGGCTCATCACCAACCAGCCCCTTGTTCCTCCAAGCCTCCTACTCCATGTCTTCATCACTACCATCACCTCCACCCCCGTGCCTCGCCATGTACTCCCGGATGCTACCGATATCATCTTGTATATCGTTAATGTTGCGTTCGATAGCTCCAACCCGGTGGTGTGTGTTGTTGGCGAGATTGTAGGTGTTCCTTGTGCACATGAGGTTTTCCTGCAAAAGATCATGTAAACTTTGAAAGTTAGGAAAACCGCCTCCTTGAGAGGAGGATTGACCCGGATCGCCTTGGGGTGGGTACTGAAAATGGGGAGGTGGTGCATGAAGAACTAGAGCCTCCTGCGGGTTCCATGCATAGCCTTGCGTCCTCTGAAAGCTCACCGTCCCATCCTCCGCTTCATAAAGCAAGTTCATGGCTCGGCAAATGTGATAATCGACCCATCCCGACCATGGACTCCTTTCGAAGGACCTTGGGATATTCGTGAAGTGCTTGAAAAGACGGTACACCCATCCTCCGAAGAAGATCGGTGTAGGAGCATGAGCAAGGCGGTTTAGGTGCATGTTTCGCAGTAGGAGGTACGGAACATCTAGAGGCTTCTGGTTGTGGATGCAGTGAAGGACAACCAAATCTTTCAACCCAACAACGCCACTACTGTTGTGGCATTGGTTCAGCGAGTACGATAGGAGCCTGTGGATGTATCGGTATAGCGGGTCCCTCAGTTTGGTACTTTTGGTGCTGCTTGGGTTGTAGATTCCTTCACCTATTTGAGCCCATGCGGCTTGGTGTTCAGTTGCATCCAAGTCTCGTAATCCCCCAGTATTCTCTTCATTCCCCGCTTCCTCTTCACTATATAGCCCAATGATGGCTCCAAACTGTGCCATGGAGGTTCTAAACGTGGTCCCTCCACATCGAAATTCGACCGCCTCATGGTCAAACGGTTCGCGCCTCGAGTTGAAAATGAAGGTGCTGTAGAACTCCATCGTGCATTGATGTACCGACCGTAGTCGGGCGGTCAATGCGACATGCAGTGGACCCCTCACAATGTTGTTGAAGCGGTCAAGTTGATTCACCATGGTTAGCAAATCAGTACACGCCCGCCTTGGGTACTCTTCCGGTCTTGTTTGTAGAACCTCGTACCGTGCCCTAGCGTCCAGTTCATTTGCGTTAAACCTTGTGAATTTCGACATCTGAAAAGAATACATAAAAAGTTAGTACGAAACAAGGAAAATCAGAGTGAAACTGCAAACAGTGGGCTGGACACGGCCCCGTGTTCAGCGGACACGGCCCCGTGTCCAGGCGTCTGTAACCCAAAAATTCCATTTTTCGTCCCGGTTTCGAAAACCTGAAAATTTTTAGCCCAATAGTAGCGGTTTCCCCCGAAAATGAAACTCTAAGTGTCATTTTTCCCAAAACAAACCGTTTACCCTTTCAATTTCGTGTTTTTCGGTTCAAGAACAAGGGTTTGGGGTTTTAGTTGGAAATCGGACAAATCTATCAACAATACATGCTTATTTACTTTCTACTACTCTAATCTAAACTACTACTAACAAATTTCATCAAAAATTTTGAGTTCGATCCGGATGAATATGAAGAACCCTAGATTTTCCCCAATTTTTGATGTTTTAACTACATGCAAGTAACTAATCTAACTACTAATGAAGATAGAATCATACCTTGACGTTGTTAGATTCGGTGGTGACGTTGAAAAACTGCAGAAAATCGCCTCAAACCAGAGAGTTTTCGGCTAAACGAGGCGTGTGGAATGGTGTAACTGATAGAAAAAGAGGGTTTTATCCCGACAGTCGCCTCGACACGGCCCCGTGCCGGGCAAAGTTTTTTTTAAATTTTTTTTTTTATATATGTGCTCGTGTGCATGCCCCTGATTTCCGAAAAAAAAATGGTTAGAAGATTTACCGGCTTTTAAACGTACACTTACCTGTAACATGTCTGGTATGAGTTTATTCGTTAACCGTTTGAAGTGAGATCTCCTCTTCCTCATCCTCAATGGATCCTCTGTAGAGTTTCAGCCGTTGGCCATTGACTTTAAATGGTGTCCCATTTCGAGTTTTAATTTCTACTGCACCGTGCGGAAAAACATGGGTGACTGAAAAAGGTCCTGACCACCTAGATTTTAGCTTACCAGGAAATAATCGAAGTCGTGAATTAAACAATAGAACTTGATCTCCAACCCGAAATTCATTAGATTTAATATATTTATCATGTAAATTTTTCATTCTTTCTTTATAAATTTCGGAGTTAGAATATGCATAATTCCTTAGTTCGTCTAATTCGTTTAATTGACAAAATCGATTTTTACCGGCATTTTCCAAATCTAAGTTTACGTTTTTTATTGCCCAGTAGGCTTTGTGAGCTATTTCTACTGGCAAGTGACAACTTTTTCCATAGACGAGTTTATATGGGGTTGTGCCTATAGTGGTTTTATAAGCAGTTCGAAAAGCCCATAAAGCGTCGTCTAATTTATCGGCCCATTCTTTTTTATTTATTCCTACGGTTTTTTCAAGTATTCGTTTTAAACCTCGATTAGTCACTTCGGCTTGCCCATTTGTTTGAGGATGATATGCTGTTGAGACCCGGTGATAGACCCCATACCTTGTTAATATTTTTTCGAGTTGATGATTGCAAAAATGGGTACCTCTATCACTTATTAAAGCCTTTGGTGTCCCGAAGCGAGAAAACAGTTTTTTCAAAAATTTTACCACTACTCTTCCATCATTTGTTGGAAGAGCCTTGGCCTCCGCCCATTTAGACAAGTAATCGACTGCCACAAGTATATATTTGTTTCCCTTTGAAGGTGGGAAAGGTCCCATGAAATCGAGTCCCCACACATCAAAGATTTCACAGACGAGAATGCCATTTTGAGGCATTTCGTTTTTGGAAGAAATATTACCTGATCTCTGGCAGGCATCACATGTCTTCACAAGGTTTTGTGCATCCTTGTAAATGGTCGGCCAGTAAAATCCCGAATCAAATACCTTTCGTTCGGTACTTGTGGCACCATGATGTCCTCCGTATGGACCTTCATGACAATGACGGAGAATTCTTCGTGCTTCATTACCATGGACACACCTTCGGATGAGCTGGTCGGCACACATTTTGAAAAGATAGGGGTCTTCCCAAAAGTAATGCTTTACATCAGCAAAGAATTTCTTTCTTTGATGATGTGGCCATCCTTTGGTGACTATACCGCTAGCTAAGAAATTAGCGTAGTCGGCATACCATGGTTCTTGTCTACTTTCCATCATTTCGAAGGATTCCGTGGGAAATTTCTCGTTGATTTGCTCGTCTCTGGTTGTCTCCAAAGCTGGGTCTTCTAAGCGCGAGAGATGATCTGCAGCAGTGTTTTCTGCTCCTCTTTTGTCCTTGATTTCGATGTCGAATTCTTGGAGGAGTAGAATCCATCTGATCAAACGGGGTTTTGCGTCTTGCTTCTTGAAGAGGTACCTGATGGCTGCATGGTCTGTATAGACTACTGTTTTAGAAAGAACAAGATAAGAACGAAATTTATCAAAAGCAAATACCACTGCTAGTAATTCTTTTTCTGTAGTTGTATAATTTTCTTGTGCGTCATTAAGAGTTTTACTAGCATAATAAATTGGGTGGAAATGCTTTTATTTTCTTTGTCCCAAGACTGCTCCAACAGCAAAGTCACTTGCATCACACATGATTTCGAAAGGAAATTTCCAATCTGGCGCTATCATGATAGGTGCATTGACTAGCATTTCCTTGAGGGTTAGAAATGCTTGATTGCATTCCTTGTCAAAGATGAAGGGTGCATCTTTTTCAAGTAATTTTGTTAGAGGCCTTGAAATTTTTGAAAAGTCTTTGATAAACCTTCTATAAAATCCGGCATGTCCTAGGAAACTTCTGATTGCTCGCACGGAGGATGGAGGAGGTAATCGAGAAATAGTCTCTATTTTTGCTCGATCAACTTCCATTCCTTCGCTTGAGATTTTGTGACCGAGTACTATTCCCTCTGTTACCATGAAATGACATTTTTCCCAGTTAAGGGCGAGGTTAGTTTCCTCACATCGGGATAGCATTCGTTCAAGATTATCGAGGCATTGGTCATATGAGTCTCCAAAGATGGAAAAGTCATCCATGAAAACTTCCATTGTCTTTTCGATCATATCATGGAAAATGGTGACCATACAACGTTGGAATGTTGCAGGCGCATTACATAGACCGAATGGCATGCGTCGATATGCAAAAGTTCCGTAGGGACATGTGAAAGTTGTTTTCTCTTGGTCTTCTGGTGCTATCGGTATCTGAAAGTAACCTGAAAAACCATCTAAGAAACAATAAAATTTATGACCGGATAATCTTTCTAACATTTGATCAATGAAGGGCAAAGGAAAGTGGTCTTTCCTTGTCGCTTCATTTAATCGCCTATAATCTATACAAACTCTCCATCCTGTGACGGTTCTCGTTGGTATTAATTCATTTTTCTCGTTAGTTATTACCGTCATACCTCCTTTTTTTGGGACTACTTGAACGGGACTTACCCACGGGCTATCGGAGATAGGGTAGATTAGTCCGGCGTCGAGTAGCTTGATGACTTCGTTCTTAACCACTTCTTGAACATTGGGGTTCACTCTTCGTTGTGGTTGAATCACCGTTTTGTAGTCATCATTCATTAAAATTTTGTGCGTGCACATGGAAGGGCTTATTCCTTTAATATCTACAAGCTTCCAAGCGATCGCGTTTTTGTGTTTTTTAAGTAGGCTAATTAATTTTTCTTTCTCTATGTTACTTAATTTAGATGAAATAATTACAGGTAAACTACCATCCTTGCCTAGAAAAGCATATTCCAAACCTTTAGGAAGTTCTTTGAGCTCAACGGGTGGGTCTTTGGAAGACACCTTATTTTGTGGCTCATCTAGATTAAGAATCTTAAAGGTTTGTTCTATGGCTATTTCTTCCTCGACAAAGTGGTCCTCTTCGTTGGTTGTATCGGGTGGTTCAGCTTCATCTTCAATCAGGGGGTCATTCTTGCCAAAAGGATATTTCATTGAGCGCTCAAGATCTATGCTCCTTTTGAATGCCCCTAATTGAAGAGGTAGATTGTTGAATTTCCGGTTTTTCAAAGCTCTATGAGTTTGTACAAAAGGTTTTCCCAAGACTAAGGGGGCGTCATCTAGGATGACGAAGTCAGTTGGGATTACCATTTGATTTGTTTGAACCAAAACATCTTCAACTACACCGATTGATTTTATTACTTTCCGATTGGATAGAAAAATGGGTATTTGAAGTGGAGTAAAATCACTAACACTTAATTTTTCAAAAATGTAGTTAGGCATTATGTTAACACAAAGATCTTTATCGATGGTGATATTGCTAATAAATGAATTTTGAAAGAAACATGGAACCGGTGTAATGTTAATTTCAAAAGGATCTTCTTTTATTAGCGAAGTTTGATCATTAGTTAACTTAACACTTACTAAGTCTTTGATTTTAGCACTAGTGTTTAACTCTTTTAAAAACTTGGCATGAGGGGTTATTAAACAATGATTTTCGAAAGTAGGTGACAAGAGATTAATTTCTTCAAAATTAGACTCTTCTTGAATTTTAACATTATCGGACTCACCATTTTCGTTGTTTAACTCATGTGTCGGTTTTTCACTTTCTTGTTCTTCCATTTCTACACTTTCAACTACCTCTACGTTATTATCATTTTTTAGCTCTTCTCTTGCGCGGGATTCCTCTTCCCTTGCGCGAGATTCTTTTATATAACGTTCGATAGTTTTAAGTTTTTCCAATATCCTATTAGTTACTTCGGTGAGAGAAAAAGAATTTGGATCCTCAAAGCTTGAATCCGGTTGTTCGATCCTTGGTTCCTCATAATTCTCATGTGAAGTAGATGGTTCACACCATTGTTCTTCATTATAAGTATATGATGGATAAGGGTCGAAACTTTGTTCTTCATAGTACTCATATGAGGTGGGTTGTTCACGCCATGGTTCCTCATAATAAGAGTATGAAGGTGGTGGCTCATATCTTGAATCTTCAAAGTATGAGTATGAAGGCTCATACCTTGGTTCATCAAAATATGAGTATGAGGAAGTAGGTTCATACCTTTGGTCTTCATAGGATGCGTATGAAGTTGATGGCTCGTACCTGGGCTCCTCATAATGGTTGTATGAATTGGATGGTTGATATGAGTTATTATATTGAACCGAGCGTGCGTTACGACAATTAGTGCAATAATTACCCCTATAATCATCCTCATCATAGGTGTAGTTGTAACCTCTTGAGTATTGATCCATAAGAATCACTCAACAGACCACAACTGAGTCTCGGGACCAGAAAACAAAAATAAGACGGAAACAGAAGCTGGACACGGCCCCGTGTTGGGTGAACACGGCCCCGTGTTCAGGGTCTGTATCTGGGCGTTTTAATTAAAGTTACTGGTCACGTTGAGCACGAGGGCGTGTTCAGTGAGCACGGCCCCGTGGTCAGACTCTGTATCTGGGTATTTAACTAAAAATATGCAGCACGGGGGCGTGTTCAGTGAGCACGGCCCCGTGTTCAGGCTACGGTAAATGCAAAACTAAACTAAAATGCAGAAAAATGCGTGCGTTTTTAAAAAGGTTTTTGAAAAACTGATTAGGCCGTCGATTTTAAGCTTTCTTAAAATCCTTGTGTCCCCGGCAGCGGCGCCAAAAACTTGATGTGCGTGAAGTGTGTTATATTTTTTATATATATTTAAGCCCTTTTTACACTTTTAGCCAAGTTTTAAATTTATAAAACACGATATTCACTAACACTAAACACACATATGGGCAAGTGCACCCATCGTGGACGTAGTATAGTGTTGGTAAGATACCGAGGTCGTCCAAGGACACAAGAGCTTTTAGTACCGGTTTATCCTCAACGTCTAATCAAATCAAAAAGGTTAGAAAAAATGTTTTAAACTAAGAAAAATAAAAACTAACTAAATGCTGAAAATAAAAATAAAATAAAAACAGATAGACAAGATGAATCACTTGGATCCGACACGTGTATTAGTATAACCTTTGATTATTTTCGCACTTTTGCACTTGTTTAAGAGATTATCTTAGTTATTGTAGTAGGCCCCTCTTTTGAAGGCGACGTTACCCTCAACCCAGTAGTTTGAGTCAGCAAGGATACAATCCTAAAGGGTCGGATTATTGAAAGATAATGATTAAGTTATTAATGCAAATTGTGGTAGGCCCCGCTTTTGGCGGTGACGTTACCCTCGGCTAAGTAGTCTGAGTCAGCAGGGATACAGTCCTAAATAGCCGGGTTATAGTATTAATAGTAGTTAACTTATGAGGGGGTCAAAGAGTTTGGATCCCCGCCATCCAATACCTATGGGCATTGAAGGAGATCCTACTAAATTTGACCCAGGTCCCAAGCAGGACCTCTAAACGCTGAACAAGGGCAAGACCCTTACCAAACCGTTCCCTTAACCCCCGACCAGGTAGCCAACATACCTCCATATAGACCGTGGAGATATGAATGGTGAAAATCTTTTATTTTATATAGACAGTAAAATAATGCCAAGACACCACGGACAAACGATAAGGAAAGATCACCTTCAACATAAGTAACTAGTTATTAAAGTCATTAATACAAAACCAAATAAAAAGTGCAAAAGATTAAAAATAAAAAGTATTATACTAAACACTTGTCTTCACCAAGTGATGTAAGAGACTTAGGCAAACATGGCCTTGATTGTCAAGAACTCTTACGATCAATCTTGGATCCCGAGACGACTCACACACTCTACGATGGACAATGGATGATGGTGGTGGATGATGGTGTTATGGTGGTGGTGGGTGGTGGATGAAGTGTGAGAGAGGTGGTGTGCCAAGGGATGAGAGAGAATGAAGCCAAGCTCCTCTATTTATAGGCTGAACAGAAGGCTGGACACGGCCCCGTGTCCGCTGGACACGGCCCCGTGCCCGCCTGACACTCTCTCTCCTCATTAATTGTAATTGCGAATTACAATTAATGCGCCTGCTGTACTTTCACCACGCCCCCGTGCCCGCTGGACACGGCCCCGTGGTGGGCGATGGAAGCTTCTACTGGTTTGTCTTTTCTGCTGCTTCCTGGGCACGCCCCCGTGTTCGCTGGATACGGGGCGTGTTCAGACTCTGTTTCTTCTCCTTTGCCTTGGGAGGTGCCGTTGAGGGTCCGGGCAGTCTACTTTTGTTCCTTTTCTTGTATTTATGGTAGAATTAGTTGTCTTTTTGCTTCTTTTGTGATTTTGAGCTCATTTCATCCTGAAAATACAAAAGGAAGACAAAAACACTCTTTTTCCAACATTAGTACTTAAAAAGGGTTAGTTTTATGCCTTAATTGATGTGATTTATATGTTGCATTTTACACACATCAACGCATACATCACTTGATCTTCCTCAGCACATTTACTTATTGCAATTATTGCTTCGGTTTTCTCTAACCGGCGCAGTGTTGCAGTTGCCCCATCATTACCTGCAAATTCTGCGGGTTTACAGGCAAGAAATTCCTTGTAAGTGCAACCAGGCGTTGCAGCTTTCATTTTCTTAGGGAGTGGGGCCTGTTGCGGATCATGATCATCATGATTGCCGCCTCTGTTTATGCTGTTACTGCCGTTATCTTCCGGAGTACGTTTACTAAGAATTAATTGTGGGTTGGCAGGTTTTTGAACAGCAGCCACAATTTCTGGAATAGCATTGGCTATCCCTTGAGCAATAAAGTGCTCAATATCTTGTCTAGTTATATATTGATCTTCCTGATTTTGCTCAGACTGATTTACTTCATTAACTGGTTCACTATTAGTGTTTTCCATCTGCTAATTAGTATTAATAGGAATTATTAGTGTCTAACTATTGATACCAAAATCACAGGTAAACACATAGATCAGTATAACATGCAAACATAGCCAAAATTGTCGATGCCTCGACTTCTGTTTTGTTTTATATATTATACCTGCTTCAATACACACTTTTTATCTTACATTGTTTTATTGCCCATTTTACAGAATCAGTTTTACTATATTAGTTATAATACAAACAACTTCTCCAAACCCCTCCTATCTTTTGGTTTACTGGCAGTTCAGTAACGACGCTCCCTCTCGTCGTACTTCCAAGAAATCTGCTCCCCCATTTCCCAGATCCTATTCCCGGTGCCTATCAGTTCTTCACCAAACTGACGCAGTTCAGCTAAATTTTCATAGCTCATTGGCGGATTAGGGATAGGTTCTGGATCAAACTGTGGGAGAAAACTATAGGGACTATCAACTATATTTTGGAATTGCCAGTCATTGGTCCACCATTCCTCCATTTGGCCTAATGGTCGGGTGTGAACTAGTGGGTCTAGAATAGCTGGTCCTAGGTTTATTGGGAATTGGGCTGTAGCAGGATAAGAGAAGAGATTATCGTTGATAGGCTCTAGAATATCACAATTATCCAGTAGGCGGTCTATTTCGTCCTGGAATGTGATTTCCTCAGACTGTTTAGAGCTTTCTCCGATCTCTATTCCCTTTTGCTTTAGGTCTATCCCTATTTCTGCTGGCTTGGAACTTTCTCCGGTTTCTATTTCTTTTCCCTTACTAACACTCACAGGATTTTCTATTTTAGGGAGTCTCCTAGGTTTCCTTCGGCGCACCTTTCGCCACCCTACATATCTTCTCTTCTTTTTAGGTTTTGCTTTTTCCAGCGATGGAGCTTGGAATTCTAGCGGTTCCTTTATGTCAGCAATGTAACCAGTGAAGTTGTGGGAGACTTCAATTGGCACAGGATAGAGGTTGAGGTTCTGAAATGCTTCCGACATCTCATTCATGCTGTACGGCATATATGCAAAATGCACAAAATGCTAAGTTAAAACTTTGGAACAAAGCTTAACAAATAAACATTTTTATTGCATACCAATTTGTACAACATAACAGCAAACAGAACACACTCAGATCTATTTTATTTATTTACTGGGAAGTACTTATTTTTTTAGATTTAGAGTTTAAAGATTTGCATTTTCTCCTACAGTAGCAAGCAGATACAGATTTGCCCATTTTTCATCTAAGTTATTTTCCCCTGTTGGATTACTGTTAATTTCCTGAATTTCCGGGTTAAACCTCACTCTCTTGGTTCGGGTTTTCTTTTCTTTTGACCCTTCCTAATAATCAAATTTCTTTTCTCCGGTGTAAGTGGGTTTTCATAATTTTCCTTACGGACAAAGATTCCTTCCTCTAACTCGACGGGAGATTTGGAGGAAGAGTTCCCTGTTCTTTAAGTGTACTATCTAATTTGCGGTAGATAGCAGAAATCTTTTGTTTACCCATACTGTAATTTTAACAATTAGTCAGTTAATGCACATATATTCACAGAATGACAAATAAACATTTTCCTAATTGTAATAGGCTTAAATCAATTAGAACAGTGAGCTTAATCAGTAAGCTTAAAACAATGGCTCTGATACCACCTTTTTCCTGTCACGGCCCTCGACCCGGTTTGACCCGTTTCAGGAGCCGCGGGACAGGAATCCCGTGGTATTTAATTTAGGCGATAGCGGAAGTCTTTTTAAAACAGGATCTTTTAATAATTTAAACTGCTCGTTTCATAACTTAGGGATAAATTCCCGAAATTTACAATAATGTGATTTCTCAGGGAAATCTTTATTTTCAAAACATGTTCATTTATTTATTTACATTGAGCCACTTTTCTAAGCTGGGAGTGCTCCACGGCACTTTTCTTTGCTCATACCAGATCACCTGAAACATGTTTGAAAAAGGTTTTGTCAGCGGGGAAATACTGAGTGAATCATTCATTTTACTGAAAACGACACATTTGTTATAATCTACAGTATTAAGGGGAATTACAATGTTTCTGATATCAAACCAACTACCCACAGTATTTGTCACTCGACCATCCATTGGCTAGCCCATTTGTCCAATGGTGTCTGTGACTGTGGTCAGATCACCCCTTGGCCACCCGTTTGTCCAAGTGTGACGGGAAATAAGTAATGTATACAAAACCCCACATACCGGCTGTAACTTGGTGATTACATAGACTTAATCACTGTAACTATAACTTTAAAAATAACTTGGAGTTTTGTAAAACAATTGATAAAAAGATAATGACTCACAAACTGTGAGAAAAGAGTTTATAAAAGAGGAATGACTCACTTTGCAGATTTACGAGCAGAGTATAAGCTTTACTGATTAGCCTTCTAACCTAATTTAAATAACAATGCACACACAAACGGGATTAGTAACTAATTCAGCAGTTACGTCAATTCACGAGATTAAACCCTCATAACTATTATCAAGTGCGATACTTAATAATTCAATGGATTCACAACGAATGAAATAGCATAGTCCGAATTCGAACAGCACTCAAACATTCAAGTTGAAATCACAATGAATAACAAAGTACAAGCTCAATTTGAGCAGCACTCGAACAATCGTTGGATAGTTATAATCGATCGGACGTTGAATCGTAATAGCGATCGAGTTATTACCCTGATTGCGGCAGCACCTCGTGATCGTGTGTGTGTTTATTGTGATATAACAGCTATAGACGTATACAGAAGCTTTTTACGTCGTTTTAACTTCAACAGTTAAGTGCCAAGGTCGGCTATTTATAGCAAGTTTTGGGACTCCCTTACGGACCGTATGCCCTGACCCTTACGGTCCGTAAGCTAAGCAGTCTAATTCATAGGCTGCCTAGCTCGGGACTAGCCTTGGTGAATCAAATGAATTGGCCAATCAGAACAATCCATCGTTTATTTTAGATAACTATTCAACTAGGGTTTGCCCCCCTCGAGTTTTAGGGGTCCTGATCCTAATTCTGATTGTTCTGAAAATTTTAGGGCTAGTGCAGAATCACTTGGGTGTCTCAATTAAGGTTTTCTTATTGACTAATTATTGTCCTAATTATTGATTTTAGTGGCATTTGTTACACAAGGTGTTCTTCATACAATCACTAAAAGGGTTTTGAACTTAGCATCATAAGTAAACTCGTGTTTACAATACTCGGCACTTATATTTACATCAAACTCGGACTACGCACACACATATCAAAAACTCGGACCAAACATCATCACTAAAACTCAGACCATACATCATCAACAAAACTCGGACCAACCATCATACTAAAACTTGGACCAAACATCATCACTAAAATTCGGACCATGCATCATTACTAAAATTCGGACCATGTGTTTCATTTACAAAAACTCGGATCAAGTATTCAATCAAAAACTCGGACCATGCATTCAATCTAAAACTCGGACCATGTTTCCTTAACAAAAACTCGGACCATGTTTCCTTAACAAAAACTCGGACCATGTTTCCTTAACAAAACTCGGACAAAGCAATACCCAACCTCGGACCCCCTTTAATCCCCTAAACTTGGACCAAACAAGTGTTTAGCAAACTCGGACCTTATTCAAAACAATAAACTCAGAGGACAAGTGCCATTTTACAAAACTCGGATTTTGTGACTTCACAAAACCCTGACACTTAACTCCGAGTTAACAACATGCGGGATTTCCGAAACCAATTTACAGTTTTCAATGGAACAGTTACATTGCAGGTTACGATCAAAAACCCTAATTTTCATACATTGGCAATGTTGTAATCTAATCAACAATCAAACACCTCTAACATATCAGGCATCTTAATGTCAGGCAAGTGATTACACAACTATTCACAAACCATTTCACAATAATCAGGATGATCAATAAACACAGAACCATTGTTTGGAGGACTAGGGTTTGCATGAATCAAATAACCAATGATTAACAACAAATAATCATTAAACGTTTACCTTAGATTGATTCTAGATGGATTGGGAAATCAAGATTGATGCGAGAGAACTTGTGTAGCCAAGAATGATGAGAGAAATGGTTGTAGAGAGAATGATTTGAACTGCCGTAGAATGATTTGTGAGGAAGGTTTTAGGGTTAGGAGTTATTAAGGTTTCACTAACTACTCTACTCACCCCTAAGTATCATCTTTTACATAAAACACACACACCACATATAATTTACAGTCAAGGCACAAAGTTCTCATGTAAGTCAAATAATGTATAAAGTAATGCATAGTTCCATGCAATGCTAAAGATTGTGTGACCAACTTAATTGTGTTAAGTTAAAGCATTAACCTGAAGTTACGGGTTGTCATAAGACTTCTAGCGACTAATTCATTTATCCAAATGTTTGGGATGAACCCATTGAATTCTAAGGTTTTCTTAAGTTGTTTTCTGGAGATATCACTTTCTTGATAAGACAAGTTTTGTTTTCTTATCTAATATTGCCATTCCTGGTGCTCTGATTGTTGTTAAAATTTGATTTATGACTTTGCTGAAAATTAGTATTCATATTCAACCAAAAGAGATTAAATATATGTTGTATCTTAATAGTCTGTTCTTCATAACACGTTACATGCATGAGCTATGTTTAGAATCTTAAAGTTAAAAAAATTAGACTTTTGTATAAGTACATTTTGATTAATTGTCTTAGCAAATTCGTGTTAAAAACAAATAATGTGAAACCCGTCAAGCAACGTACGCCAAAAAACATAAGTACCCGCGGCATCGCGCGAGCCAACCCACTAGTATTTGAAGATGGTTAACGTGTCATAATCTATTTGACCTCTACTTGTCTCTTTGTTACACGCAACACTTCACTTTCCATATTATGTTTTTTTTAGAAACCAAGTTTAAAAATGTCGGAGAAGAAAAATAGGGGAGTTTCTAAATGCAAAAGAAGCTTTCAAATTCGGATCAATCTAAAGTTGATTTTAATGAGAAGGGTATAGCGATCGGTAAGAATGCAGGGAACTTTAAGTCTTGGATTGGTGTCGAATGTAAAAGAAAGATCACGTACGATAAACGTGTCAGAAAAGTAAACCCTAAAATATACGAAGATATTTGGGAATACACTAAGGTATTGTTTCTTCTTTTTTCTTTTAGCTAGTGGGATAGCGCGGAACCCGATCAATATCGATTAGGTTCTTTACGATACCGACACTTGCTATAGTTTATGATAACAAAAAATACTATATTTTTAATTGATCATAAAGCCAATATATAGGTGTTTTGTGGATGCCACTCAACACTTATTTATATTATCATTTTTGCAACAATAGTGGATGGCACTTATTGAGGTTGATTCATGTGATCTTCCTTTAAAAAAACAAAAGTTAATTCTACATATTTATATTATCATTTTTGCAACAATCGTGTGTAATTTGTGATGGAGAAAACATGTACAAAATTCAAAAAATTGATTCACCAATACTAAATGTTAATCTTTGGAAGAGGAACCTCATGAAACAACAATTTCATGTTGGAGTACTCTCTCAAAATGGGTATACTAAATTACTAATTGCCCCTAGTTTGAAATTAAAGCTACAACATGGAATTGTAGAAGTCAAACTCGACGATGATGGTTCTGATTGCAAAATCGGATTGGAAATAATACAGGCTAAACATTCTAAACATTCGATGGATTTTTCATAGTATCATAGGCTAAACTATTTTTAATGGATTGATTAACACTACTGGGCTTATAGCCATTAATTGCTTGTTGGACTCACCATGAAGGTTCTTGCTAATGTTTGATTGTTAATTTTAATATGTAGCAAATTTTGGATATTCCTAACGACCTCGAGAAAAAAAACTTTAGAAAAGGGGAAGAAGATAATGAGACAATTTCGTTACGAACTTAGAAAAAAATATATTTATAAAAAAGAATCTTCCAATAAAGATAAAAATAAAAAACCCCGTTAAAGAGAAAGGCGAAACTCCCTTTGAAGATTACGATTATCTAGACGGAGAACCATGGAAGTCTTTCATTGCAAGTGTTGATACCGAAGAGTGGAAGGTAATTTGTGATTTATTTATTTATTTGTTATTATTATTATTATTATTATTATTATTATTATTATTATTAACACTTATCAGTGTTGCAAAAGTCGGATTCCTCGGCCGAGTACTCGGCGAGTACTCGGTCCTCGGACCTCCACCTTGGCGACTTCCTCCTAGGCGGTCTCAACTAGTCGGCCTCGGGAGTACTCGGTCCTAGTCGGCGCCTAGTCGGCCTAGTCGGAGCCTAGTCGGCCTAGTCGGAGCCTAGTCGGCCTAGTCGGTCTAGGCGGTCAACGTGGTTTGTTGACTTTTAATCGGTCAAACTCGGTCAAAATCGGCCTACTCGGCCTTGTACTCGGACTACTCGGCCTTGTACTCAGACTAGTCGGACTTGTATTCAGAATATTTGAACTTTAAACATGTTTCATTTTAAATTATACCTAGTTGACATGAATTATGCTTATTTTAACACATAAATAATATATAACAATTAATTTTATTTATATTTACCATGTCCGCGTACTCCCCGAGTACTCTCCGAGTACTCCGATTACTCCCAACTCCCCAGTCGGCCGACTAGGAACCGCCTAGCGACTTTTACAACACTGACACTTATTATAATATTTTTTGAAGAAAATAAGTGAAAAAGCAAAGAAGAGCGCAAAAGAAAAATTAACCCCGCGTGTGTAGGGAGATGTGGTTTTGTTGGACTGGAGCCCCACATTGAAAGTAGATGGAATCAACTTGTTTCAAGCTATCCACATTTAGATGCTATTGAACATCCTAGCTCTATAAGGAATACAGTAAGTAAAGCACGTTTTAATCCGGTCACAAAGCTATATGAACTTAGAGAAAACCTTATATCAAATGGTGATTTGACAGGATTACTTGAATTATCGGTAAGTATTTATATAATTATTGCATAAATTTATAGCGATCAAAATTTTAACCGTCACATTTTTTGAACAGGATAAAAAAGAAAAACAAAAACAACTGAAGGATGATGGCTCTTATTCCACAAAGAAAAAGAAGAGCGAGGCTGTAGAGACAACGCCTGGGGAGATCCTTGGTAGTCCTGGCATGGTCTTTGCGGCCGGTAGTTCGTCAGAAATCTTGGTAATATAGTTTGTTTATTTATTTATTTTAGATATATATATACTAAAAGATACCTTTTACAGTCTATTCAAAATGTGAACTTCTGCATCTTGACGACCAAGGTGCTCTTAAGGTTGTAGCAATTGGCCGTGTTCATCCTACTAATAATAGGGTTGTACATGGATGCCCAATAATAGATGGTTTCGTCAAAGTTCAAATAGATAGAGTTGTAGAAGGTTGCGGATCGACTCGTCTTTTGCTTGAGTCATGTATTTATGGTGAAATAGAACTTTTGAAAGAAGCAAAAGGAAGTTTTATTCAATGGCCCGTTAATTTAATGAAGGTATATGCTATATGAATAATATTTGTATATTGATTTCATTATTGGTATACTAATATTTTTTACAACATACAGATTTTGAACAAAGACTCTCCTCAAACTGTAGAACCATGTCACCATTTTATAAGTACACCTTATAGGCCACAGGTTGTGTTTAATATATATTATTATTTTTTAATTACTTGATATTAAAAAACAATTTGCTTTGCCATTGTAGTTTGAGGCAACGCCAGCTGACAAACAACAAGCGATTCCAAAAGAAACGAAACGAGTATATACTCGTATGCACTACAAGATGATGAGACTTTTAATCAATTGGTAATCGCATTATTTATATATATACATATGTGGTTCGTGTTTCTATTTATATTTGTTTACTAATAACATTGTTATTGATTGATGTATTTCATTGATAAACAGTTTTATGAGAATACGACGGCCGAGCATGTTTCTTTTTGTAAACCTACTGAGCCTGTTCATGCTTATCAACATACCAAGCCCGTTATTGCAAATCAACCTACGAAGACTGTTCATGCTAATCTATATACCGAGCCCATTCGTGATTGTCAGCATACTAAACCGATTGTTGTTGCTTCTAAACCTTCAACAGAAAAAACAAAAGTATCAAAAGAAAAAACAAAAGTATTTGAACTTTTAGAAATGGCGAGATCCAGGCCTCAAAACATATATAGATTAGCACAAAAAGTGGCACTTCATTCTGAAAAAGCCTTGTTTACGGTTTTTTACTTCGCCAACTGGGATGTATGAGGAACGTGTTCAAGAAACAGTTGAATTTGAGGCAGTTATACAGTTATGTGTCAACGGTTGGGCGGATGTTGGCTTTGTGCATTGGTTTACAATGTATGTTCCGCTAATTTTTATTTAAATATTTATGGTAGTATTTTTTACAATATAATCGAGGGTTACCAATCTTATCATATTTCTTTCTACTTTTATGTCAGGTATTTATATGCAGCTGGGGAACAGGATGGTTTAAATAATACTGCATATTTTCATCATTGTTATATTGAAGGTGAACTTGTCTTAGATGATGGTGACTTTGTGATTGACGACATCAAGGTAATCTCTTTTCATAAGGATAAAAAAGCATACATAGCCTGGAATTCAATTTGTTTCATATCAAGATCATTTATATTAGTGCTTCAACCTTCTTTTAGTTATGCCAGAATATTGTTTTTGTTTTTATTTATTAAGTGTTTGCAGGAAACACTGGGTATTAATTATACTTCAACATCATCCGGTATATAAAACTTGGAAGGGTTACATATTTGATTCACGTAAAGGTAAAGATGATGATGATTATTCATGTTACGAGATTACAACATTATTCGAACATGCCATAGAAGAAAATATGACGTGGGCTAAGGTTAAAGTAACTTCTGATTCATTTTCTATAGCTTGTTTATTTTTAGATTTTAGTTAACTAATTGTAAGTTCAATTAACTATTTAGTGTCGTCTACAACCTAATGGATTGGAGTGCAGTTATTGTGTTATGTTAGCTATGTATGATTTTGTGATTTGTAACAGAGAACATATGGTAAGTATATTTTGTACATTCCTATTTATATACGTTTAACAACAATGTGTATTAAACTATAACCTAACTTTTATCTATCTTTATGTTTTAGTTGGCAAATAAAACTAAAATGGTTCGTCAAGGTGAAATTGATGAATTTGTAGAGCGTACTTTAAAGGTGTTTATATCATCTTTCGGTGACGTTGAGGATGAGAAGGATCAATGAAGGTAAGTGTATTAGTATGCGAATCTATTCATAGTATTTTTTTTTCAGTTTTTCTACATTTTTATAAATATTTGTTTAGGACACTTGAGTGAGCCTCCGAACATAGTCTTTTGATTCATTATATTGAGAATTAATTGCAAAGATGGTTAAGTCACTTTGACCCGTTCGTCTATTTGACCCCAAGGGCCTAGGCACACATATATTATTAGGGTTTCTTAGGAGCAACACATGGCTTTGTATTAATGTTGACTATGTTCGGAGGCTCACTCAAGTGTCCTAAACAAATATTTATAAAAATGTAGAAAAACTGAAAAAAAAAACTATGAATAGATTCGCATACTAATGCACTTACCTTCATTAATCCTTCTCATCCTCAACGTCACCGAAAGATGATATAAACACCTTAAAAGTACGCTCTCAATTAACTATTTAGTATCGTCTACAACCTAATGGATGGGAGTGCGGTTATTGTGTTATGTTAGCTATGTATGATTTTGTGATTTGTAACAGAGAACATATGGTAAGTATATTTTGTACATTCCTATTTATATACGTTTAACAATAATGTGTATTAAACTATAACCTAACTTTTATCTATCTTTATGTTTTAGTTGGCAAATAAAACTAAAATGGTTCGTCAAGGTGAAATTGATGAATTTGTAGAGCGTACTTTAAAGGTGTTTATATCATCTTTCGGTGACGTTGAGGATGAGAAGGATCAATGAAGGTAAGTGTATTAGTATGCGAATCTATTCATAGTATTTTTTTTTTCCAGTTTTTCTACATTTTTTATAAATATTTGTTTAGGACACTTGAGTGAGCCTCCGAACATAGTCTTTTGATTCATTATATTGAGAATTAATTACAAAGATGGTAAAGTCACTTTGAGCCGTTCGTCTATTTGACCCCAAGGGCCTAGGCACACATATATTATTAGGGTTTCTTAGGAGCAACACATGGCTTTTTATTAATGTTGACTATAGTTGGCATGATCTATGCATTAAAATTTTCTAGATTTTGAGATCGTGCTTTATTTTTAATCCTAAACTAGTAAGATTCCCCCGCGCTTCGTGGCGGAAATTTAGTCAGTATCAATTTGGTTTCGTATGGTACTGACACTCGTTATAGTAATCGAAAGAAAAAACAATACATTGATTGAAAACATAATAAAAATGTATATCGATACTGGTAGCAATGGTGTTTAGTTGATATCGGTTTGGTTCATTTGCATTCTATGTTTATTTTAGTTCATTGCGATATTCTTTTCGAAAATGGATATTGTGCAACTATAGTAGCAAATCGTATCGAAACCGATTGAACAACATTTGTATCGTTACCTTATTTTTACGGTTTTTGCTTTTGATAAATTTACACCGTGTCACTATCATACCGTACCGAACTAAACCAAACAACCTTGGTACCGGTTCACATTTATTTTTATGATTTTCTATTTGATAACGGTTACTTTGATCGCCGTACGTTAAAAGTTATATGAGAAAACTAAGTTTAAAATCAATTAATGTAATAAAACAATAGAATATGAAAACTTAGAAAAACAATATTGAGAAAAGAAAATTATATTACTGTTCATCATGACTTTGAATTAATATAGATAATACAGATAATGTTAGCTGATAGACATTTTATTTGTTTTGATCAGCGGCAAAGGAATTCCGGTTAGCTGGTGTTACTTAGAGCTTGTGGTGGATGAAGGAAGTTGCACAAAGTCAAAGGTTTTTGAAGTGTTTTTTTTCATGGGTGTAAAACTGATTGATTTGATGTTTTTTTTTTTTTGTGTTTTTTCTATGTTAAATTGAATGCTTTAGACTAATGAGTCAAGATGGATTCTTTTGCTATTTATAAAACAGTTCATTGTTTGGTATATCCTTTTCATGTATGTGTTTGTAAATCTCATGAATCAACATGAATTATATATGGGCCTGGGTGAAATATATGGATGCACCACCTAACCAACCGGCTATTAGCCCCACTACAAACCGTCTTATTAGGCTTTAATATAATGCGTTATAAATATGACGGTCAATACACTAGAAACCGTCTTATTAACACACCACAAACCGTCTTATTAGGCTTTAATATGACGCTTTATATATATTAAATATAACGGTTAACAAACATAAACGTCATATTAGGCTTTAATATGGAACCTTAGAACATATCAACTATGATGGTCTATTGAAACGTCTTAAAAAGGTTTTAATACCAAATATGACGGTAATGATAAAAAAATGACGGTGTCTTTTAAGACGATTAATATACCGTCATATTTGATTGAAAAGCCATCATATTAGATGTGTCATTTTGTAGTTTAAATTGAAAAATGGAAACAAATGACTAAGACTGTGGGGTATGGGGCTTGGGTTGGGGGAAAACGCCCAAGCCACCACCCCTTGGGGCTTGGGTTTGAAGCCGGGTGTGGGCCAGGCTTGTGTTTGATGTGGCGGCCTCCTATTCGTCTTGGGTTTTAAATTATATATATATATATATATATATATATATATATATATATATTATTAATAACCTGCCAACCCACGCGGTGCACCCACGCCCCGCCATACCCCATGGAAACGTCACTAGGCGGTGGGAGGGATCGAACTCCACGTGTCAACTCATGCCCCCTACCCAATCCCCACCATACCTCACAGTGTAAAGGGAGGCCCCCTTATTGCGTACGGACCATCCTAGGGTCTTCTAGACCCTTTGACTTGGTCAAATTTGAGGATTTTGAGAAGTGTTGATAATTATGGCTGAAGTATTATGTTGTGGATAATTATCAGACATTAAACGCGCCCCTGGTTCGATAAACGGTCACGATTTAACGCGATTTTTGCGTATTTTTGTAATAATAAAAAACGAACCCACCGGTAATGAAAACCCAAATGCTCTAACGTATTTATTTAAAATGCATTATATTAATGTTCTATAAGTGTTTTTAGGCTTGACTGACTGTACAATGCATGTTTGGTCAATACCGTGCACGTTAAAACCAGAGTCGTTCCGCTAAGCGGCAACTATTTCGTTTAACGTGGTTGCTACCTGATAAGGCATCAATGACCTTATGTTATAGTCTACAGATCATATTTAAGTAATTCCGTGCATCTGGCATCGTTTACAGCACGTGTATTCGTGTTTAACGATTAATGCATTGTTAACCGAACATCCTTCCGTTTAATCAGTTTTCTGAAATAAATGGCCCCAATATCACTGTGTTTATTATTGTTCATGTGTTATTCATAACGTGCCCTTGGATTCATCCGAGACATGATCAGTATCAATTGGGGTTTACCTAGTTTCGCCACAGTTGTCACAAGACCACATACCCTAAACCGTCAAACCATTTGACTTGCCACTGAACATTATACAAGCAAACTTTTCATGATAATTCAAACCATTTACCACGATGTACATTTTAAAAGAGAGATCTACAATAAACCTAGATCATCAAAAATACCGTAAATAAATGTTTGTTTTAATATACTTAGGCAACAAATCTTACAAAATCATCTACCCATAATTGACCCTATTTACTAGATCCCATCATCTCGTCCTCGTTCAAAGTGGAATTCAAATTTCATGTTGTTTAAGAACTTCACAACCACATTCAAGTACAATTCGAGGTGGGTTAGGGTAGCGTTGATCCTAATACCGACTAAAAATGTTCAAATCAATTTGTATCATATTCAATTTCAAGCAAACTACACTAATCAAGATCAAGTTCAAAGTTACATGTGTAGGAACCGTTCGCGTAAATAATAAAAAATAAAACAAATTTTATTTAATTGATTACAATACAAAGAAATAGAAAGCTAACAACTATTACTATTACAACTGAAATAAACGACAATACAAGAAGGGGTAGAAACAGAATTGACTGAGGCACGTGTTCAACACGCTTCCCTTAAAACAAATTCCGAGTCTCCCAAGAGTACTCGTTTTGTTTCCCAGGGTACAACAGCCGGAGCAGTAGTACTGCCGGAGTTCGCCTACAACCCGAAGGTTACCTTGAAAGCTGCAAGAAAAATTCTAGAGAGAAAGTTTGGATTGCTGTTGTGTTGCTCGTGTCCTTCTGAAGTGGGTATGGAGCTGTATTTATACAGCTCCTAGGTTGAAACAGTCAAAATGAATTAAATGAGAGGTTTAAATTGAATTAAACGTCTTCAATGCAATTTAATACGTCATTTAATTCTCAGTCAAAGCCTATTAACTCGTCAGTTACGAAGCTGGACTGAAACTGCCCTGTCATTCAATGCTGGAAGCTTCTGCGCGCGCGCGCCCATGCGCGGTGCGCCATGCGGCCTCTTGGCTCACTGCCGTGCGGCGTGCGGCGTCTTGGCTCACTGCCATGCGGCGTGCGGCCTCTTGGCTCACTGCCGTGCGCTGTGCGGCGGTGCGGCTCAAGTCCGTCCACCGCGCGCCTCGTGTACCCGCGCGCGCATGCGCATGACTGCCACGTCATGCGCCGCATCACCTACCACTTGGTCCTTGCAACCCTTGTGCTTCACCACGCGCGCGCGGTCAAAAATACAAAGGCGGCTCTCAAGCGGCTCGCGGCGATGCGAGCGTGCGAAGTGCAAAGTGCGCCATCAAAGCGCCACATTGCGCCTCATCGCCCACGCCACGCGCGCGCGCGCGTGTGCGAGTGCGAGTGCGAGTTAGGGTGCTCCGCACCCTTCGCGAGGACACTAGTGAGTGCTTCCATGAAACAATAAGGATGGAGAGTTCCACCTTAAATACCCATTTAAGTTCCATCCGTCCTCCTATGTGGGACAAGGTGCTACTTTCCCTTTAGTTTCAACATTGAATGTTCCAAACACCCAACTTTGAGCATCGATATCTCATTCATCTTAGCTCGGTTTTGGACGTGGTTTAGTTCGTTGCGAAGCTCTTCCAACATAGAACACAAACCCACAAATAAATACATAAAACCCGCTCATTTTATTATATTTATTTCTAGTCCAAAATAGGAAAAAATCATTTTCCTATATTTGTGAAAAATGCTATTTTCACTTATTTTCCAACAATCCCCCACATGAAAAATGCTATTTTCATCAAATTTCCAACAATCCCCCACATGTATGGAAATGGATCTTTTCCTTACACTTTTCAACGATAAACTTCGACAGTTGAGTATTGCAAGATAGGTAGGTTGAAGCCTTTGAACCTTCTTTTGTGAAGCGCACTTAGCTTACTAGCGGTGTGTAGACGCGATGTCCTTGAACATACCCCCATTTGTGTAAACGACAATACACTTCACACAATACTCTCCCTGGTTTGGCCAACTCCTCATTGTCGTGTCCTATTATGGTCCTGGAACACTAGCCTGGTTCTGCGAGAGCTCAAGGATTTGCGCACCCCACAAATCCATTTGAAGCGACCCCACTTCTCTCTAACATAGGTGATTCCCATGAATCATTAAAAGCATCATGGTTATTTGATTTCCCGAAATCATTAACCTTAATATGCTTAACCTCACTTCATGTCACTGATTGGAATGGACTAGGAAGTATATGTAACTCCCTTTTATTTAGTTTGGGGTACTCCCCCACAGTGACTCCGTTTTGGTAATATGATTAAGTTGTCCTATTGAACTTAGATCTTGGGATCTCCAGTCAACTAAGTTAGGTTTCCCTCATATTCCCATTTACCACGGGCTTTAGTCCCATTCCTCTTGACGACGTTTCTACTAACTCTCTGCTTAAGCCTTTTGTAAACGGGTCCGCAATGTTATCCGCTGATCTCACATAATCAATTGTGATAACACCCGTTGAGAGTAGTTGTCGTATCGTGTTATGTCTACGTCGCATATGCCTTGATCTGCCATTGTACATCAAGCTTTGAGCTCTACCAATCGCTGATTGGCTATCACAATGTACACATATGGCTGGCAAAGGCTTTGGCCATCTTGGAATATCTTCCACGAATTGACGTAGCCATTCCGCCTCCTCGCCTAACTTATCCAAGGCGATAAATTCAGATTCCATTGTGGATCTCGCTATGACCGTTTGCTTAGAAGACTTCCAAGCAATAGCAGCTCCTCCAAGTGTAAACACGTAACCACTTGTTGATTTGGAATCTTTATTATCCGATATCCAGTTTGCATCAGTGTATCCTTCGATCACTGCTGGTTGTCGGGTATAATGCAGTCCATAGTCTCTTGTGTATCGTATGTATCTAAGCACCCTCGTGATAGCCTTCCAATGATCCGCGCACGGATTGCTGGTGTATCTACTTAGCCTACTCACCGCGTAAGCCAAGTCGGGTCTAGTACATGTCATTAGATACATTAGACTGCCAATAATTCTTGAATACTCTAATTGAGCAACTCCATCTCCTTTATTTTTCTTGAGATGTTGGGAGGTATCAACTGGAGTTCGAGCTACACTCGTATCTCCCGAGTTGAATTTTTCAAGAATTTTATCCACATAGTGAGATTGACTTAACACAAGACCGTCTTGGGTTCTTATGATCTTTACTCCAAGAATCACATCCGCTAAACCCATGTCTTTCATGTCAAATCTCGCTTTCAACATGCTTTTAGTAGCTTTGATAATTTTATCATTACTCCCAATGATAAGCATATCATCTACATAGAGGCATAAGATCACATAACCTTCATTTGTGTCTTTGAAATAAACACATTTGTCGCACTCGTTTATTTTGAAACCGTTGTCAATCATGACATGATCAAACTTTTGGTGCCATTGTTTTGGTGCTTGCTTCAAGCCATACAAAGACTTAACGAGTTTACATACTTTACCCTCTTGACCTGGGGCGGAGAAACCTTCAGGTTGCTCCATGTAAATCTCTTCTTCTAAATCGCCATTTAGAAATGCGGTTTTAACATCCATTTGGTGAACTTCCAAATTTCTTAAAGCCGCTATAGCAAGAACCAATCTAATCGAGGTTATGCGCGTCACAGGCGAGTAGGTATCAAAGTAATCTAGACCTTCCTTTTGTCTAAATCCTTTAATCACCAACCTAGCCTTGTACTTATCAATACTTCCATCAGTTTTCATCTTCCTTTTGAATATCCAACGATATCCAAGTGGTTTGCAACCAGGTGGAAGATCTACTAACTCCCAAGTATGATTTTGCAATATAGAATCTATTTCATTTCTTATTGCTTCTTTCCATTGAGGTCCTTCTGAAGAGGAAACCGCTTCGCGATATGTATTGGGCTCGCCCTCAACCATATACCTAACGAAGTCTGGACCGAAGGATTTTTCAACCCTTGGCCTTTTACTTCGCCTGCGATCACTTTCTTCAACCTCAGGTTGTTCATGTGTCTTATCATGAACCACCTCATCAATTGGTGTTGATGAACTTTCACCTACTTCAAAATTAGGTGTTGATGACGTTGCATGTGTTTGTCTTCTCAAAGGAAACACATTTTCAAAGTAAGACACAACGTTAGAATTCACCTCCATAATAGTGTTTACGTGTACATCAGGATTCTTGGACTCATGTACAAGAAAGCGATGTGCACTACTTTGATGTGCATACCCAATAAATATGCAATCAACACTCTTGGGTCCTATCCTAAGAGCCTTAGGAGGTGGTACAGTCACCTTTGCTAGGCACCCCCACACTTTCAAGTATTTGTATGAAGGTTTCTTCCTTTTCCATAACTCATATGGAGTTTCGTCTCTCTTTTTGAGTGGTATCCTGTTCAAAAGATAATTAGCCGAGAGAATGGCTTCCCCCCACAGTTCGTGGCTCACCCCAGAACTTATCAACATGGCGTTCATCATTTCTTTCAATGTGCGGTTCTTTCGTTCCGCCACGCCATTTGATTGGGGAGAGTATGGAGGTGTACACTCATGTACAATGCCACTTTTTGCGCATAACTCGGCAAAAGGTGCAACATATTCGCCTCCTCGATCGCTTCGCAAAGCTTTTATCTTCTTTTGAAGTTGATTCTCAACTTCATTTTTATACAAGATAAATTTACTTATTGCTTCATCTTTACTTTTTAGTAAATATACATAGCAATATTTAGTACTATCGTCAATAAACGTGATGAAGTACTTATTTCCACCTCTTGTGGGTACCGCTTTTAAATCACAAATATCAGTGTGAATTAAATCAAGGGGTTCGGTTATTCGTTCAACCGATTTCGATGATGTTCTTGTAAGTTTGGATTCAACGCATGTTTCACATTTATAGTGTGAATCAATATGGAATGTTGGTATGCAATTTAAATTGATTAAACGGCGTATAGAATTAAAATTTACGTGACCTAATCTACCATGCCATTTATTCGATTCAGAAAACTCAAGCATATAAGTAGAAGTAGTAGCAATTTTATTCATGTTCTTGACAGCCATTACATTCAATTTGAACATTCCATTTTGGGCATAGCCCTTGCCTACATACATTCCTCGTTTAGTTAGTACAAATTGATCGCTCTCAAAAACTAAACGAAATCCAAACTTATTAAGCAACCAACCCGAGACTAGGCTCTTGCGCAAGTCTGGGACATATAGCACGTTGCTTAGAGTGAGCTCCTTCCCTGAAGTCCACTTCAAAATCACCGTTCCTTCACCCTTGATGTCCGCGGTGGCTGCATTTCCCATGTACAGCTTCTCATCTCCCGCAAGCTCCTTGAAGGTGGTAAACATGCTCCTGTCTGGGCATACATGACGGGTCGCTCCCGTATCAATCCACCATCCTTTTGGAGTGTTGGTCACCGCATTGACCTCATCCAACATTGCGGTTTTGTCGGAAATCATTGCCACCAAAGGCATTCCGTCTTCATCCACCATGTGCGCACGCTCACGCTTCGGTTTCTTGCATTGGTTAGCCCGATGCCCCGGCTCGTCACAGTTGTAACAAGTCCCTTGGAACGTTTGAGGTTTCTTTTTCACAACCCCTTTCTTCGGTCCAAGGTTGCTAGCCTTTGCTTTCCCTTTGTCCTTTTTCCCCTTGCCCTTCGCGCCCTTAGAGGATTGCCCATGCTCAACCAGATTTGCGCTAGCACTAGTCTGCGCAACGCTGCCTTTTAGGGCAATTCTATTGTCCTCTTCAATCCGAAGACGAACAATAAGATCCTCTATAGTCATCTCCTTTCGTTTGTGTTTAAGATAATTCTTAAAATCAACCCAACTAGGAGGTAACTTTTCAATCATCGCTGCCACTTGGAATGTCTCGCTAAGTGTCATGCCTTCCGCAGAGATGTCATGAAGTATAATTTGGAATTCTTGGACTTGATTCATAACTGTTTTAGAATCAACCATTTTGAAATCCAAAAAACGGGCTACCACAAATTTCTTTGTGCCAGCATCCTCCGTTTTGTACTTCTTGTCTAATGCATCCCAAAGGTCTTTGGAAGTCTTGACGTTGTAGTAAACATTATACAACGCATCCGACAACCCGTTTAACACATAGCCTCGACAAATAAAATCCGAGTGCTTCCAAGCCTCTACCGCGTTCAGAGCCTGAGCGCTGGTCTCCCCTTCCGCAGGTTGGGGAGCGGATTCAGTTAAGAACCTCGCAAGGTTCATGGTGGTCAGGTAGAAGAACATCTTCTGCTGCCACCTCTTAAAGTGTTGACCCGAAAACTTCTCGGGTCGTTCAGCGTGATTGGCCACTGTGGACGCTCCCACAGTGGTGGCGTTAAGGGGGTTTCCCGTCACAACATTTGTGGTGTTGTTGACGTTGACAGTTTCGTTTGACATGCTGAAAAAATTAAAATATTAAAAGTTTAGTCAAAAAATTCTGATTTACGCCAAAACCAGAAGTAAACAATTAAATTATAATTTTTACCACAAATTTACTGTTTAGGCTTCTAAGTCCAACTTTGAAGACCAAAACAGAAAATTTTAATAATTAGAACTTACTGATTGGCTTCTAAGTCCAACTTTGAAGACCAAGTCAGAAAGTTTTAGCAAATTTAAAGGACAATTCTGATGTAAGCAAAATTGTTTTCAACCAAAGTCGCTCCTTTGAAGAAGAAAACAAAAAAAAAATCTGTTTTTAAAACACAAACTGAGTGAAATCAAAACTGGTTTGAATCACAAACAGAATGGTTTTGATTACACGAACGGTTTTAAAAATTTGTTTTAAGATTGTAGGAACCGTTCGCGTAAATAATAAAAAATAAAACAAATTTTATTTAATTGATTACAATACAAAGAAATAGAAAGCTAACAACTATTACTATTACAACTGAAATAAACGACAATACAAGAAGGGGTAGAAACAGAATTGACTGAGGCACGTGTTCAACACGCTTCCCTTAAAACAAATTCCGAGTCTCCCAAGAGTACTCGTTTTGTTTCCCAGGGTACAACAGCCGGAGCAGTAGTACTGCCGGAGTTCGCCTACAACCCGAAGGTTACCTTGAAAGCTGCAAGAAAAATTCTAGAGAGAAAGTTTGGATTGCTGTTGTGTTGCTCGTGTCCTTCTGAAGTGGGTATGGAGCTGTATTTATACAGCTCCTAGGTTGAAACAGTCAAAATGAATTAAATGAGAGGTTTAAATTGCATTAAACGTCTTCAATGCAATTTAATACGTCATTTAATTCTCAGTCAAAGCCTATTAACTCGTCAGTTACGAAGCTGGACTGAAACTGCCCTGTCATTCAATGCTGGAAGCTTCTACGCGCGCGCGCGCCCATGCGCGGTGCGCCATGCGGCCTCTTGGCTCACTGCCGTGCGGCGTGCGGCGTCTTGGCTCACTGCCATGCGGCGTGCGGCCTCTTGGCTCACTGCCGTGCGCTGTGCGGCGGTGCGGCTCAAGTCCGTCCACCGCGCGCCTCGTGTACCCGCGCGCGCATGCGCATGACTGCCACGTCATGCGCCGCATCACCTACCACTTGGTCCTTGCAACCCTTGTGCTTCACCACGCGCGCGCGGTCAAAAATACAAAGGCGGCTCTCAAGCGGCTCGCGGCGATGCGAGCGTGCAAAGTGCGCCATCAAAGCGCCACATTGCGCCTCATTGCCCACGCCACGCGCGCGCGCGCGTGTGCGAGTGCGAGTGCGAGTTAGGGTGCTCCGCACCCTTCGCGAGGACACTAGTGAGTGCTTCCATGAAACAATAAGGATGGAGAGTTCCACCTTAAATACCCATTTAAGTTCCATCCCTCCTCCTATGTGGGACAATGTGCTACTTTCCCTTTAGTTTCAACATTGAATGTTCCAAACACCCAACTTTGAGCATCGATATCTCATTCATCTTAGCTCGGTTTTGGACGTGGTTTAGTTCGTTGCGAAGCTATTCCAACATAGAACACAAACCCACAAATAAATACATAAAACCCGCTCATTTTATTATATTTATTTCTAGTCCAAAATAGGAAAAAATCATTTTCCTATATTTGTGAAAAATGCTATTTTCACTTATTTTCCAACAACATGTGACTGCTTGTGTAACCATCAGCGCCTCCACAGAAAAAACCATCATAAGGGTTAGTGTGTGATGGTTAGAGGTGGGTGGGTGTCGGAAGTGCACCAGGTTGTCAAGTTGGAGTACAGGTGAAGTGTGAAGTGAAGTGGGGTGTGGAGTTGGAGTACAGGTGTAGTGTTAGGTTGGAGTATGGCCGCGGTGGCCAGCAGTGTTGGGTTGGAGTATGGTCGTGGTTGGTGGACAATTGAAAGGGAAGGAGATGGAGGGTTGGTAGGGAAATGATAGAGGCTCATTGTGTTGAATAGGGAGGAGCAAATCCCGATACCGTCCTGATCCCGAAAATCCCGATCCTGAATTTCGCCAAAACTGGGTACCGATACTGAAATATGTTGGTACGGTATGGTATCGGTACGATAGCGGTATTTGAAGGTAAAATTCGGTATTTTACAGGTACCGTACCGAACCGGTACTGATTCTGAAAATACTGATACCGAAAATGCCAAAATGTGGATACCGTTTTCGGTACCGAAAAAATTCGGTACGGTATTTTCGGGATCAGGATCGGGACGGGATCAATATTTGATACCAAATGCTCATCCCTAGTGTTGAACATAAGATATATGAGGGAATTAGAGTTTTTAATGGGTTGAAAAGACCAAAATGCCTCCCATGTGGTGAAGTCAGTAACGAAATATGCAGACGGGGTTAGAGGGAGGGGATTATAGTGTAAATAAGTAAACCATATGTACTGAGATAACAAAAAATAAAATTAAGGGATGAACAATGATCCGATCATATAACTAGACGGATGCGAATTAAATTTCACTCTTTATTTCTATTCCATCATATCTAGAAATGTATAAAACTAGTAGATGCCCCGCCCGCGTTGCGGGGCGATGACCGAATAATTCTCAACCAATTAAAAAAATACTATTATAATTTTGCTAGGAATAAAAAACGATGATAAGACCGTAATTTTAGGCTTAGGGCAGAGCTATAATTTTTCTGGACTAATGAGCCAGTGTTAGGCGGCTCCTTCACACGAAAAAAAATTAAATCGAGTAAACCAATTAAAAAAAACCTTTATAGTTTTGGTAAAAAACTAAAACGATGGGGAAAACGTAATTTTTAACTGAGGGCCAAATCATAAATTTAATTCGGGGATAAATCGTAAACTAAATGGACCAACGGGGGAGTGCCAGGAAGCTGCCGGCATGACTGTAATTTTACACTTGGGGCAAACTTGTAATGTCACCAGGAAAACAAACAAAAACGATGGGGAAAATGCAAATTTAAGTTGAGGGTGATATCGTAACCTGGCTTTGAGAAAAAAAAACTAATTGCAAAATTATAAATTTATACGGGGCAAAATCGTAATTAGGAACTGAGAGTAAAATTGGAATTTTTGGCTGGGAGCAAAAGCGTAAATTTATTTTTAAGTGGGGGTAAAAACATAATTTTCAACTGATGGGAAAATCGTATTTTTAAGGGAAAAAAACAATGGCAAAACTGTAAATTGAAACGGGGTAAAATCATAATTTTTAACCGGGGGCAAAATTGAAATATTTAGCTGGGAGTAAAAACGTAAAATTATTTTTAAGCAAGGGCAAAAACATATTTTATAACTGATGTGAAAATCGTAATTTTAAAAGGGGATACAATCGTAAATTTATTGGGCCAATAGGGAAGTGTCAGGCAGCTGCCTGTCACTATTAAAGTCGCCGCCCATTCTGCCCAATGAAAGGCCGGCACTGTTGCCTGCCGGTGCCGACCTTGTGTTTTGTAGTAGTGGAGAATATAAAAACAAATCAAAATCATATAATTCATAGTAAAATTAATGTTCTAAATAAATAATAAACATATAGCTAGGAATATAGAAAATGAACCGAACACATCTGGAATTTGACACGTGTTGTGAAAGGTACAATACGTGTAATAGCAATGGTGCATATTATAACACTAAAATTTAAAAAAACTAAGACTTAAAAATACTAAGACTATCTACTATCGTAACCTAATCCAACTCAATATTTTATTAAAATACTAATTTCCCTCTCTTCTATCTATACAACCCAATCCAATCCGATTTTTCACCTACATTCACAACCAACCTAAACGAATCTTTTATTATGTAAATATGATTTATAATTATAAATAAATAGAAGTTAAATAATAAAAAAAAGCAAAAGAATTAAATATTATATAAATTGATCACAGACTTTGGTTGTGTTCACAACCTTGTGAGATATAATAAATTATTATATTAAAAAATTGCTTGTTTTTTGTCTTATTATCTACCTGACAACTCTTTATAGAGTTTGGTCACCAAGTGACTAGTCTAAAGTAACAAAAATAAATCGTATTCAATATTGACCTATGAATATAACAAAAATACTGATAATATAAACTAATTAGCCACCATAATGGACCATGAAGAGAACAATGGACAATGCTAAATACTTGCCCTTATCTTGATGACAACTTTAATTATAGAGAAAATTACCATTTTAGCCAAGAAAATAGTCAACTTACCATTTCAGCCAATTCATGAGTCTTTGGAAGGACCATCTCTAATCCCAATGCGGCTGATGCCTCTTTTTGTTGCTTTTTTGTGTCAGCCAATCTCCAAGCGACACGTGTAACAGTAATGATTACTTTCAGAGTGACTCATCCAGACTCATCCAAAGCCTCTAATAAGAGGCAAGCCATCCGGCTTGCGTCTGGCTTCAAGAATAGCACATAATTTAATGCGTCCGTACAAGACCCGTCGGATGAGTTTGTAACGCAACAAAAATGTCAGATTCCGCGACGCATCACTTGAGTCGGCGACGCAAGGCAGGCGTTTTTGTCAGAGCCATCACATCAGTCGCTGTCAAAAATCTTGTGGAAGATCTTGAGTGATTTGCGACGCTTGCCATGCGTCGCAAACGCATCAACTTAACTATTTGCGACGGACTCATACCTCCTCACATCAGTCGCTGTCGCTGTCATACATGAATTAAGTATTTGCGACGCTTACTGTCGCTAACGCATATCACATCAGTTTATTAAATACCGGTTTATTAAATACCGGTTTATTAAATACCGGTTTATCTTAAAGTTTTACTCATCTTAAAGTTTTACTACTGAGTGAATTTTACTCTACTTTGAACTGTTACTTTCGTGTATTATGGCGGTTAGATTTGTGGTTTACACCGGTGGCAAGTGGGAATTCGTTGACGGTAGGCGTGAGTACGTAATGCAAGCTGATTCTCTTATACGTGGGTTTGAAACTAATTTTGCCAAAATTTCGTATGATACCTTTTTTAAAAATGTGTGTGACTTTTGTGGTTTTCGAAATATCACACGGTTATCCTACAAGATGTCTGATTATTCTGAACCTATAGATATTATAGATGATTCAGATCTTTTATTTTTTTTCAAACTGTGGGAAAATAATCCTACAGAACTTTTTAAACTATACGTGGTGCAAGAAGTTGGTGTGGGTTCTTCTTCTTGTGCTCCTACGTTTGAATATAAATGCCCCGATTTAAATGATTGTGTTTTTTCAAACGATGATTTTAAGGCCAACGATAAACTAGAATTTATTGATAATAAAGATAAATGTCGATTTTATGAAGGCTACACCTTTCGTAACAAGCAGGAAATGAAAATCGAACTAGGAAAGATGTGCTTATCCGAATCTTTTTCGTATAAAGTAGACAGGTCATCAAAGACTCGTTATGAAGTATCATGTGTTGTTGAAAATTGTGAGTGGAGTTTCAAATCCGCTAGTCGGCAATCTTGTGATGTTTTCTACGTTAAATCTTTTAACAACAAACATACGTGTTCTAAGACGCAGACACATCCACACATGCGTCAGGCTAACCCAATGGTTGTGGGTAGCATGTTAAAAGAACAATTTCGAAACTCTGGTCGAATTTACCGTTGCCCAGAAATAGTCAAAGATCTTAGAATAAAAGAAGGAGTCAATATAACTTATATGCAAGCGTGGCGAGGAAAAAACAATGCATTACAACTTTTGCATGGAAATTCAGCAAGTTCTTTTGCTGAACTTCCTATTTACTGCTACAATTTGGAGAAGGCTAATCCAGGAACAGTGACGCACATATTGACTGATTCGGAGGATCGTTTTGAAATGGTATTTGTCGCCCTAGGTGCCGCGGTAAGTGACGCATTAAATTTTCTAGTAATAACCGAACTAAAATGTTAATTTTATTCTATGTTACAAAATTGTTAATGTTAATAAAATGTTAATTTTCATCTATCTAACAAATTGTTAATGTTAATATTTATTGATGTTTATTTTCATCTATCTAATAAAATGTTAATTTTCATCTATCTAACAAATTGTTAATGTTAATGTTAGATTCGTGCCTTTGTAAGAACCTTAAGACCGGTCATTATCATAGACGCGGCCCATTTGAAAGGCGAGTTTAAAGGAACATTGTTTTTGGCTGTGGGCATGGACGGAAACAATCAGATTTTGCCTGTTGGTTACGGGATTGGTAAATCTGAAGACGGTAATTCGTGGACTTGGGTCCTTTCAAAACTTAAAGATTGTATTGGCGATCATCCAGAGTTGGCAATCATTTCTGACCGAGCACCTTCTATACAATTAGCCGTAAGGGCCGTGTTTCGACAAGCGTTTCACGGGTTGTGTTGTCGTCATTTAATGGTTAACCTTAAATTACCAAAAAAAAAAATGGAAAACGAGTCTCTATGGTGGCAGACTTGCAAATCTTACCGGCTATCCGATTTTGAGGAATCTTTCAACGCGTTATGTGCCGCAGTTCCTAGACTAAGGAACACTCTTACGACAATTGGGTTTGAGAAGTGGTCAAGAGCACATTGTCCTGTTAAAAGATACCATTATATGACTTCTAATAGTGCCGAGTCGATGAACGCTCTATCAAAACATTCCCGAAAATTGCCGGTGACGCAACTTATTGAATTTTTCCGGCAATCTGTTCAAAAATGGTTTTATGATCGTCGCAACCAGGGAATCCATGGTGAACACTTGCTAACAGAGTGGGCTGTAAATAAGATCCAACACAAAATTGATAACTCTAGGACTTGGACGGTCACCGGCGTTCGTGTTAACAGTTTTGAAGTTGAAGATGGTAAAAAAAGAGGGTTCGTTGATTTAGCTAACGGCACATGCACTTGTCGGGTATGGCAATTATCGGGTTTGCCATGTGGTCACGTTATTGTTGTATCAAGATTTTTAGGTGAAAGCGACTGTGGTCATTATTCCATGTCATGTTACAGTAACGAAGTTTATAAAGCAACGTATGCAGAAGAGATAAATCCTCTCCCGCATAAATCTGAGTGGGAAAAACCGGACGGTTTATTAAATCTGCAACCACCGAATATTACCAAACGTCAATCCGGTCGGCCAAAGGAAAACAAGTGAATCCTATCACGAGGGGAGGAACCCACTCCCATATTCTGTGGCCGGTGCCGAAGTCACGGCCATCACCGGGAAAGTTGTAGACACCCCACCTATTCCCAGAGTACCTCCCGGGGCATCTCAACGGCACATGTACGAAGCGTAGAAGTCGAACCAGAGGATTTCCGGGATTACGTATCGCAACATACAATCCCCACGTACAATTTAGGAGAGGATTAAAACCCCGTAAATGTATAGCCTATCAGGTTATTAGTTTTAGGGAGTTTTATGTGAAAACCGTCTTTATGTGAAATGCACTATTACTGTTATCATGCGTTTTATATTTTTATGTTCATTTTTTTAACAAAACCAAATTAAACAGTTAAAGGATGCATTTAGTTTCTAAAACTAAATTAAACAGTTAAACTATATTTTTATGTTCATATTTTATATTTTTATGTTCATATTTTATCAATACTATTACTGTTAAAAAAAAGGCCTAACAATCTAATTTTAAAGATACTAAATTACAAGGACTAACAGTTAAAAGATACTAGTTCCATCCGATCAGAGATTAACCAAGCATGGTAGTAAAAAAAAGGCCTAACAATCTACTTCCAATGAGCATCATTACAAGACCATTCTGAGTCGGAAGAATGCTCCCCCGGGTAGAAATCATGGCACAATTCATCACAAGACCATTCTGGTTGAAGGAGGTCATTCCTAAAAGATTCCAACACCTCTGGGTCGTAGTCCAACTCTGGATCTGGAAGAGACGCCTCATACTCTTGTTTCAACACTTCAATCACCGCGTCATGGTCATCAAACCAATCCTGCACCAGATACCGCACTATGTCTAACTCATTGTCTGCCACTTCCTCAACAAATTGGTTTTTCTACACATTGGACATCATGAAGATTAATATAAACTAGAGATAGCTTCTTCAAAGTAAAATTTAATTTAAAATTAAAATTCATTATAAAATTTTATTTAAAAATACATATAAACTACCACAATCATCAACCAACTAAACAATAAACACATCTTTAAAAACATTGCTTCCTTAGCCTTCTTAATCGCGAAATCATCCTTGCTTTCCATGCTTCTTAAAAGTACCGGTATTACCTTGTCACAACTGTGGCACGAGGACGAAGGTGCAGATGAAGAGGAAGGTGTATCGGCCCACCTAATAAAACCACATTCTTGCTTCTGTTAAAAAAACAGAGCCATTATGAAATATCCATAAAATCCGGCATAAGAACATATAAAATCCGGCATAAGAGCCATTACAAAAGTAACTTACACAGCATAAGAACTTTCGATTTGGATTAGCCTCCGTCCTTGAAAGCTTGTAGCAGGTTACCGCACCACACGAACATATGAAATTAGAAGGTTCCACGAACTGAGTAGATTTGTTGGAGGAGGAGGAAGCCGATTTTTGAGACATTTGTTTGGTTGGTGTTATCGGTTTTGGGAGAGAAGCTTGTAGCAGATTTGGGGACTAAAACATTTTAAAAGGAATGCAAACATATATAGTTGATGACAATCAATTTCCAATTTTATATTTACAGTCTTACAGAAATGCAAACATATCATTTAGCTTGGGCTTATTTACAAATTGGTAGGCCCGTGTAAAAGTGGTCTAGCTTTAACAGGAACCGGCCCGGTCATGTAATTATTAAAACAAGGTTAACAAGCATTTATACCGGTATTCGAATGCTTTTAATTTATATATAATGTGAAGTTACATATTATTAGGCGTGGAACGTGCCGCGTAGAGTTCATCTGCCATAAATCGTCTATATCGCATACATGTGTCTTGTATGTTACCTTCAATGCAAGTCATTGAACGGTCAAGAACAAGATTATTAAGCAACATACACACAATCACCCCTGAATTTCTCCCCACATTATCCACGTGGCTCGGCCATGCAACATCACCTATAAAATCCAGTGCATCAGTCTCGGACTGTCCCGCGTTTCGCCAATAATTTATGCTCCCTAAAAACCATATGAATGCACTCTCAAACTCCACAAAAAGCTGGTATATATTTTTGTGTACGCAAAGCGAACCACGGCAGATTTTTACGTGACAATTATTGGGGTAATAAATTGTAACGTTTAATGATTGCAAATCTATCTTTATAATGTTCCAGTTAATCTCGTCCTGGGTTAGCGGTATGTAAACCTGAAAAAGTGTTGTGTTATAACTATACGTAAAACAATATTAGCATAACTAAATTTATTTACTACCGTATCCACTTCCCAAAGGGCAGGGTATGGTCCTACAGAGCTGTTCGCATAAATGTAAGCCTCGTGATCTTGTTCAATAATAAGGCTGAAAAAACGGGGCGGCAAAATAGTCCAACGACAATAGTTTGAAGAAGACGTCCTAGTACGGTTTACACTCTCTCTATATTCCATTAGTTTGTTACACCATGCCTGGACATGCTGTAACATAGCATATACATAGATAAAAAACTAAATTAGTATTCTATTTTAAAAAACTAAATAACTAATCTCTTATATTGTATATAGTTTTATACCTTTTCTTGTATATATCCGTTGCCGCAATAACCCAACAGTTCACCCCACCAATCTCTGTCAAGTGGTATTTGTCCCGTGTAGTTAGAAAAACAAAAGGGACTATCTCCATCGTAGTAGAACTCTAGAACATTTGGCGACCAATCATCGAAGTGCTCATTTCTATTTATCCAAACAGTGTTTTGTACCGAATTTGGAATGCAAGAGGGATGCCTGCCACTTGACATTTGCTATGGTTGTATGAAGAAATGGGCACTATGGGGTCATATATATATAAGAGTCTCTATTCCATATGGCCTAAAAAACCAACTATACCAAAATCTATAAAAAAAAAAAACAAAATAGCATACACATACTTCAAGTATGTAACTACAAAATTCCACAAATAGCATACATATTCCACAACCAAAAAACATGACCTGTTTCATTCCACAAACATAGCGAGACACATTCCATAACCCAAAAAATCAATTGTTTATAGGGTGTGTATACCCGATTAATATCCAAAACGCAATGCAGCAACATTAACCCTCATGATCCGAGTCGTTTTGCATTTTGTTGCTAGTGGACACGATATCAAAATTTTCTGGTAAGAGACTTTCGTAGAATAACACCGTTAGCCTTTGCCTCATTTGCTTCGCAACCACAGCCGTGTCTTCGTCTTGAAATATTGGTTGTTTCTTGATTAACCTTTCTTGGAAAATGCAAACCCAAACCCCGCAATCTCCGAGACCGTCTGATTGTTGGGGCACTTTGTCTGGGTAGATCATTTTGAACGGGAGAGACATCTTCAATGGCTTGTCCGCGTAGTAGCCGTTGATGCGTAGCCATACGTCGAAGGCAACATTCATTTTACAGACAACTTCTGTTCTTCTCATGGCCATACTTGCACACTCCGAAAGACTGCACAAGTTACAATTTTTTTATAGAATTATAAAGGCTGTTGAACTATTGCACAAGTACAAATAAGAGAACTGCTTATTCAAAAACCTGTCCAATTACCTGTCATATATTGTAAAGGTTTCATCTCGAAGGTTGAATACCCCTAAAAACCAATGCAATCTTGGAATATTCAACGGTACATAAACCTATAGAAATAAGACATAAAACATATAGCATTAATACGCTTGGATGATTACAATAACAACATAACACTTACCTCGTCGACATCGGCGATTGGAGGCACAGGCTCCATTGAGCCATCGAAATAACACCTCGCCTTCCGGTTCGACTCACATTCAAATAAGGTCATTTGAAAGTAAGGCGGTAGAATGCTCCACCGGTCGGTTGGTTTCCTCGTCTCATACATCGTAATCATCCAAGCGTATAAATGCTGTTTTTTATGATGATTAAATACTAAGTTTTTTTTTAAACATAAATAACATAAGAAACAAAACATTATCATTCTTACATCATCGGATAACCAACCGTTTCCTTTGTCGCCCATCAAAGACATCCAAAAATCAGGACCAACTTCACCGCCCATCAACGTCCCAAGCCGCCGCAATCTTAAATCTGTTTTGCAAACTTTAGCAAATTCACTTTCATACCAACTCTTGATTTTTTCAAGAGTACTTTCGAGACTCTCGGGTCCATCGGCACTATCTTCCGTTTGCATCTCTTTCTTCGTTTTCTTTTTTTTTTCTTTGACACCCTCTTCATAACAACATAAGGTGATAGCGTACATGCAGACGGTTTCCATAACCTTTCCGACCGACGCAATAATGCAATCTCGGCTTCATCATCCTAACAAAATAAATTTTTAAAAAAAAATCACACTCCGTTGGCTTCATCAGCCCAACATACACAAAACACTAACATCTTACTAATTAACGAACAAGTTGGCTTACAGGAGGATTAGACGGTTGCATTTTGTCTGTTGGCACATGATAAACAGGAGCATCGTTGTAGTTTTCGAACAGGTCGTCTTCCACCTGAATACATAAACTGTAAGTAACTATATGATAATTAGCATTAAACCACAACATTACCTTTTCATCGTCATGACCAGAACGGTTTTCACCCTTCTGGCTAGTGAGCTGTATAAGATGAAATTCATTATTGACATATATAAACATCAAAAAAACATAAAACAGTTGTAATTGAACCCCTACCAATGATTAATGAACAAATGGGTATCATAACTAGGAGTAAACCACAACATTACCTTTTCATCGTCATGAGCAGAACGGTTTTCACCCTTCTGGCTAGTGAGCTGTATAAGATGAAAGTCATTATTGACATATATAAAAATCAAAAAAACATAAAACAGTTGTAATTGAACCCCTACCAATGATTAATGAACAAATGGGTATCATAACTAGCAGTAAACCACAACATTACCTTTTCATCGTCATCACCAGTACGGTTTTCACCCTTCTGACTAGTGAGCTGCATAAGATGAAAGTCATTATTGACATATAAAAACATCAAAAAAAACATAAAACAGTTGTAATTGAACCCCTACATCGGACTTTATTAGCTGACTAAGCCTCGGGTTATTCGCATGAAGCCGATTGTCCAGAATTGATTTAAATTCTTCCACCAAGAATGTCTGTATTTCATCAGGAATTGAATATTGGAATCCCGAAATAGTCACAGATCTTCTTTTCTTTGATTCTTTGGCACTATTCATGTTGAAAGACGATCCAAAACACTGAAACCCATCACCAAAACAATCTTTTGGTTTTTGATTACCAATAGTGTGCATTGTCTCGAAACTGGGCTGCCTGGTAATCACCGGTTGATTCAATATCCCAACAGCACGTAAATACTGTTCACTATCTCTGTACCATTCACACTGCCTTTCATCGCTAGTGGCGCTTACATCTAGTATTGGACGGTATAAATCATTCTGCAAGTCGTTAAATCAGATCATTGATAGTATTAATCAAAAGAATATACACCTCAAAAATAGTACAAATATATCGTAATACCGTCTTTGCTGTTTCCAAAATTCGCTCCACAGTTGTAATCGTAAGCCATGTCCCCGGGCCCCAACTTAGAAATCTAGGAATTCTGGGTGATTTATAAAATTTTTCCATCTGTTTAAACTCTGGAAAAATTTCTAAAATCCACATCTGCACATATAAACGATAATCATTAACCAATTAGAAAGATAGGATTGTTTATCCAACACAGAAATCATTACCTTGAATGGCCAAACGCATTCAGGCAAATTGAAACCTGCGTTACCGGGTACGTGACGTCGAGTCATATCGTAAACATGTGAATAGGTGCTCTCCCAAAGATAACTGCCCCACGGGAAATGGTTCCATGCTTCTAAGTCATCAACAAGATTCATCAACTTCATATCTATGGTTTCGTGACTTTGAGTGCCTTTAAAACCTAACCCTACTATCATCAAAAGGCAGATACGGAGACAATCATCCTCCGAAAAGTTTGACCAGTCTGAAGTGAATATCTCGTTCAAGTGGCGTTGTTTAACCACCCTTTTCCCTGGAAATATCCTAGATTTGAAAGAATTGGCTGACTCGTTGAATATGACAGTTGGGTACTCGCCGAATCTTAACCCGGTGATAACACAAAACTGTAAGGGGGTAAACAAGACTGAATCATTGCCGAACATGTAACATATTCCATGACTAGGGTTTTCAGTGAAAGCCTGATGTCGTGCAACACAAAGCAACAATGGGCTTTCACAAATCACAGACTCAATATCCAAATAGTGCCCGAAGACACTATCCCTCAACCTAAGTTGTATCCTTGCAGTGACTGTTTTCTTGATCCTATCGATGATTGTCCAAACAGCTCTAACTCTAATTCTAGGATTCTTAACCTAAACAATGATAATGAAATGCAGAAAAAATATAAGCGCAAGATTAGAACCAAAATAAGAATAAATCGATAAGAACACATGGTTTGCTTACCGGTTTGGCGGAAGGAGCGGCATTGTCCACGAATGCAGTGGCAGAATGCATGAGGTCATCTGCATTGTTGATGGGTGGTAAAGGGCAATCATCCCAACCATTCCAGTTCATTGTGGTCCCCGTGAGAGAAACGATGGAGGTTTGACGGGTCGGGTCGGATCGTCTTCAACAAATTTACATCGGTTCGGGTCACACCTCTTCGGGTCAGAATCCCTAATCGTGTAGATGAGCACTACATCGAACCACGGTATGACGGATCAGAGTAAGAAAGGTGGGATCTTCTTCAAAACAATGACTGATCTGAGTTTGAACGGTCGGATCTCCGACACACCACCGCCGGATAGAACTTGAAGGGTCGGATCTCCGTCAAGAGGTGGGAACCAGTAACCCGATTGTGATGCGTCCACGTGAGCACTGAACGTTGACTTTGAATATTTAAGAGTTTGCACATGTTTTGATGAGTTTGGGACGCATCTAATGAGTTTGCACATGGTTTGATGAGTTTGAAACCTATCTAATGAGTTTGGAACCTATCTAATGAGTTTGGCACAATTTTTTAGGGCACATGTTTTCATGAGTTTGAAACCTATCTAATGAGTTTGGCACAATTTCTTATGCGTCTCTACAGTAAAAGTACTATTTTTTTTTATTTTGGCAAAAGTTTTATATAAATCGCCATATTAATGATAAAAAAAATAACGTACACTAAAAAAATCATCACATTTGCAAGGATTTTTAGAGAGAAATTATTTATTTATGTCGAATCGGAGAGGAAAAGATTTAGCGAGTGACGAATACTACTCTCAACCCGCTAAAAAGGCATCAAGTTGGATACTAAGTCGATGTAGAAGGCCGGCAAATGCAAACGAAAGCGGGAAATCTACTAAGGAAATTGAAAATCGACATGATATTGATGAAGGTGACTATGTACATAATAGACATAGCTTACACCAGCACAACAGAGGTAGGTGGGCGATACCAGACGACGAAAACGAGAATTGGTCTAAAGATGTGGTAGAATTCTATCGTAGCGGAGACGCTCCGTTTTGTTATGCAGCAGTTTTTACTAGATACGTTCAGCTCGACAAAAACTTTTGGGGAACTTTATTGGGATTTCGTTCTAACGGCAACCTCAACGAAACAGTAAATTATATAAACTACTATGTTAAAAAAATTGTTTTTATTAAACGCATCTGTAACTGAATTAAACTTTTTTTTTACAGCATATTAGCATATTGAAGGCTGGGTTGGTAGACTGATGTCTTGGAGAACTAGAAAAATTTTGAAAGAGCCTATGTTAAATCTTCGTTGGACAATTCTACCACCAAAGTTTTATGAGTGTTTATTGGACTCCGTTCCAAAAAACGTGGCAACTTATTGCAATGGTAAGTTCAAGCCGTACCCATCCTTTTTTGACGTTGATTACGTTTTTTTTCCTATACCGCTAGAAAATAAGGAATGGCTAATGCTACGACTCGACCTGGCGACCCAACAACTGTTAATGTATCCCTGTGCAGACATTTGCGAAGGCGAGAAATACCGACAAGTTGTCGTTCCCAAGCTTACAAAAATTGTGGTATATCTAGGAGCAGTATTGGTTGACATGCAATACTGGAAAAAATCTGGAAAACCGGAAAAAATAATGTCATTTGAGATGAATGACGACTACGTCGTGTCTCGCAGCTCCCTGTTTGGTAACGAAGCAGTTTATCTATGTATGATAATGGAACATCTGCTCACGGATAAACCTATCAGTCTCAATAGTGATATGAAGGAAATATTTATGACATATAGAAGGTTTATGGCAGATAAATTGTATTTTTGGCGTTGCTTACCGCGTCCAAATATTGTTTAATGTGAAATTTGTTTCGCCGAACGTTTGTTTAACTATAAATCTAAGTACTTTTTAATGTTGTTTTGTTTTCCAACGTTACAAAAAACGTTTATTATCAAGGTACATAAATAATAATAAATGGAAATCTACATAAGATATACCACAAATCTAACCGCTATACTAAACGAAGGTGACCGTTCAAAGTAAAGTAAAATTCAGTCAGTAGTAAAACTTTAAGATAAACCGGTATTTAATAAACCGGTAAGTATGCATATTTAAAAAAAAATAACTTGCATTCGTTAGCGACGGATAGTAAGCGTCGCAACTTCAAGATCTTAAATTTGTGACAGCAACTGATGTAAGCGTCGCAAATACTTCGCTGATACTTAAGTTGATGCGTTTGCGACGCATGCCAAGCGTCGCAAGTACTACAAGATTTTTGACAGCGACTGATGTGATGGCTTTGACAAAAACGCCTGCCTTGCGTCGCCGACTCATGTGATGCGTCGCGGAATCTGACATTAAATTATGTGCCTGCCTTGCGTTACAAACTCATCCGACGGGTCTTGTACGGACGCATTAAATTATGTGCTATTCTTGAAGCCAGACGCAAGCCGGATGGCTTGCCTCTTATTAGAGGCTTTGGATGAGTCACTCTGGAAGTAATCATTACTGTTACACGTGTCGCTTGGAGAATGGCTGACACAAAAAAGCAACAAAAAGAGGCATCAGCCGCATTGGGATTAGAGATGGTCCTTCCAAAGACTCATGACTTGGCTGAAATGGTAAGTTGACTATTTTCTTGGCTAAAATGGTAATTTTCTCTTAATTATATATAAGTCTGTGACATATCAATAAGTTTAATTCAGTCCTGTACTAGGCTTCCGTAGTAACAATACAAGTATATACGACAATGACATCTCTCACAAACAGTAGTAGATGACACTTTCTAGGTACATAACTACTAAATGGTAGATGATATCTTTGACACGGTAGTAGATAGCAAACTGATTAATACGGTCGTACATCGAAACACTTCTTAGGTACATAACTACCAAATAGTAGTTGACATTCGTGGGGACATTAGAACTTCAAGGGGAGATGACTTAGCATTAGTTAAGCCAGCAGTCTCAGCCATATCCACTGGCGCCCCACCTGGTGTACCAATATCAAAATGTTGCAGCAAAGTAGCTAAAACCAAATGCAACAGTTGAAGTGCCAAAGCTATCCCGGGACAAGACCTCCTCCCAGCACCAAACGGGATCAACTCAAAATGTGCCCCTTTAACATCAACATGATTATGATTCTCATCAAGGAATCTCTCCGGCCTAAACTCTGATGGGTTGGACCATATTTCGGGATCCTGTTGGAGTTTCCACACGTTGACCATCAACCATGTGCCTTTTGGGACATGATAGCCCGCAACGGTGCAATCTTCTGAGAATACTCTTTGACCTCCAAGACGTCCTGCGGGGTATAGTCGCAGTGTTTCCTTTACTACGGCTTGTAGGTAGACTAGATTTGTGATATCTGATTCGTTTACTTGTCTATCCCTTCCGACAACCCTGTCAAGTTCTTCTTGTGCTTTCTTGAGAGCATGAGGATTATTCAATAATAAAGAGAGAGTCCATGTTAGCATCACAGTGGTTGTATCTGCACTGCTTGCAATTAGAACCTGCAAAATTTCTTATCACCGTCATGAGCTAGTCACTTGTAATTTTTTTTTTTTTAAATTTCTAGATGCTCTAGGAAAATCACAAGTGTTTTTAAAAGGTTTTAGAACGTGTTCTGGTTTATAGGGACTCCGGCGCTGCTTGTGGAGCATACTCAGTTGGAGTCTGCTACGAATCCGACTTATTTTTTATAGTTTTGTCACAACATCGTATTAGGTATTAGATTCGTGGAGTTCGCTTACCATTTGAATATATGGTATCAATTTTTTTTTGTCCACTACCCTAGGTAGCAAACATGCTACAAAGCAAAACACACTTTTAAACCTACTAGAAACACTTAGACCGCCCGTAGTGAAGAAAAATTTGGGCGTTTTATGCCAAAACCACGTCCCTCCATGCCCCCAAACCACCCCTTGGACGTTTTTTTTTTCAAAAAAATGTCCCAGACATTCTTAAATCCACGCCTCTTGTTCAATTTGTTGGCCAATCACATTTAATCTTCTTTTTTTTGTCCAATAGCTTTTTTTGTTGGTTTTTTTTATTTAATTTTTTACACCCCTTTTAACATAATGCCCACATCCCCGCTACACGCATGTTAGAAAACGCCCCATAATGCCCTATTGCTGACTGGACTAGCGCATGACGCAAAACCCCCTATGGTTATTTTGCTAATATGTTCTTCACTGTACCATAAAATCTAACTTACAAAAGAGTTCCAAGAAAAAATATGTGCTTACCATGACTGTTGACTTAATAATAGTATCAGAATCATATTCCTTCAGGCCTTCTGTTTCTACTGCTGATATCATCACATCAATGAAATCTTTATCCTCGACAGCTTCTTGAGAGTTCCTCTTGATACGGTGTTCTTCTAACCATTTTCCCGTCATAATATCAATTTCCTTTGCAACTCTTTTCATGGCCTTCTCATGGCCACCCAAATCCAACCATCCTAGGAAAGGAAGTGCATCTGCCGCTACAAAAAGCCCCAAGAAGTGAAAAAAATCCCTCATAACTTCACGAGACCTTTTCATCTCTTTCTCTTCTTCGCTACTCGTAGCTCCACTATACCGTTTTCCGGCAACCATTCTAAGAATCACGTTTATATTCAACTCCCCAAACCATTTCTTCATTTCCACAAGTACCTTTTTCTGCTCATCTCTTTTCTCCCTCCAAAGCTTATACAGGTTTTTGATCGAGTTATCAAGTTCAGATATTGGAACATGCTTAAGCTGCTCAAGACGACGACTTGATAACAGCTCTAACGAAACTATCCTACGTATTTCACGCCAGTATGGACCATAAGGTGTAAAACCGAACATCCCATAGTTATATCCCAAAATCTTAGCTGCTAGGAACTTTGGACGAGAGGAAACATGTACATCATGGGTGGTAAATATCTCCTTAGCAACCTGCCAACTATGCACAATCAAGACTTTGTGTATGCCGAGTCGGACCATAAAGATGGGTCCATATTTTTCGGCCATGGCTGCTAAGGCTCTGTGGGGAAGGTCCGATGATCCTCGGAATAGGTTGAAGTGACCTACTATAGGCCACGCACCACTTGCTTCAGGCACAACTCTGTGCTTTGCTGTTTTAGGTACCAATGATAAGAAGTAGAGGGCTAGAATTAGAGCTGAAGCTCCAGCTAAGAGAGTATAATCTTGTAGGAAGGAGAAGAGATCCATGAAGAGATTAACTTTTGTGTGACTTTCTGATTGTGTGATCTGAACCATGAGTTTGATACTTATATACTGAACACATATTTTTATCTCATTTCGATTTGTCTTTTCTGGAAGAAAATTAAGAGAAGACAATTAAGGTAGTGGACTTTTAGAGCAGAGCAGCCCCAATAGGGCATATTTACTCATTTTTAAGGATTGGATTTGCCTTTTCTGGAAGAAAATTAAGAGAAGACTTAATTAAGGGAGTGGACTTATACAGCAGCCCCAATAGAGCATGTGGGGAAGACGAGGGAGAGGGGTTGTGGTGGGCTCCACTCTTATTCAACCAATTATGCCTTTTTTTAAAAAATGGTTTGGGTGAAACCACCCTTTATGTTTTTTTGAACAAGAGTGGTATATGAGAGGGTAATTGACATGACACATCATGATTGGTGGGTGAAAATTTCCCCCATCTCATAAGACTAGTGGGTATGGTGATGGATCATCCTTGGAGGATGATTCATCACGTAGGCGTCACGTCATAGTCCTCCCAAGGATGGTCCATCCTCCAAAACTAGAGGGCAAAGGAGATAGTCCTAGTCATAGTCCTCTCCACCACTTTTATGTTTTCTTTTAAATCTTCCACTTTTTTTATTTTTTAAATCTTCCATTTTAAGTTTAAAAAAATTAATGAATATCCCAATACCCTATCATCCTCCACCAGATCTACCTTCTCCATCTCAAAACCCCCAAATCCTCCACCAGATCTACCTTCTCCGATCCAGATCTCCGATCATGGCGGCGTCACGGCGGCTCCAGGACCTCCAATCGCAACCAGGCAACAAAATCTCCGATCATGGCGGCGTCACGGCGGCTCCGGGATCTCCGATCATGGCGGCGTTCGGAAATCCCGATGAAGTCTTGTTCACATCTGTTACAACTTGATAAAAAGGGGCCCACCATTTGGATCGTCCTGAACGTCTGAAACTCGACGGAGACGATGATGACTGGATCAAGACGGGGGGGGGGGGGGGGGGGGGGCGGCATGGAGTGGGGGACGGCGACGAGACGGCGACGGAGCTGGACGGTCCCCATACCGTCCAGCCTAAGGGATGCACCCCCTTCACCCTTAGATGTTTTTAGGTTTTATTATTGGGTGAGTTTTAAGTGTTTTTCAAAAATGGATGTTTTTATGATGTGGTACTTGACCAGATACGTTTTTATGTGTTTTTTATGGTTTTTTTTTTAATTATTATGGATGGTCTTATCTCTTATTGTGGCTGATCTTAGTCCCTCCGTACGTAGTGGCACGCAACATAACGCCAAACCGAGATATAGCGCCGCATTGCGTTGCCGTACAACACCCCGGGCGGCGCCATACGGGGGATTCCGGCCTCCCCGTGAAGATTATAACGGCATTATAGTTAGTCCTTCACACACACACAAACACACACACACACACACACACACACACACACACACATATATATATATATATATATATATATATATATATATAGGATTAGTTTCAAAAGTGAACAACTTCTTAAGAGTGAACTAAGTGAACTAATCTTGGCCCTTAATATTTTTTTAGATTAAAAGTGTAAGATTGACATTAGCCAAATATTTTTAATTAAAATCCCTTAATTTTCTCATCTCTTAACTCTCTTTCTCTCTCTCTCTCTCTCTCAATTTTTTATTATTTCTCCATTATTTTAATTATAAGAGATTGAAGATCTTTAAATTTTGGTAGACCATCATGGATTACGACATTATCATTCTACATCTTCAGCTCATATGTTGAAGTTGATTAATGAATATTGCAGGTATTCTTATCACTCAAGAAGATAATAAAGACAAAACTATTATTTTTTTCAAATGTTTTTTTGGAAATATTATGTTTACAAATTATTTAATTTCTAAATATTCGTAGCACTCATTTCTTTATCCATAGATTTTTCGTTTTCATTAATTTCATAATTTTTATATGAATCTACTCGTGTGCATGCATAATATACTATATTATGTTGATATACAAATATGTAACCATCTGGATATAATACATAGATGTATAAAAGTCTGTACACATGTGTATAAACTAATAGCTGTGTATCTTGTATCAACTGATAGTTAGCGAGACTGTACACATGTGTATAAACTAACAGTTGTTTATCCTGTATAAACTGATAGTTAACGAGACTGTACACATGTGTATAAACTAACATCTGTGTATCTTGTATAAACTGATACTAGCGAGACTGTACACATGTGTATAAACTAACATCTGTGTATCTTGTATAAACTGATACTAGCGAGACTGTACACATGTGTATACACTAACAACTGTGTACGTTGTATAAACGGAAACTACCGAGATTTTAGGGATGGTGATTATATTGCTTAATAAATATAATTTACAGATGACAAAAATACCCTTCTGTCAATTATTTTAAAGGGAAGTTATAACATTATAATTACAATCTTGCCATTGTTTAAAAATCTCTAGATGATGTAATCCAATGGCTCAGATTAATTCACACAGTTCACTCTCAACCTAGTGTGTGACAACCCGAGTTTCCAAGGTCCTTCCTCAACACGTTACTTGTCTCACACTACCTTCTCATAATTGTTTGTGTTGTAATTGATGCATATTTGATTAACTGTTGATGCATATTTGATGAACTGTTGAACTCTGATGAAATAGTGTTGTTTGTGAATAAATTAAGAATTGTTTAGGTTTGACTTTTGTCGACATGTTCTTCGTCGCCCAAAAAGCCCACGACGAATCATGTCTTTCGTCACCTTTGGGCCGACGAAATATATCTTTCGTCATGGCCTTCGGCCCAATCCATGTATGGCCCAGTACGAGCCCGAGAGCTATAAGTATTCTTTTGTGACTTAACTGTTTTAGAAAATAACAAACCCTAACCCTCTTACTCTCTAAATCAAGTCGACGGCAGCCCACTTGTGTCTCGTCTCTTGCGTCTAGCGAATATCATTCTCCGGGTTAGTACAAACATGTTTGCTTAATCCTTGATTTATTGCGTTCATCCATGTGCAACTTGAGCATGAATCGTGTATGATTTAGAGTTGTGATAGGAAACATGTGTTATTAATTCTTGACCAAGATGAATGTGGATTGTGTAAAGTTCATGATTAAGGAATATGTTCACTGATTGATATGTAATGAATTCGAGTATGGGCTTATGATGATAAATAATTATGTGAATAATTATGTAGTTCGATGTGGCAAAAAGTATGACAAGGAAATAGGGGTACACTTGTTTCAACGCAAACAGATTAGATATCACATGCTAGTGTTCTCGTTAATCGAGGATTAGGGTTGTATGAGTAATCTGATCATGCGTACTATAATATGGAATTGATGTTGTGACTTGAACTAGACATTAATTTAAGGATTTCAAGACTTTTGAATGAGTTTGTCAGGTCCACTATATTGAGTAGGTCCAATAAGCATTTAGAATTCATATAGTTGTTGCCCAAGTCTACACGTAATTGTCTGATGATCATGTGAAGTGTAATGATGATATGAAACAGTAGGGTTTGCAGGCTAAGTCTCCACGACGAAACAGTGGGATCTCATCACAAACCGGTCACGACGAAACACTTGTGTTTCGTCACAAATTGACTTCAACGAAACATTGGGAGTTTCGTCACATAGGTGATTCGTCGTGGAAGCCTGCATGGGTCTTTCGCCGTAGGAACATGCATGGGTCTTTCGCCGTAGAGGCAAATGGCCTGGGTAGTGAAACGGTTATGTGGTTTATGTTATTGTACACTAGTGTTTGTGAAACTCTGTTTGTTGAATGATATTAATGTTAACCGAAAAGGAGTGTCTTGACTTGACTGTTGAGAATAACCAACTCACTGTTGAATGCTAATATGTGATATGCATGCTATGTGATGAATATAATCTGTGTACAATTCGTTGACTTTGTGAATAAGAACATGTGAAACATGTATTAATTGATGCAAACCTGGGTGTGTGTGTGTGTGTGACTTGAACACCTGTTATGTGATAACTATAAACTATTATACATGACAATGAGTACTGAGATTCATGAAACACTGTTGTAAGTAGAGCACTTTTATGTTAATCATTATTAAGTGACATGCACGTGGGATGTAAACCTGTTTGAGAAACGAATGCCCGATATGTGATATACAGTGATCTTAATAGCAACTGCAATCTATGAAAACACATGTACTGTTAAGTGATTGAGTTGCATGTGAAACCCATACACTTGTTATACGATTTCATGATAAAAGTTATAGATCAACGGATTGTATGTTTAACAGTTACGATGGATATAAGAGCGTGTGTCTTACTTGTATGCTACTTGTGTAACGTGTACGTTAGATACGTGATATGTGTGAACACTATACTGATTGTCTTTGGTAACCACGGTAGGGTTTGGTTGACCGACTTGGAACGGGTAAAGTAACTTGTTAAATACCGAGAAAATCTAAGGTGAGTTCACTGCTCTTTTTCCAAGCATGCGTCCCGGGGAGGGACATCTGGTAATTGTTTCGGGGAGGAACGTCGGGTTTTTGGGATGTTGGTTATTACACTCATTTCTATCATTAAGTCCCCTTACATCTACCGATTAGTTGCCGGGGAGGCAACGGGGTTATTAGTTGATAGCGCTATTAGGTTTGGCACCCTCACACCGTACCGGGGAGGACGGTCGTGAACTAATTACCTTAACCACTTAACCAATGTGTGATAGAGCATTGGGGTTTGGGCAAATAAATCTAGAGCCATATGCGGTAATCGAGTTAATAACAACATCAAATCATTGAATTGTTTTGTACCCATATCTGGTAACTAAACACGTTAACAAAACTTTGAACTCACCAGCGTCGTCTGACACACTTGTCTGCATGCTTGCAGGTCTATAGGTTTAAATCATTTGGAACTTGCTGTCTGGGAGGCTGGAGTGGTCATGGGTCGATATACATGGAATCGCAAGACGAGACTAATGGTTTACGTACATTTGATTTGTAAAACACTTAACAGATGATTTATGCTTCAGTTGTATACTACATTTAATGTTTTGTAACGCTTATGTTAATAAATGAAAGTTTTATGTGAAATGTTATTATGAGTTCAATGTGATTGGTGGCTAGATCCTAGTACGTCACACGCCTCGCGGGGGTTCCCGTGTGTGGTGTGTTGGGGGTGTGATAGTTTGGTATCAGAGCCACAGGTTATAGTAAACTTGGTTTTAAAAACGTTTTTATAAAACCAGACTATAACCGAACAAGTTCTGAATACGACCATGACCCTCAGCTCCAGACTGCAAGGTTCGTCTCTTGTTTACTCGTTGTACTGCATAACTAGTGAACACCTACATATGAAATTGCATGGGATTGCACGTTTAGCACAACAGTGTGAATTCATGTATTACTTGCATGTGTTATGTGATTGATAGTGTGGTGTTTCCCTAGACATTCACGACTCACGTTTTGTGATGTTCTTTGTTTGCTACTCGAGTTTGAGGAACCATTTGACATGAGTTAGGAGGAGCTGAGATGAGCATGCAAATCGCAATATTATTGTGGGTGCACACATAATAATAATGTGGGGTGCATGTATGTCCCAGTGAGGCTTAACAAGTGAAAAAGGGGTTCTGCTCTGTTATTTGATCAATGTGAAACGTAACAAATCTATAGGAGTCATAGCAGTGATTGTCTCCTACTCGAGCGTGATCTTTTCACTCCTCTCTGAATCCTTTCGAATCTCGATGCTATCGAGTATTACCTGAACACCCTTTTGAACGCCTAGCGAACAGTGTAGAATGTTAGGTGCTTGGGCGAACGTCCCTGGGTAGCATGTTGCAGCGTCAATGATTGGTCTATACCTCTCTCGTTCCTCTTGTTTACGGGAACTCAATGTATTGACGCCTTACATTCCGTAAGTGCGATCACTTCCGCAACACCCTAGCAACATACTGTGTATTACTCGATCAACTTGCAAGATCGAGGGGTGAGAGGATGAGCGTAGTATCTCACCGACCTCAGTATTAAAACGGCATTGGTTACCAGCAACGAACATCAGCAAATTGGCTTCAATCGAATCCTTAACCTTAGTCAGCGACTTATAGGAGTCAACACTTACGAATCAATCAAGACATGAACGATGATAATTGACTATAGAATGGAATGTGTAACTTCCCGCACAGTGAGGAGTGCCTTAGTACGTGACACGGAATGTGAAAGGATGGGCCCTGTTGGTGAGAGGTCACAGGACCCCGTTACGAGCAATGACATTTGAGGTAACAGTCACGGTGACATCAATGTACTCCTAATTGTAGCCTACAGTATGGAAACGAAGGTGACTTCGACAAAGGTTTGACTGTTGTTAAGTCAAAATGTCAACAACCAGGGGAACGATGACAGTAGTGGTAATCCTCGTTGTCACACCCCCAAAAATCCACCCGCGGAGTATCACCGCTTGGAGGCGTGACATGACCAGGATCAAGCCACCAATCATATTGAACATAGTATAATAATTATCAAAGTAGTTTGTAAAAACCCAATTCAATACAATTGATGTTCAAACCAAACATAGTTTAAGTAGCGGAAGCATAATATGAAAACCCAATGTATGTAATAAGTTCAAGTGTTATAAAGTTTAACTTAACATCCACGATCCATGCTCCACAATGACCTGCTCCTCCCTGTGGAAGCTCCATGTGTACCTAAGGTCCTGCAAGGCATGCAGCAGAGAGTCAACAACTAGTTGAGCGAGTTCACAGTTTATAGTTCAGTAATTGTAACAGTATAGTAAGCCTTGTGTTCGTTCATTAAGTCATGTATCGTATTAGTTCGTATCGCGGCCACCCGGCACATGTGCGAAGTTTAGTGTATAGTTCGCAGCATTCCTAGGCATGTGTGCGAAGATTAGTGAAAGTTTCCAAGTATTCTAGACTAGCAATATTTGTATCGTGGCCACCCGACACCTGTGCGAAGTTTTGTGTATAGTTCGCAGCCTTCCTAGGCATGTGTGCGAAGATTAGTCATATTATCGCAGCCAACCCCGGCGTGTATGCGAAGATCAGTTCTATTAGTATCACTAGTCTAGTAGTATCTTATCAATAACCTTCCTCACCCGAGGATCATATCACTAATTTCCATTATCTAGGTATGTACAAGTAAATAATCAAATCCCATTCCCACCCTGGGAACCCCATGCCTTGGCTGTGTGAACTCACCTTGGTTTGCTCGGTATGCTAACTATGTGCTCACGAATAATCAATCACGTCCTATAGTAGGCATGTATATTAAATCAGTTGCATGTCGTTTAAGTCACGAAGTGTTTAAGCAATCATCGCCATGTAGCACATAACAACTATTTCACGTTCATCAAATAATACATCATACGACAGAGTAAATCAGAACTATTAGGGTTACCGCACACACTGAGCTTACATACACGGTTAACACAACTCAATTACGTACCACATACTTGACATACAGAACAGAACTCACAGTTAAGCACTTAACAGTTAACAGGGTAAATCACTTAACAGATAACGAAACTCGGGCCAACACTTATCACAAGCAAAAGCTCGGACATGTATAATCATGAAAGGTAGGACCATCCTATGCTACAACAAAACTCGGACAAGTGGGGGGGGGGTTCCCCTTCATAAAAGTCGGACAAAGAGTCCCTAGGCACAAGTTCGGACAGGGGGGGTGGGGGTTAAAACTCGGACAGGGGTTGGGGGTCTTCACAAGGTCGGACTAAGGGTCTTGGGGTTAAAAGTCGGACCCCATATCCTCTTGCCAAAACTCGGACAAGCACACATGATTAAAATTCGGACCCCTTTCTAGGGTTTAAAGGTCGGACATGAGGCTCCAAGGTTCAGAAATTCGGACCATGATCAATAACAAGGTCGGACCATGTAAACTTCACAAAAAGTCGGACCTTTACCCTTTTAAATGAAATTCGGACTAGCATCAATCACACAATATTCAACTTCATTGTATCAGTTACATTTTATTTTTCATACGATCAGGAACCCTAATTCAGTCATACGCATTGCAGAATCCATAAACAATCAATCGATGATTAACAACAATCATTACATGAACAATCTATCGGGCATACAACTAATCATATTCCTTACTCAATAATCAGAGTCAATAAACACAGAAACATTACATGTAGAACTAGGGTTTACAAGAATTACAAGAATCAAGAATTGAGAACAATCAAGCAATCAATAAACAATTACCTTGAATTGATTCTAGTTAGAGTGTGGAATCAAGAGTGATGAATAGCTTGTGCCAATGATGAAGATGATGAATGCCAGAGAAGATCAGAGAAGTGGAAGTACGTGTTTTGTTTCTTGAGTGATGATTAGTGAAAAGGGATTAGGGTTAAGAATGATTTAAGTTTCACTAATTACTCTATACACCCTTAATTACTATCTATTACATATTACAGGCACAAGATGTACATTTCACAGTTTTATCACCACATTCAAGTATTTGTCAAATCTTTCACAAGTAACACATAACCACGCACAATCATAATACACTTTATTGTATTAAAACGTATACAGTTTCATAGCAAACTAATTGTGCAAATAAACCACTAAACAAACAGTGAACGTGCAATAAATGCGAAAATGGAATCTTGGAAACTCGAGTTGTCACATTATCCCCAACTTGAAAGAAATTTCGTCCCGAAATTTAGCATGCGGTTACTGAGGAAGCTATGTAAGTTGTGTCGTTTACTGGTTTTCCTGGGGTGTCACATCATCCCCCCGTTGATTTGGAATTTCGTCCCGAAATTCTGTAGTAGTAGCTTTAGCCTCAGTAGTGGTTGCACGGTTTTCGAATAACTGGGGATACTTGAGTTCCATTTGATCTTCTCGTTCCCAGGTATACTCTGGGCCACGACGGGAGTTCCAACGAACTCGTACAAGAGGTATCCTAGTGTTCTTAAGTACCTTGACATCCCGGTCCGTGATTTCAACTGGTTCCTCGACGAACTACAACCGCTCGTCGATAGTGAGTTCCTTAAAAGGAACTATGAGGGTCTCATCTGACAGACACTTCTTCAGATTCGACACGTGGAATACGTTGTGAACTGCACCGAGTTCAGCTGGTAGGTTTAGTCTGTAGGCTACTTTGCCTATTCTTTCAGTGATTTCGAACGGTCCAACATACCGTGGATTGAGCTTGCCTCGTTTACCAAATCGAACCACACCCTTCCAGGGTGAGACTTTGAGTAGCACTCGATCCCCAACTTGGAATTCGAGCGGTTTTCTGCGTTTATCAGCATAGCTTTTCTGGCGATCACGAGCTGCCGCCATGCGTTGTCGTATTTGTGCAATCTTTTCCGTGGTGTCCACTATAAATTCTGGACCCGTGATTTGACTATCCCCCACCTCTGCCCAACAGAGAGGTGACCGGCATTTACGTCCGTACAATGCCTCGAATGGAGCGGCTTGTATGCTGGTGTGATAACTGTTATTGTATGAAAATTCCACTAAAGGGAGGTGCTTTTCCCAGCTGTTGCCAAAATCGATAACACATGCCCGAAGCATGTCTTCTAAGGTTTGAATCGTGCGCTCAGACTGCCCATCCGTCTGAGGGTGATATGCTGTGCTCATGTCTAATCGAGAGCCAAAAGCCTTGTGCATTGCTTGCCATAATTCTGACGTGAATCGTGCATCGCAATCCGAAATGATAGAGGTAGGCACCCCGTGCCTCGAGACCACTTCTTTCAAGTAGATGTCTGCTAATGTGGAAAACTTTTCTGTTTCTTTGATTGCCAAGAAGTGAGCAGACTTGGTGAGTTGATCCACGATCACCCAAATAGTATCGTTCCCACGCTGGGATCTAGGTAGGCTAGTAACGAAATCCATGGAAATTTCCTCCCATTTCCACTGTGGTATCTTTGGTTGTTGGAGTAGGCCTGCTGGTTTCTGGTACCCCGCCTTGACTCTTGCACAGGTCAAGCACTTGCTGACATAGGTAGCGATGTGGGCCTTCATGCTAGGCCACCAATAAGTAGTTCTGATGTCGTGGTACATTTTATCCGACCCTGGATGTACCGAGTAGCGCGATTTGTGAGCTTCATCCATCACAAGTTCTCGTAAACCGCCATAAAGTGGGACCCAAATACGTCCTGTTACATAGTAGGCACCGTCTTCCTTCTGTTCTAATCGTTGCCTTGAGCCGTGTAAGGCTTCAGCCTTGACGTTTTCTGGTTTCAATGCTTCTACCTGAGCATTTCGTATTTGTGCAGGAAGATCAGACTGAATAGTGAGCTGCAAAGCTCGTACACGCCTAGGTAGAGTGTCTTTTCGGCTGAGAGTGTCACACCCCCAAAATCCCACACGCGGAGTACCACCGCTTGGAGGCGTGACTGACCAGGATCAAGCCATCAATCATATCAAACATAGCATTTAATATAAAAGTAATTAATGTAAATCATCATGACATGATTGATGTTTCAAAACCAAACATCGTATAAATAGCGGAAGCATAGTGTGAAATCTTAAAATAGTTATAAGTTCAGATAACGTTCATGATCCGTATCCCACAACGACCTGCTCCTCCCTGTGCAAGCTCCATAATGTACCTAAGGTCCTGCAAGGCATGCAGCAAATAATCAACAAACTAGTTGAGCGAGTTCACAGTAAGATCATAGTATAGTGTGCATGTTTAACTAGTGGGGGTTTCCTAGACTAGTGTGTACTAAAGGTGGGGGCTTCCCAAACCTTGTGTTCATAATACTGGTGGGGGCTTCCCATGTTTATCCTGGCTAATGAGGGCTTCTCATTAACGGTACTTACTAGACTAACTTCCGACCATGTGTTCTTCTTTACCGAGAACAGGAAAACGTACAGGGTCACGTAGGCTTTACGTGACGTGCCCTTCCCCGAGGACATGGTACGCGTGGAGGCTACGTAGGCTTTACGCAGCGTGGCCTTCCGACCTGGAAGCCAGTAGATGGTATTGGGTTACGTAGGCTTTACGTAACGTGTCCTCCCGACCCGGGAGACAAAGGGCAATTATACTGGGTTACGTAGGCTTTACGTAACGTGTCCTGACTACCTGAGGACGATGGTCTATAGTCTAGAGAATGCGTAAGTACGAGTAACTCTTTCACTATCAACATATCCAACCCAATTCCCAACCCGGGAATCCCATGCCTTGGCTGTGTGAACTCACCTTGGTTTGCTCGGCAGATACACAATAGAGTACAGGTAGCAAGTAAATGGTCAACCACGTCCTATCATGGTTATTATGCAAGTCAGGTTCGTATATAGCACGTATATTGTATCACGTATAATCATGGCAAACACGTACATGTATCATCAATCCGATAAACATTCTAAGTGTTCGGTCCAATCATTACCCGGCCCAATGACAATAAGCAGCCCAATATCATAACAGTTAAACAAATAGCCAAGTGTCCGGCCCAATCAGTTGGGCCTGTAATAGTAAAAGTCCAATAGCAACAGTCCACAAATCAAATCATTGGGCCCGTGACAGTGAAGGCCCAAACAGTGTGCGTGTAAATGGTGGTCTCGAGTCGCAACCGGCGATCTCGAGTCGCAACCGAGGATTACGAGTCATATCAGGAGGTTACGAGTCGCAACAGTAGGTTGCGAGTCGCAATGGCTGGTCTCGGTTCATCACGGTCCGGTTACGAGTCGCAACGAGACTCGCAACCGTGGTTACGGTTCATGCTGTTGTGGTCTCGAGTCGAGACGGTGAGGTTTCGACTCGCAATCTGAGTCGCAACCGTGTGTGTGTAACTGGTTTCCATAAATCCTGTAACAATCACTCCGTGATTCTAGCAAACAACTTAGGCAGTTTCACAATTCAGATCAATTAACAGTTTTTAACAATTTCATAACATCTTCAAGCATGTTCATATCATCAGTTCATATATTCAACCTCAGTTCACAATAATTACATAAACATAACCCGTAATCTAATTATATAACCGGATTCTAGATCAACCATGCCTTCCCTTAAACATGTTTGCACATTAGAATCATCACAGCCGATTACAAGCACAAGTATACAAACCGATCCAGGGTTACAACAAGAACAATTAGAAACATACCATTCGGTTATCATGCATTCATACAACATATAATCAAATACAAAATATCATCAATCGATCCAACTAGCATGTGATCCGGTTACTAACAAAATCATATAAACACGTCATCATGAACATCATACTAACCGAGATGGGAAGAGAGGGATTCAGATTCAAAAGCTTCGAAGGGTGTTCGGCAGTCTTCGGTTCCGAGCCGAGAGAGAGAGCTTGGTGTTTGTGTGTGTTCTTGATTGCCAAGATTGTGAAAACAAAAACCCTAATGAGATACATGTACGTATGGAAAGGAAGTGGGCCGAAACCCCACTTGGGCTATCTCATGGTCTCGAGTCCAATTGTATGGACCGAGTGGGTTGATGTGATTGAAATACTATTCGGTTCGATAACTTCAACACTTAATCACATAATTCACGTAACACGTATCATTCAATCAATCAATATAATCACATAATCACACTAGTTCAATGGTTACACGTAATGTACGAGACGGTAAAGTACGAGTTGTCACATTATCCCCAACTAATTGGAAATTTCGTCCCGAAATTTGGTATGCACTCACTGAGGAAGCTAGGTAAGCTGTATTGTTCACTGGTTTTCCTGGGGTGTCACATCCTCCCCCCGTTGATCTGGAATTTCGTCCCGAAATTCCGAAGTAGTAGCTTCAGCCTCAGTAGTGGTTGCATTGGTTTCGAATAACTGGGGGTACTTTTCTGTCATCCTGTCTTCGCGTTCCCAGGTGTACTCTGGACCACGTTTGGAGTTCCAACGAACTCGAACAAGAGGGATTCTCTTGTGTTTGAGGACCTTCACATCTCGGTCCGTGATTTCCACTGGTTCCTCGACGAACTGCAACCGCTCGTCGATAGTGAGTTCCTTAAAAGGAATGATGAGGTTTTCATCTGATAGGCACTTCTCTAAGTTCGATACATGAAAGACATTGTGAACTGCCCCGAGTTCAGCTGGTAGGTTCAACTTGTAGGCTACGTTGCCAATCTTTTCTATAATTTCGAATGGTCCGACGTACCGCGGATTTAGTTTGCCCCGTTTGCCAAAACGAACCACACCCTTCCAGGGTGAAACTTTCAATAAAACCCGGTCCCCGACCTCAAATTCCAATGGCTTTCTACGCTTGTCCGCGTAGGCTTTCTGACGGTCTCGTGCTGCCGCCATGCGTTGTCTTATTTGTGCAATCTTTTCTGTGGCGTCCACTACAATCTCTGGACCCGTAATCTGACTATCCCCCACCTCTGCCCAACAGAGAGGTGACCGGCATTTACGCCCGTACAATGCCTCAAATGGAGCGGCTTGTATGCTGGTGTGATAACTGTTATTGTAAGAGAACTCCACCAAAGGGAGGTGCTTTTCCCAGCCGTTGCCGAAATCGATAACGCATGCCCGAAGCATGTCTTCAAGTGTTTGAATCGTTCGCTCAGACTGCCCATCCGTCTGAGGATGATATGCTGTGCTCATATCTAACCTTGAGCCGAAAGATTTATGCATCGCTTGCCATAGCTCTGACGTGAATCGTGCGTCGCGATCCGAAATGATGGACGTGGGCACCCCGTGCCTTGAAACAACTTCTTTAAGATATACGTCTGCAAGAGTGGAGAACTTATCCGTTTCCTTTATAGGCAGGAAGTGTGCAGACTTGGTGAGTCGATCCACGATCACCCATATGGTATCATTCCCACGCTGGGATCTAGGTAAGCCTGTAACAAAATCCATGGAAATTTCTTCCCATTTCCATTGAGGTATCTTAGGCTGCTGAAGTAGGCCAGCTGGTTTCTGATATTCGACCTTGACTCTCGCACAGGTCAAGCATTTTCCAACGTACGTAGCAATGTGGGCCTTCATGCTAGGCCACCAATAAGTAGTGCTGATGTCGTGGTACATTTTATCCGACCCTGGATGTACCGAGTAGCGAGACTTGTGAGCTTCATCCATTACAAGTTCGCGTAGACCGCCATAAAGTGGGACCCAAATACGCCCCGTTACATAGTAGGTGCCGTCTTCCTTTAGTTCCATCTGCTGTCGTGAGCCGCGTAAGGCTTCAGCCTTGACGTTTTCGGGCTTCAATGCTTCTACCTGGGCATTTCGTATCTGTGCTGGAAGGCTAGACTGAATCGTAAGCTGTAGCGCTCGCACGCGCCGAGGTAAAGTGTCCTTTCGACTAAGGGCGTCAGCCACAACATTGGCTCTGCCTGGATGATACTTGATAGCTCATTCGTAATCGTTAAGTAACTCGACCCATCGTCGTTGACGCATATTCAAATCCTTTTGCTTAAGAATATGCTCGAGACTCCTGTGATCGGTGTAAATCGTGCACCTGGTACCGTACAGGTAGTGTCGCCATATCTTAAGCGCGAATACAACAGCTCCCAGCTCTAGATCGTGCGTCGTATAGTTGCGTTCATGAACCTTGAGTTGACGAGAGGCGTAAGCGATAACCTTGTCGCGCTGCATTAACACATATCCCAGTCCCCGAATGGATGCATCGCAATAAACCACGAAGTCATCTGTGCCCTCTGGCAAAGAGAGGATAGGTGCACTGCAAAGTCTATCCTTTAAGTGCTGAAAAGCAGTCTCCTGGGGCTCTCCCCAGCGATAGGTAACACCCTTCTGTGTCAGTAACGTAAGCGGCTGAGCAATCTTCGAAAAGTCTCTAATAAACCGTCTGTAATAACCTGCCAGACCCAAGAATTGACGTATCTCTGTCGGTGTACGTGGTGCAGGCCAGTTCCTGATCGAATCTACCTTGGATGGATCGACATGGATCCCATCCTTGTTTACCACGTGGCCTAAAAAGTGGACTTCACGAAGCCAGAAGTCGCATTTAGAAAGCTTGGCGTACAGCTGTTCCTTCCGAAGAAGTTCCAAAATAAGGCGAAGATGCTGCTCGTGTTCCTCCTGACTCTTGGAGTAAATCAGAATGTCGTCGATGAATACTATGACAAACTTGTCGAGATAGGGTTTGCACACCCTGTTCATAAGATCCATAAATACGGCAGGCGCGTTCGTTAACCCGAACGGCATGACAAGAAACTCGTAGTGACCGTAACGAGTTCTGAAGGCTGTCTTAGAGACGTCCTCATCTCGGACTCTCAGCTGATGGTAACCAGACCTCAAGTCTATCTTCGAATTGTAACACGACCCCTGCAACTGGTCGAATAAGTCGTCGATGCGTGGAAGAGGATAACGGTTCTTCACCGTCACCTTGTTGAGTTCACGGTAGTCGATGCACATCCTGAACGTACCGTCTTTCTTTTTCACGAAAAGTACCGGAGCTCCCCAAGGCGAAGAGCTTGGACGAATGAAACCCTTTTCCAAGAGTTCCTGCAGTTGCTTTGACAATTCCTCCAATTCCGATGGAGCTAGACGATATGGAGCGCGAGCTATGGGTGCTGCTCCTGGAGCGAGCTCGATTTGAAATTCAACCTGACGATGAGGCGGTAAGCCAGGTAAGTCTTCAGGAAACACCTGAGGAAAGTCACGTACGACTGGTATATCCTCCAATTTCTTTTCTTTCGCCGATGCATCCGAGACAAGAGCCAAGATGGCTGTGTGACCCTTACGTAAGCATTTCTGAGCCTTCAAGAAAGAGATGATGCCAACCACAGCACCACTCTTGTCGCCTTGGACTTCGAGAGGTTCCTGACCCGAACGAGGAATGCGAATAATCTTCTCACTGCATAAAATTTCTGCCTGGTGTTGGGATAACCAATCCATCCCAATCACGACGTCGAAACTACCCAAAACTATGGGAATGAGATCGATAGAGAAAACTTGACCTGCTAGGATAAGATTACAACCCTGAACTACGTGTGTGGCTTCTAGACTTTTACCGTTAGCTAACTCTACTACATGTTTGGTGGGTAAAAGTGTTGGTGCACGTTTTAGCAGTTGACACATTTTCACAGACATATAGCTTGTATCCGCACCCGAATCAAACAAAACAGTAACGTAAATATTGTCGAGGAGAAACTTACCCATGACAACGTTGGGATCGTTCACTGCGTCACCTCGACCTAGTACGAATGCACGACCACGAGCTTCATTGCCGTTGTTGTTGTTTCCCCCGTTGTTATGCCCATTGCCCTGGTTGTTGTTGTTGTTGCGGTTCTGGTTCTGGTTCAGCTGAGGGCAATCGCGTTTGAAATGACCTTCAGCCCCACACTGGAAACATCCCCGGTTTCCACGCTGTGGCTGCTGCTGCTGCTGCTGGTTCTGTGGAGCGGGTTGCTGAGGCTGCTGATTCTGATTCGCAGGCCGTGGACTCCTACAGTCTTTGGCCTCGTGGCCCATCTTAAGACACCTTTGACAACGACCCTTGCTACACGGGCCATTGTGATGTCTGTGGCAATTGTAACACTTAGGCTGACTTCCCTGATATCTCCTCTGTCTGTGACCACCAGAGGACTGCTGACTGGGGCTCTGGTAGTGGTCAGTCTTCTGTTGCTGAGCTTGAGACTGAACGGACGCTGAACCTCTGCTGGAATCTCCATCCCACTTTCTTTTACTGTCACCAGATGTAGCAGGAGTAACTGAGGTGGTGACGTTAGCAGTAGCACTAACACGCTTGGGCAGTTTATTCTGATCCACTGCCTGATCGGTGATGCGATGAGCGAGACGCTGGATTTCCTGGATGTTTTCGAGGTTAGCCGACGTCACATGGCTCTGAATTTCTGGCGCCAATCCCTTGAGATACAACTCAATGCGCTTGTATGGAGGGTCCACCATAGTAGGACACAGAACGGCCAGCTCATTCGACCGTTTAGTATACGCTTCGATTTCCGATCCAACCATTTTCAAGTTATACAGCTCGTCTTCCAGCTTGTGAATATCTTCACGCGTGCAATACTCACGCTTGATGAGTTCCTTAAAATCGTTCCATGGGGTGGCGTTAGCAGCTGCCAACCCAAGAATCTGCACCTGCGCATTCCACCAGGTTAGCGCGATTCCTTCCAAGGTGCCAGTGGCAAACTTGACCTTGCGAGCCTCAGGGCACTCGCACATTTCGAATACTGACTCTAGCTTTTCAAACCAATGGAGGAGTCCCACTGCCCCCTCAGTGCCACTGAAAGAATTTGGACGACAGTCCATGAAGTTCTTGAAAGTGCAGACAGGCTGCTGCGCGTGTTGACCTATTGTGTACGAATAGGACGAAGTTAAATACGAGAGTTAATGTAGGATCCAAAGATCCTAGTGTGTGCCTATACTGCAGGATATACTACCTGCTTGAGCTGCTGCAACTGCCGCAGCAACTTGAGCTTGAACGAGAGCCTCTAGCTGGGCTTGTGTCATGTTGATTCTTCCAGACATGATCTTCATTGTAACAAGTAGCATAGGTAAGAATAGTTCGCGAATAGGGCGATGACAGAAAAGAGTAAGCACGTAGGGATTCTCATGCTATAGTATCATGTGTATCTAAGCGTAATGCGAGCAAAGTTCTAAATAGTTCTAGCAAACAGGCAATAACATAAACCTTATTACCTAGGATGTCGAGTCTTGCACGTGGAGCGAAGCGTCGTTGTGGATCGTTGAGAGCACTGTTCTGGTTATAGTCCGGTTTTAATAAAAACGTTTTCCCATATTAAAACCAAGTTCTCTATAACCAATGGCTCTGATACCAATCTGTCACACCCCCAAAATCCCACACGCGGAGTACCACCGCTTGGAGGCGTGACTGACCAGGATCAAGCCATCAATCATATCAAACATAGCATTTAATATAAAAGTAATTAATGTAAATCATCATGACATGATTGATGTTTCAAAACCAAACATCGTATAAATAGCGGAAGCATAGTGTGAAATCTTAAAATAGTTATAAGTTCAGATAACGTTCATGATCCGTATCCCACAACGACCTGCTCCTCCCTGTGCAAGCTCCATAATGTACCTAAGGTCCTGCAAGGCATGCAGCAAATAATCAACAAACTAGTTGAGCGAGTTCACAGTAAGATCATAGTATAGTGTGCATGTTTAACTAGTGGGGGTTTCCCAGACTAGTGTGTACTAAAGGTGGGGGCTTCCCAAACCTTGTGTTCATAATACTGGTGGGGGCTTCCCATGTTTATCCTGGCTAATGAGGGCTTCTCATTAACGGTACTTACTAGACTAACTTCCGACCATGTGTTCTTCTTTACCGAGAACAGGAAAACGTACAGGGTCACGTAGGCTTTACGTGACGTGCCCTTCCCCGAGGACATGGTACGCGTGGAGGCTACGTAGGCTTTACGCAGCGTGGCCTTCCGACCTGGAAGCCAGTAGATGGTATTGGGTTACGTAGGCTTTACGTAACGTGTCCTCCCGACCCGGGAGACAAAGGGCAATTATACTGGGTTACGTAGGCTTTACGTAACGTGTCCTGACTACCTGAGGACGATGGTCTATAGTCTAGAGAATGCGTAAGTATGAGTAACTCTTTCACTATCAACATATCCAACCCAATTCCCAACCCGGGAATCCCATGCCTTGGCTGTGTGAACTCACCTTGGTTTGCTCGGCAGATACACAATAGAGTACAGGTAGCAAGTAAATGGTCAACCACGTCCTATCATGGTTATTATGCAAGTCAGGTTCGTATATAGCACGTATATTGTATCACGTATAATCATGGCAAACACGTACATGTATCATCAATCCGATAAACATTCTAAGTGTTCGGTCCAATCATTACCCGGCCCAATGACAATAAGCAGCCCAATATCATAACAGTTAAACAAATAGCCAAGTGTCCGGCCCAATCAGTTGGGCCTGTAATAGTAAAAGTCCAATAGCAACAGTCCACAAATCAAATCATTGGGCCCGTGACAGTGAAGGCCCAAACAGTGTGCGTGTAAATGGTGGTCTCGAGTCGCAACCGGCGATCTCGAGTCGCAACCGAGGATTACGAGTCATATCAGGAGGTTACGAGTCGCAACAGTAGGTTGCGAGTCGCAATGGCTGGTCTCGGTTCATCACGGTCCGGTTACGAGTCGCAACGAGACTCGCAACCGTGGTTACGGTTCATGCTGTTGTGGTCTCGAGTCGAGACGGTGAGGTTTCGACTCGCAATCTGAGTCGCAATCGTGTGTGTGTAACTGGTTTCCATAAATCCTGTAACAATCACTCCGTGATTCTAGCAAACAACTTAGGCAGTTTCACAATTCAGATCAATTAACAGTTTTTAACAATTTCATAACATCTTCAAGCATGTTCATATCATCAGTTCATATATTCAACCTCAGTTCACAATAATTACATAAACATAACCCGTAATCTAATTATATAACCGGATTCTAGATCAACCATGCCTTCCCTTAATCATGTTTGCACATTAGAATCATCACAGCCGATTACAAGCACAAGTATACAAACCGATCCAGGGTTACAACAAGAACAATTAGAAACATACCATTCGGTTATCATGCATTCATACAACATATAATCAAATACAAAATATCATCAATCGATCCAACTAGCATGTGATCCGGTTACTAACAAAATCATATAAACACGTCATCATGAACATCATACTAACCGAGATGGGAAGAGAGGGATTCAGATTCAAAAGCTTCGAAGGGTGTTCGGCAGTCTTCGGTTCCGAGCCGAGAGAGAGAGCTTGGTGTTTGTGTGTGTTCTTGATTGCCAAGATTGTGAAAACAAAAACCCTAATGAGATACATGTACGTATGGAAAGGAAGTGGGCCGAAACCCCACTTGGGCTATCTCATGGTCTCGAGTCCAATTGTATGGACCGAGTGGGTTGATGTGATTGAAATACTATTCGGTTCGATAACTTCAACACTTAATCACATAATTCACGTAACACGTATCATTCAATCAATCAATATAATCACACTAGTTCAATGGTTACACGTAATGTACGAGACGGTAAAGTACGAGTTGTCACAGAGAGCGTCAGCCACAACATTGGCTTTGCCTGGATGGTACTTGATGGCGCATTCGTAATCATTAAGTAGCTCGACCCATCGTCTTTGACGCATATTCAATTCCTTCTGCTTGAAGATATGCTCGAGACTCCTGTGATCGGTGTAAATAGTGCACTTGGTACCGTACAGGTAGTGTCGCCATATCTTGAGCGCGAAAACAACAGCTCCCAGCTCTAAATCGTGCGTCGTGTAGTTCCGTTCATGAACCTTGAGTTGCCGCGAAGCGTAGGCAATAACTTTATCCCGCTGCATCAATACACAACCAAGCCCCTGTATCGATGCGTCACAATAGACCACAAAATCATCCGTGCCTTCTGGCAATGAGAGAATAGGTGTGCTGCAAAGCCTATCCTTTAAGTACTGGAAAGCAGTTTCCTGTGTATTACCCCAACGATAGGTAATACCTTTTTGTGTCAACATTGTAAGCGGCAGTGGGATCTTGGAGAAGCTTTGATGAATCGTCTGTAGTAACCCGCCAAACCCAAGAATTGGCGTATTTCCGTTGGTGTACGCGGTGCAGGCCAGTTCCTGATCGAATCTACCTTGGATGGATCGACATGAATCCCATCTCTGTTCACCACATGGCCTAAGAAGTGGACTTCACGAAGCCAGAAGTCACATTTTGAAAACTTGGCGTACAGTTGTTCCTTTCGAAGAAGTTCCAAGATAAGACGTAAGTGCTGCTCGTGTTCCTCCTGACTCTTGGAGTAGATCAGGATGTCGTCGATGAAAACGATGACGAACTTGTCTAGATAGGGTTTGCACACCCTGTTCATTAGATCCATGAAAACTGCAGGCGCGTTCGTAAGCCCGAATGGCATGACTAGAAACTTGTAGTGGCCGTAGCGAGTTCTGAATGCTGTCTTGGAGACGTCCTCATCCCGGACTCTCAGCTGATGGTAACCTGACCTTAGATCAATCTTGGAGTAGTAACTCGACCCTTGCAACTGGTCGAATAGGTCGTCAATACGAGGAAGAGGATAGCGGTTCTTCACTGTGACCTTGTTCAGTTCGCGATAGTCTATGCACATCCTGAAAGTGCCATCCTTCTTTTTCACGAATAATACTGGAGCTCCCCAAGGCGAAGAGCTTGGACGAATAAAGCCCTTTTCCAAGAGCTCTTGTAGCTGCTTTGACATCCAGTTCAGTTGGAGCTAAACGATACGGTGCGCGAGCTATAGGCGCTGCTCCTGGAGCTAGCTCGACTTGAAACTCGACCTGACGATGAGGCGGTAGACCAGGTAAATCTTCAGGAAACACTTGAGGAAAATCGCGTACAACTGGGATATCCTCTATTCTTTTCTCTTTCGTCGCTGCATCAGGATTTTTAATTTATTTTCTTCGCTTCAGGAAACAATTGTGAAGAGAGATCTGATTAGGATTTTTAATTTATTTTCTTCGCTTCTATTTTTTCCCTATAGTTGTAATATAATCTTACAATTGTAAAACGCTAAGATACCACAAACGCCAAAATGTATATAAAAAACAATAGAACGATGGGCCATATTGTCTAAAACGCCTTGAAAAACGCCATTAAGAGAGATTTGAAAAAAAGCCAAAAACAGCATAAACACCAAAATGTTAATACAATGAAAGAATTAAAACGCCATATAATTATTAAATTTGGTTAACGCCAAAAATATTAAACCCCAAAAATAAATCAATATTGTGAAAAGCGGAACTAGAAAAGGAGAAGATAAAAGGACAAAAAAGCCCCTCTGCCCTTATCTATGCCGCGTGACACGTGTTGGGCCAGGATGCGTTCCGCCCGTTCTCACACTTTTGAGCGTTTATTTATATATGGGTGGGGTTCTAGAGTGAATACTAGTGTATTTGTAAACTGAGTGAATAAATCCTGGCCATTGATTTACATCATCAAATCTTAAAATACATTATTGTATTTTCATTATCAAATCATGGTCTTTGATTTACACTTGTGTATTGATACTCAAGGGCCAGGATTAGTTCACACAGTTCACTATCAAGGTAGTTGTTCACAAATGAACTTAACCCATATATATATATATATATATATATATACATGTATATATATATGGGGTTCTAGAGTGAACACTAGTGTATTTGCGAACTGAGTGAACAAATCCTGGACATTGATCTACACACGTGTATGGCCAGGATCTCATCAAGTCGTAAAATACACTAGTGTATTTCAACATCAAATCCTTGCCATTGATCTACACACGTGTATGGCCAGGATTAGTTCACTCAGTTCGCAAGCTACACTAGTGTTCACTCTTGAACCTAATCCTATATATATATATATATATATATATATATATATAAGGTATGGATAGTGTACATTAATTCAAAAGTGTGAGAAGTGTTTTACCATTAGATCTTTGATCTAATGGTCAAGATCAATAGGGACCAAATTATAAATTGTGTTTTAATTATTTGGATTGATTTTAAAATCTTATGGGTAATAGTGTCTTTGTATATGTTTCAAATTAGGTAACCTCTCCAAAATTTTAGCGATTCACTCCTAAATTCTAGCGATTCAATTTTAAACTTATTTTAAAATTCAGACATTCTAAAAATCCAAAAATATGTAACTGCTATAAGAAATATATAACACTATACATCTATCATATAACACTATATAACACCGTATAACATCATATAACACCATATAACACTATATAACTATATATAACACTATATATCTATCATAGACATGCTATTAGATAAATATAACACTATAACACTATATAACTCTAAATAACACTATATAACACCATATAATACCATATAACACCATATAACACTATACATCCATCATATAACACTATATAACATCAAAAAACACTATATAACACCATATAACACTACGTAACACTATATAACACTATATAAAAATATATAATAGTATACAGTTCTGAACGAGATGACACAAATTCGTAGATTAATTCTTAATTCGTATTCCTATAATTAAGGGTTGCGGTTATGGAAGGTTATCAGTTAATTAAATCAATAATAAAATTAATTGTTTACCCTTTTAAATTAATTTAGATTGAGGACACATGTCATCACCACAATATTTCTCACCATTCTCACACTTTTAGATTAATGTAAAGGATCCTCTACATATATATATATATATATATATATATATATATATATATATATATATATATATATATATAATTGAAGGGGAATGATCCGTTAGAAACCACCCTTTATTACGAGAACCAATGTGGACACAACAAAAAATACCTAAAAAATCTAAAAAACACAAAAAAGTTTTTTTTTAATATTTCTAATAAAAAATCGCTACTTTTCGTTATCAAAGTTTTCTTTTTATAACGAAAAGTAGCGATTTTTTTTAAAAAAAAGTATTATTTTTTTTGTATTTGTTAGATTTTTTTTAGGTTTTTGCGGGGTTTAGCTTTATAGTTTAGTTTTTAGCATTTAGCTTGGGTGGGGGCGGGGTTTAGGTTTTTGGGGGTGGGGGGTTAAGTTTTTTTTAGGTTTTTTTTTTTGGGAGGGGGGGGGGGTTAGCTCTATGGTTTAGTTTTTAGCATTTAGCTTGGGTGGGAGGGGGTTTAGGTTTTTTGGGGAGGGGGTGGTTAGGTTTTGGGGGGGGGGGGGGTGAGGGGTTAGTTTTGTTTAGGTTTTGTGTGGTGGTGTAGTGTGTTTATTTTGTGGTGTTCACATTGGTTCTTGCGGTTCTCGCAATAAAGATGGTTCTCTCATGAACCCTACCTTATAATTGAAAGGGTATAACCACACTACATACTCATGTGAAATAATCCCCTCTCTTACGCAAATGTCATGTGTCGAATAATCCATCATAATAGGAGTGAAGGAGGGTAGCCACTACACATGGCCTTATGTATGTGATGAGTATGTTTCCTCTTTTCTTATAATTATGGTTCTATCCTTCTATAGTTGTAACACCCTATTTTTTTTCAACCAAAACTGGTCCCAGATTGCTTCTTTTAAATAAGAGCGAAAGCATTTATAATAGAATAATGCGATAAAACAATCATATTTAAAATTCAAAATATATATTTACTTTATAAGTTGAGTAAGTTTACATCAGAACAACTAATCTAGATAAACCATAATTTATACATAAAAAGTGGGTTATAAACATATGTTCGATCCTTAAACGTACTGAGGCTCGACTTGACTCCTTCAACCCCGCACTGGTGATTTACCTGAAAACATTATTTAAACAACTATTAGCCAACGCTAAGTGAGTTTATAAATCGACTATAATGTATTTTAGATCACAGTTTTATCCACCCCACTATATTCCACTTATGACAATTTTATATTTAACTGTGATTTTTAACAACTATTCACCCGACGGTGATATAACGATTGACCACTTATGGTGGTTAAACGACTGGTTAACCAATGATAATATAACGACTGATAACCCGACGGTTATTTTAACAACTTGCAACATGAATTTTGTGGCATCAACTGTTTTCTCCCCTTTAACACAACTAACATCATTTTATAATTAATTATGAAAAATCATAACATATATCTTGGGGCGGATCTACCCTTCAAGAAGGGGTAACCTCCGTTACCCCTTGACGCCCTGATGTTAGTGTAAATTTTGGAAAAATTTAACCTTTTTTGTTTATTCCGTTACCCGTTTTCTTTGAAACGTTGCCCCTATAATAATTTTCTAGATCCGACACTACATATATCACTAACTATACTATACACATAACATATAACTGATGACACATTAAATGATGTTAGGGGAGCCTTGAGAATTCACCTGGAGGTCTAGCAAAACCCATTTGTAAATCCTCTCAAATGCTTTCTATCTCCTATAACCAATATTATATATAAACTTTAATATCTAGTACCCAGGCTAAATAATAATAATAATAATAATAATAATAATAATAATAATAATAATAATAATAATAATAATAATAATAATAATAATAATAATAATAATAATTTATAGAAAACCTGAATATGTTCGGTAATTATTTTACCTCTACTGCTTGTGATTAGAATATAACAAGACCCGTCACCCGTTGTTCTCTTTGTCGGGTTCAACACAATTATCCGGTACCACCACTAGAACCTCTAACTCTGAGAGTCTTTCCTTTAGGCTTTCAGTATCCACACATCCCCCATTTTTATTTGCACATCCCTAACCCTACAGGAAGCGTATTGGGCTATATGGTTCCTCTGAGCCCAAGCGTATTGATCTATACGCTTCCTATTGGACAACTTTTCAGAAGCTTTGCAGACACTTTTCAGATGCTTTTTAGGCAATGATTAGGGACCAGAGGAAGTGTATTGCCCTATACGACCCTAGAAGAATTTTCCTTTTCACACGCATCACATATTGCTCTTACCAAACTTTTTTTTTTTAATTTAAGTTAGTTTTTTTTTTATAAAATAATGATGTTTTTTTGTTAAATTTTTGTAAACAACATAGTTAAATTAAGCAATCCAAACAAATTAAATATATACATACATTATAACTTACCAAAACAAACATATCCTATGGAAACCGTATTGCTCTATACGCTTCATATTCGAGTCACTTTTGCAGCTTTTCAGTGTTCTGAACTACCTGCATGTCAGAGCATATTTGTTCATCGTATCAATATGAAGCGTATTGCACTATACGCTTCCTATTGATTTAATTAGTCCACCAACCAAAACCCTATGGGAAGCGTATTGTTGAATACACTTCCTGGTAACTGTAAAGGAATCGTATTGGCCAATACGCCTCCTGTTGAACTCAGTTTTCAAAAGTTGTCGGTGCTTTTCAGGTCTGACTTTCTGCACTACCTGCATGGCAGAGAGCAGGAGGTTTCAGTAAGCAAATAGGAAGCGTATTGGCCTATACGGTTCTTATTGGTTTAGCATTTATTGCTTTTAAACCTATAGAAAGCGTATTGTGCTATACACTTCATATTGAGGGATGTACACTAATTTTTGGGGGGTGTCTAGATACCATGACCCTTCCTTTATCTCATAATACCCACTAAATTATTACTATTGTTTTTTTTTTCTTATTATTCCAATGTGCATTTATATCAAGTTTCAAGTTGATCCAAATTCACAGGTGGTTTTCTTATTATTCCAATGTGCATTTATATCAAGTTTCAAGTTGATCCAAATTCACAGGTGGTTTTCTTATTATTCCAATGTTCATTTATATCAAGTTTCAAGTTGATCCAAAATTCACAGATGGCAGAAGGTTGTTTTTTTTTTTTTTTTTTTTTTTTTTTAACGGCAAATTTGGATCACTGACGGACCACTGGGGTATCATCGTGTCACCAGCGGAACCACCCGATCATTCCATCTCCAATAGCATAATGCCTACACACCAATTTAGGAGGAAACCCAATATGAGAAAAACCCCTTGTGGGAATTGAACTCAGAACCTATTGATTCCAAAGTGTTATCCCACCTTCAAAATGCCACTAGGCTATAAACCATTGGCTTGCAGAAGGTTAACTAGTTACCGAAAGGTGCCATTTCATAAAGTTTAATACCGGTTAGTGGCCTTTGTAAAAATGGCAACGTGGCCATGCATGATTGATGGCTTTATTTTTACGTCACCTTCTTCTATAACTTGATAACTAAGAAATCACTATTATATGTATTTATGAATTAATTAATTATATGTATTTTATTTAAAATTATTGACGTTAGATTATATGGGTCATACGACCAAATCTTAATTTCAAGCATTTCTGCATTCTATCCTTTTAACTTATGTCAATTACGTGGCATTCCTACGGGTATACAACTAATTGTTATTGCCATCCTTCCTTGCCAACACGATCATGGCCTTCTCCTAAATTAAACAGTATGCATGCAGTCAAGTCAATCTCAACCGATGCTACCTCAATTTTCTTTCCTCCCTCAGATTCCACATGAGAAGCTCCTCTTTGTATATATGGGCATAACCATGGGTTTCGTTTGTTAGAAATTTACAATAAGAAACTGCTTTTTTATCATTATCTGGATCTTAATCACGAGGAACATGATGTTCTAACCAGTGGCGGATCCATAATTTTTTTTTGACCGGAGACAGAAATTGGTTGGTTAAACGAAGGCGTGTCAAAACAAGTTGAGTCAAAATAGGTGGGGTAAAACCAATTCGTATTTATCCACTTAGTAATATTGTAAATCTATTCATACTTTTTTAGTTCGTAATACGATAAATTCAAGAATTAGGAACTTGGGCATTTGAGTCGTCCAAAATTAAATGGCTAGCGCACCTGGGCTTAAAAAAGAAAAAAAATATTCTCCTGCAAATTAAATAGTTTTGATAAGTTTTCATTGAAATTGCAACTAATTAATAATTACCATATTAATTAAATAATAATTCAAAGTATATTTATTTGTGTTCAACATGTGTTAACAAGTTTACGCCTATTGTGGCACACGAGCACCACCAACGCGAGCCACGTCGGCCAAATAACGGTGGCGCACACCACAACAACCCGCCGCTAGCACGAGGGGGCTGACCCGGGGCGAGCATCCTCACAGGACGAATTGGTTGGAAGGGTGGGGGCCAAATCTTTTATATAACCTATATAATTCCTCATCTCTATCATACAAGTCACACTCTCCAAAAATTCTCATCTCTTTTTATAAAAATCAGATTTTTACTCAACAAAAAAAATGGAGTGGAATGATTTTTCTTCATCCGATTCTTCCGAGGAAGACGATCTCATTATGGAATCGGGTAGGATGGTTCTATTTGGTCGAGCGGTCTTAAAGGCGACAACGGCTAACGAGACAACCACCACTTGAACGTGATCGAGAGGGAGCTAACTAAACATTGATTCGTCACTATTTTAGCCCCGACCCGGTATATGATAAAGAACATTTTAGGCGCCATTTTCGAATGAGTAGACAATTATTTATGCATTTAGCGAATGATTTGTCTGAGCGATATCTTTTTTGTTCAACAAAGCTTTGATTCAAGAGGTAGAATCGGGTTCACCTCTATACAAAAATGTACCGCCGCTGTACGTCAACTAGCATATGGGATTACGTCAGACGCAATGGAAGAATATCTTGAAATGTCGGAGAAAATTGCGCACAATTCACTTATTTTTGTTTTTGTTAAGGTATATACATTTTTACCTAAATTATATTTTTAAAAATGTTAAGTTTACATATTTACGTAAATTATATGTAAATTATTTATCATTACGTAGGGATCATACCATTTACTCATGAATATATTTCTGAAAACCAATGTTATATGATATCCAACGCATATACGAGGTTCACGGTGAAAAACATGGTTTCCGCGGAATCATCTGTAGCCTCGATTGTATGCATGTTGGAAGGGCAATATGTCCTACGGCTTGGCGAGGTCAGTTCCACCATGGTGATCACAGCGGCCCAACAGTTATACTTGAAGTGGCGACCTCGCATGATCTTTGGATTTGACATGCATTTTTTGGAGCTGTCGGGTCAAATAACGACCTAAATGTTATCGATCAATCCCCAATTTTTGATAACCTTATCGACGGGTTGAGCCAACACAATATTTTTTATGCAAACGGGGAACATTTCAAGTACGACTACTACCTGGTTGACGGTATTTACAACGATGGGCGACACTAGTTAAAGCTTTTTCGTCTACAATCTATACTATATAATAAAAGAAACCATGTTAGGGACACATGGCGCTCTATGAGGCATTCTTAATTATTTTTCTAAATATTTATTATGGAAAGTTAATTATTGATAATATTAAATCTAAAATTTAAAATTTGTAGAAGAGATTTTAATGATAAAGACAAAGATAACTGATAATAATATATTAATTATTATAATCATATATTAATTATTAATATCTATACTATATTACTAGTGGGGTGCCCGCGCGATGCGGCGGGAAACACAAAATGTTTGGTTTGTTAAGTTTTGAGTCTCCATTTCCACTGAAACCAAAATTATGGTTTAGTGGATTTTAAAACAATTTGGTTTCGTTATTGTGTCTATTTGGTTCGGTTTTTTCAGTTATCCATCAAACCAAAACCTTTGCCATGGGCCAGTAGGGTGTGCATGACTCTATAGGATGCAAATTGAAGTTAAGAACTTTTTTGGTGACTATTTGGTTTAGTAATTTTTAAAATGCTCTTATGTTATGCCCTTGTGTTATGGTTATCTTATCCATTATTAGATTTAATTATCCTTCGTTGGTGGTTGTTTAGTTTGGTTTGTGAAAACCTTTAGGATTTCATTATCCATGGTTCGTCCACACAATCTAACATGCCTTAAACAGTAGGAAACACGTGTAATACAGCGGCAACAACAATTACAATACGGTACTCAGTTTCTTCTGGTAAATCCTCTGGATATATTGCATGGTGCATTTGTTAGTTTTCTTATTCGTATAATATTTTACAAAAGTTTATTATGTTTATTTTTTTTATGTTTCTTAAATTTATCGAGTTAGTAGGATGAGTGTGATATATCTACGTCTAGGGAGAAGATCTTTAAAGTACATATCCCATATTTTAATATTAAAAAAGTGCGTTGTGAGAGAATAAAAAAATTAAAGATTTTAGTGAAAACTAATATGTCACTTATATTAAAATATAACACATTAAAAACTAAGTTACTAAAATACATGTAGCAATGTAGATATAAAACATGACTGATAGATTAATTGAAATTTCAAGGAGACCATATAAAGATTCAAATATTTGGTGAAGAGATTGAGGTTCATGTTTTTATATCATACTTTATTAATTTTGAAAATTGTCATGTATATTATAAAGGAGTGCTTGATACCCATCAACCTTAAGAGTGCCAACCATTAACGTTTTGCTTTCAATCTACTAAACCTTGTGTAGAATGAACATGAATTCTTCGAGTTGTGGAATAAAAAGAATAATCTCAATCGTTAGACCATTGTTTGTGGCATGGAAAGCTACCCACATCATGTAATAAACCATTTTAGTAGTAGCTATGAATGATTTTATGCATAGTCAACTTATGATATATTGTATGGTACTTCTGTTTACCCCATATTTCTAGAGCTGATGAGTGGCGACAAGAATACACGGTCAACACATATATCTTTTGACTTTTGATGTAAAAAGGCTACATTATGAACTTCAAGATTGATACTGATTCTTGACGTTTATTAGAAGAAAATTGGTAATCAATTAAATATACAAACAAATATAATTGGAAATTTATATAATTAAATAAGTAACAAAATCCATCTTCAATTTGAAAATGTAAGGAATTATTTTGACTTTATATGTCAAAGCGTACATCTTTCTCTTAACATGTATCACATACTATGAAAGTATAAAGCAGGAAACAATTGGACTCCAATAACAAGGTATGGCGAACTGGCAATCTTAATTCTTAAATCGTTCATATGAAAACTGGTTAAACTGGGTTGGAATTTATTTGATAACGGGTCAAGTATAAAGGTTTGAACTTTCCTTATATACTTGCAATCCTAGGTGCTGTATAATCTGAAATAAATACGCTACCAAGTTAATGATACAAGTGCTATTCATATCTAAAATCTAAATATAAACATGAAAAAAAAAAGTTGGCAACTCAAAAAAACCCGACCCGACTTGTTTAGACCCAAACTCATTTTAACCCGTTACTCAACCAACATGTTTAGCCACCTCTAAAAACATAGGGTAAAATTTCTTCACTTGAATTCAAGAAAGAAACTACCTTTTGGATTATCATCATCATCGTAAAACCGATGGTTCTTCAGCCTTGAAATCAAGTCAAGGGCAACATATTGTTTAGCATCTTTCTCTGGCAGAGTTCCGACTTCTTCATGTGCTTCTCTCTCAATTTCCCTAACCTAAACTCCATTACAGAAAACCCAGATTATGTTTCCTAATTACATCATCCCAAAAACCCAAAAAATCTCCAAATCATCTTATACTAAAACAATGCCAAAAAAAATAAAAGTCAAGTAGACTTTTTAATGTATAGCCTTATTCATACCCTTATATAAACCTTAGTATAAACTCTTCATTGTGATTTCACAATTTTCTTTGTTTTTATATTTTATATATTTTCTAATTTTCTAATTTATTAATATTTTACTGGACTGAAAGCAAAAAACAGAAAAACAACAAGGGGAAATAAATTAGAACACACTAAAAGCTGCCATGGCTAGAACTGTAACAGTACATACCCTCCTGCAAACACGATTATCCATTGTTGTTGGTTTTTTTTTTTTTGTTCTGGCGATGCTTATGTGCCAACTGGGCAACCTAAATCCCAGCTGCCAAGTTCATCTCATCGCCTACTTCTAAACCTGAGGAACAACAGAATTAACTTCGACGTTTAACACATAATAAAAAGAGGGACACCAATGATATTTTATAATGTCTAAAGAAGCTAACCATGCATGCAAGCCAAGATGGGAGTGACCAAACCACGAAAACGGAAAACCTTTTACCAGCCATTGTTAACACACCCACAGTATTCTCTAGATTAGACTGCAACAAATTAGCAACAAAAACATTTAAGCTAATCATCTGAAACATGTAAACTTTGTTACTGATAAGTACTTCAATATAATCATTGTAAACAGTATGCACCAAAGCTATCACTGTACACCCCAGGCACCCACCTTTCTAGAGCTCAAGACAATTCTAACAAAGCCTAAAACACACCGTGTTAAATGAAAGTTAGCCCTAATCAGTTAATGTTATCGAAAAGCACAAGCTTAATATCAATTGAATGAACAAATCTGAGTACCACACAGTTAAGTCATATCTAAAAACCTTAATAGCTGCTCTACAACACCAAAGGCACGTGTGCCTAGGCACCCAGACAAGGCGAGGCGCAACTAAATAGCCTTGAGTTCAGTGAGAAGCAGCAAAACTCCCTTGAGTGCAGCACAGCGCAAAGGTACACTGAACCAGAAAAAACTTGTCTAAGCCAGCTAAAAAGTCTATCTGAACCGGCCAAAGGTAGTTTCAAACGGTCTGAACCGGTTCGAAGGAGGACCTGACGTACGCCTTGCTTGTCTAGGGAATGCGCTTTTTAAGGGTCTGCGCCTAGGCGACAGGGTTGCCATTTGCGCCCTGAGTATGCAAGAGCCTCAGAAATAATTGGGACCCAAGCATCCTTTGGATGTCATTTTTAGTGACCTAAAAACCTTTGAAGTTTAGCGCATTTATCTTTTTAAAATAAAATAATTAGGTTGAATGAAAGACAAAACCTTTTGGCAGTTGGTACACTTTTCACACCCACGGAGAACCTCGGTTAGGAGCCGATGACTGCATCACCAATGTTACATATTTTTTGCCCAAAAATGCAGCTGAAGCCCAGATGTTGAAGATGGCTATAATCTTGAATTAACCTAAAAATCAATGAAATAATAAACCAGTAAATTTGATATTCAAGAAAAAGTAATCACTTTAGAAGATCAATAAACCAAACCCTGCAAATCCCAACTCACAAACCCGACCAGACCCAGATGCCCAATTGTACCCATCAAAAATCAAACAATCAATCTATGGCTACCAAACCACAACCGAACAAACGAAGCAAAAAAAAAAAAAAAAAAAACAAACAAACTTATAAACTTAGAATCATCAAATACACATGATTAAGGCTCAAAAAACTGGATAAAGTACCATTTTTTCACCTACCATTGGACCATTTTTTTTTAATAAAATTAATGATAAAGCTTGTATCATTAGTCTTTGTCAACACACATTGGCAAGAAAGAACCCATGAGTTGAGAATTGAGATTCAGTTTACTACCTTCAACCTCAAACAAAATACCAAAAGCCCATGTCTGGGATTGTTTCCACGAATCTTTACAACCTCATGGAACCACCGATTTTGGTGTTGAGTTGACCTTTTCCCATTGTAGCCGGTCCTTGAGCCAAAATCTGCAGAAAAGTGGCACCTTTTAAAAAAATTAATAAATAAATAAATACACACACAATAATTGACTCATCAATTGCTTAACCATCAGTTGATACACACATTGGCAAGAAAGAACCCATGAGTGGATGTGGCCGCTGCTTAACCACCATAGAACACCCACATCATCTTCTCCGGTTATCACAACATCACAATCTTCATCTCCAATGATTTGTTCCACCAACACCATCCAGCCGTGGGTAAAACCCACCAGAACCGTCGTTGGAGATGATGATTGAATCCCAAATCTCAATTTGATATTAAACGTGATATGTTTCTTCCTTGGTACCCATGAGTGAAACAATTTTTGACAAACAATCTGTATGCAAATGAAATATATATATATATATATATATATATATATAAGGCAGAACATACAATTAACATGATCAAAGAACGCATCCAGAGGTAGCCATGCCGGAGATAGGAAGAAGGTGGAGAAAGTGGCGATGACATCTGAGAAACCCTGAAAGCTTCTTTTTTTATTTTTTTAACGGCGCTGAAAATACTCAATTAGGGTTTAAATTTTGAAATAAGATTTGGGTTTTTGTTGTTTGCCATCTGAATTCGGTTGACCTGGTATCTCTAATACTATCTGGACCTTTAAATGTGGAAAAGAGGTTTATTATTTTAATCTCTCTATCGATTTCATTTAAGAAATGTCACTCATGTTTTCACGCGTACATTAAAGCATTAACGACTTGTACATTTTAATTCGTGCATTGATATTGAACAAGACAACTACCGAAACGTCGACAAAAATGTGTAGGTCGTCATGCTATCTTTGGATTTTTTTTAAATAGTTTAGTTTATAAGATATGTCAATGATACGTAAAAAAATATAAGTTTGTTGTGGATGGTTGAATTGTAACTAATTATCTATAATTTTGTTAAAACCTTAGGGATTAAAGTGTAATAAGTTTAGGGGCTAAAAATAAATAGTGTTTAAAAGACTAAACTATCCTCATTTTAGGGGTCTTTTTATAAATAAAGGTGGAAGAAGTTCTTATTTTTTGGGTATCTTAAAATACCCCTCCCTCATGCATTATAATATAGTATAGATAATGCATGAGGGAGGGGCATTTTAAGATACCCAAAAAATAAGAACTTTTCTCCCTCTTTATTTATAGAAAGACCCCTAAAATGAGGGTAGTTTGGTCTTTTAAACATTATTTATTTTTTAGCCCCTAAAATTATTACACTTAAATCCCTAAGGTTTTAACAAAATTATAGATAATTAGTTACAATTCACCCCTCCATAACAAACTTATAATTTTTTACGTATTCTTGACATATCTTATAAACTATACTGTTTAAAAAAAAATCCAAAGATAGCATGACGACCTACACATTTTTGTCGACGTTTCGGTAGTTGTCTTGTTCAATATCGACGCACTGATTAAAAGGTACAAGTCGATTATGCGTTAATGTACAAGTAATTAATACTTGTGATCTAATGTGCCTAATCTACAAAGATGGTCTCCATCTATGCAAACAAAAACAAAAGGAATTAAAAGTACCGTAACATAAAATGAAGATATTACCTGTCACATTTTATTTTATTAAAACTGCCTAATATCTATACTTAGATATATCTTATAAAAACTTAAAACTAACCACAACAAACTTTCTAAATAAAAGGGTGGCAAATCTAAAATTAAACACTAATGCACTTCTATAGTTACTACTATAAATAAAGCAGGACACTCCTATATCTATTGCTAAACAAAGTTAAAAAATGGATCCAGTTCTGAATTCATTGTTGCAAAAGGTCAGTTTTGTTATATCGCAACAGTGAATATTTTTTTTCTTTTATTTACTTTTATGTGAATGTTAACTTATTTGATTTTTCAGATTCAGTTGCATGATGAACATGCCAATTTAAACAACACATTTTTCGAACAACCTTCTAAGGTATTGATTTTGCTGGTTTTTAAGTATTATTTTTGCATATATCTTTCATTTTAACATGTTCGTTATGTTATTATATGTGTGTTTTATTGCAGGATGATGGTGATAAAAGTATTGATATTATTTCTTATGATGCAATGTTTAGTCCATACAAATCTAATATTTAATGTGAATTTAGTTTAAGGTTTATTTAATCTTTTTTTAACTTTTGTATTCGATTTTTGTCATTTATAGGGATCAGAAGTTTGAGACTCAAATGAAGAGATCCAGGAGACTCTCTTAATGGAAATGGAGTGAGGTTATTAATTTAGACGATTCTGATGACAATGACAAAGAAGATGAATTAGAAGATACTGTCGACTCAAGCACAAATCAGAAAACCGGATTAAAAATACGTCGAGTGTCAATTCAGAAGCGGAACAAATTTCATGCAGTCTAATATGAAATCTATCAAGTGTTTTTATATATATAGTTTTTTCATGTTCAGTTGTTATGTTTGACCTAAAAGTATGAATAAAGTTTATTTCATATTTGAACTTTATCTTTGGTGTTAATATAATGCAGTTATTAACCATATTAATAAAGTTCAAAATAAAGTTAATATCCTAAATTTACAAGTCAACTGAACTTATATAAGTTAATATCCTAAAGTTGCAATAAATACATATTGCATTTAGATATAGTGAAGCTGAAATTATAAAATATTGCAGTTATTCTTGGATATTAATCTAATAATTTGCATTTCTTAATTAAAAAGTAATAAAGTAATAAACTTTAAAGCTAAACTAAAAAACTGAACTTACTATGATATAAAGTTAATAAAAAAATAATTATTTTATAAACATTTTTATAACAAGTAATCTAAATAAAATACTCCAGAAATTTACAATCTTTACTAGATAAATTCTAAACTGTGTTGCAAATTTTTAAGAATTATAAGTTCAACTGTATTGTTATAGATAATATTAGTCAGTTCTAAAAGAATTATTTACCAACTTGACTAGATATATAGTAGTAGATTGTGTTGCATGTTCTAAAAGAATTATTTACCAACTTGACTAGATATATAGTAGTAGATTGTGTTGCATATTTTTAGGAATTATTAGTTAAAAGTAGACTCATATAGATAAGATTAGTTAGGAACTAAAAGTTTGAACTTAGTATGATATAAAGTTAATAAAGATATAAACTCTTATCATCCTATTTTTTTTTATAAAAACAATTATTGAAATTTTATAAATATAAATATTTTTTATTTGTAAAAAACCAAAATTTAACAATTTAAGTTAAAGTGCTAAAACGTAATTACGAGTCAAATATTATTTTTTATTTTTATAAAAACGAAAATTTTAAACTTAAAGTTTATTGGATGGGTACTACATGGATATTTATAAAAAGTTATGAACTTTAAAGAATAAAATTATACTTTGTCATTTAACCAATAAAATAAACAAACTTTACAATTATAACAACTTATCTTTTATTTTTTGTCTTTTGATTATTAATTAAAAAAACAATATTTTTTGTCTTTTTATTATTAATTTTTATAAAAAAACAAAACTTTTACATATGTGTAAACTTATGACATATATCCACCACAATAATGTTATCATAAATATTATACGAATAAGGAAACTATCATAAACGAGTGTCGCAATGCAAAGTGTCGCCCCCGCCGCATCGCGCGGGCACTCTGCTAGTCTAAAAAAATATATCAGCGTTTTAAACATTTTGAGTTAATTACATAGTTTGTCTCTGTGGTTTGCATAAAATAACATACTTAGGTACTAATAGTTTAAAATCACCTTCCAGGGTATTAATTTTTCATTTTGTAACGTTTGAAGGTATTAACTTCTAGGGTATTAACATAGTTAGTCCCTATGGTTTGCACAAAATAACATACTTAGGTATTAATAGAATGTGATTTTAAACCTACAAATAACGTTAATACCTCCAAACGTTACAAAATGAAAAGTTAATACCCTAGAATGTGATTTTAAACTATTAGTACCTAAGTATATATTACTTTGTGCAAACCACATGGACTAAATATGTAATTAACTAAAATATTTATAAAGATAAAGATTTTATTTAATTGGTAGTTTTAATCATTTTTTTATTTGATGATAAGGAAAATGATAACTGATAATCACATGTTAAAATAAAAATATTTATTTTAATCAACTGTTTCGTTAAAAGAATTTATTCAAAACATGTAGAACCTATATATTTTTTTATACATGTGGTATAACTAGAATCCTACTTTTAATAAAGGATTCTATTATCCCGTTTTACATTTCAATGAAATAATAATAATATTACATCATAATATCTAGCTTATCTCTTGTATATTTAATATCTTTTACTAAAATATTTGTTTTTTTTCTGTTGATTATCCAACATCGAGTAATACGTAAGTTTCTAGCCTAATAATAAATAAAAAAAACAAAGTAAAATGTTATAAACCATGTAATACACAACTCTCTAACCTAATAAAAAGAGATGTTACAATAAGTAAATAGTACCTCAAAGTTCATTTTGTTAGAAAACACATCTTGATGACTAAATGTGTTAACGGGTTACATTATTCGTTTAAGACATGTGTTTATTCAAATCGTGCAATACACGAGTTTTTAAAAGATGTAACTATTTTATTACTTAGTATATAAAGTTATATTTATTCAACCAGTGTAATACATGGGGTTCTAACCTAGTTGATAATAAACGAAAGTACTTTACAAAGGAACAAGAACCAACAAGAAAGGATATTGAAAGAGCGTTTAGAGTTTTAAAGAAAAAAATTATTTGATTGCCAACCCAATACGGTTCATGACACGAGAGAAAATAATGGACGTCGTCTACACTTGTCTAATTCTACATAACATGATTCTTGAGGACCAAGGTATGACTATTGTCCAAAACTATCAAGGTGATATCCCATGGGGTGAATCGACAATCTTTGATGTTCAAAAACTCCAAAACATGAACATTATCAAGCACCGTGAGACACACGGAAACCTTCGCCATGAGTTGGTCGAGCATTTATGGGCTAGACGACCAGATGATCTTGTATTAGAGTAGTATTATTTGTGGTTTGTAGTTTTTATTTCTTTTAGTGTGATATTTTATAAAAATATGTTTTGTACGAATATTTGTTTATAAAGTTAGAAAGAATAAAAAAAAATCGATCAAGTCCCAACTCACCTGGACCGTAACAGGGCGATAAAGGTTTAGGAGTGACTTTATCAAGTGCATAATCAGCATCCAGCGTCAGATACGTTAATATTATGGGATGAATCCTGATGATCAGTTTGGTTAAAGCTAACCATTACGGTAGTCTCACGTATAACATTGTTAAAGTGAAATTAAATAACAAATTAACTCTGACATTAATTGGACTTTTGTTTTAATTGAAAAGCAGGGTATGGAGAGCCTTATTCCCAAGGGGATGGGCCGTCACGTCAACGCTACATAGGCTCGGCTTGGAGGGGATGGACCTAGGGGGTGGGGGATGAACCCCTTTATATATACATATATATATATGTGTGTGTGTGTGTTAGGAGAGAGGAGAGAGGGGCGTCGAGATCGGCTGTGGGCGGACAGTCTTCACGGGGATGGGGCGGCGACGGGGCTGGGGGTGGAAGTTTGGGGCGGCGGCGGGAGGACGAGACTGGGGACGAGCCCCATACCTTCTGGTCTTATGAAGAGCATGTGCAGATGGATGGAATAAATATAAAAAGATAAACTGGATGGAACAAATTTAAAAGACTAAAAGAGGATGACAGAAGGAGTTGGACTTCAACGAAAAACTCATGTATAAATATGGGCTGGACGGTGGGCCTGTGCCCACCGTAGTTAACGAATGAATCCACCTCTCCTAACGTCCTAGATTCCGCGCTTTCTTAGTCCGCTAAGATCGTGAGGTATGGTGGGGCGGGGGTTTGGGGCATGGGTTGACACGTGGCTTGGTGGGGTTTTGCTGGGCTGACCCACATTGAAGACGGTATGGTGGGGCGGGGGTTTGGGGCGTAGCCAGTCCAAACCGCTATTTGAATATTTTTTAAAACAACAAATTTAATTTTTTTTAATATTTTTAAATAAAGAAAGTTACATAAAAAAATCCCTAACGCTTATATTTGTTCTTTATCTCTTCTTTTATCTCCAAGATTAGTTGCAACTCGTCACCCTCTAGGTGATCAATGGGCTGGGATAGAAATTTCAAATCATCTTGTTTTTGTTTCAGGGCATCTCTAGCTTCTTTACTCTTTCGAATTTCGGCCCTTTTTGTTGGAATACGTTGAATGTATCTAACTTGCATGCAATGTCATCCAACTGATCGCTGTATATTCCCCTACGCGAGCCCGAACTCCCAATTGAAGGCGATGTCGTGCCCGATCTTGATTTTTAGCGCGCCTTTTTGCGGCATCTCTTCCATATTCAGGCCGGTTTGACGAATCATCCAAAAGGTCCTCAAACTCTTGATCTCGTGCATCAGATTGGGCTTGGGACGAGGCCCTTGACCTTTTGGAAGACGTGTTCGTTTCGCTACCACTGGGGATATTCACCCACTTTGGATGGAACTTACAAATCTCCCAACAACGCATGAAACGGAAGTCGCTCCCCACATTTGTTTTGAATGTAACCAATGCATTTGTCACAATGTCGGCTTCGGTTTCACCACTTTTTGGGTTTTGCTTTGCTTTATTTAAAAAATCACAAAATTTTGTAAGTTGGACGCTTATCCCGCTCCACTTCGAGGATAAGCTATCGTTTTCACGATAAGCCTCCCTTCCCATTTCTTCATGGAATGCTTTACGAACCGCTTCCCACAAATGGGTTCGATGTTGAGAATTTTCTATTTTAATGAAAACAAAATTTAATATATTACAAAGTTATATAAAAAATAACCATTAATATTAAAATAAGGACTACAAAATATTTAAGAATACCTAAAGTTGGATGTAGAGATTGTTGAAACCAATCCCTCGCCAATGCAAGTTCTTCATTAACGACCCATTTTTGTTGTTTTCGTTTGACGTTTTCAAGTGCTTTCTCCGCCTCGGTTTTTTTCTTATGATTTCTCTTTTGATGGGTTTGGAGGCGGAAGGACCATCGTTGGGTGGTTGAGTTTCGGGGACGGTTTCGGTTTGGGAAAGGTTGATGGTGGTTGGTGAAAAGTTGATGGACGTTTGTGAAAACGGGCTAGGTATAGAATCGTCGGTGTTTGGGAAGTTAGTAAACAAACGATTCCCGATATACGATGCATAACCCGCCATATCGGGCATAGAGGAGTGTAATAAAAATGGAGGAGGCATTGGACGATTGGGTGGTAGGCTAGTATTTTCTTGGAATGCCCACGGGTTGTTCGGGTCATAATCACGATTATGAGGATGCATTGTTTCGTTTTGTAGAATGAGAATAGAGATGATTATAGAAATTGAAGATGATTATTGTGGTTGAATGTGGTAAAACTATGAATTGAAGTGTGATATTTATAGTGAAAAAATATTTTTTTAACATAGTCGTTGGCCAACGGCTAGCCCAACGGCTAGTTTGGTTTGGCCATTGAGAGCCTGCCATGTCACCTTACTAGACCCGCCCCACGTCCGGCTTAAAATTCCCGCCCCTTGGGCCACGCTCAACCCAAGCTCACCCGGGGTGGTGGCTTAGACATTTTCAGCCAACCCACACCCCAACCCAAGCCCCATACCCCACAGTCTAAGGTGAGATTTGAGGGTTTCTAGGGGCGAGGGTGGCATATAGGAGTAACGTGTTGGAATCAGACTGACCCCGGCACCCCGCCTAGAACCGAAACCGTTTAACCGAGACATAGGTGGATAGTTTGGGCCAGCACTGAATGTAATATTATTTTGTGAGCTGGGCTGCAAGTTTGTGATGTGGCTATTATGTTAACTGGGCTAAATTAAGTGTAACAATGCTAAATGACTAAATATAATATCAAACTTGTGTTCAACCCTGCGTTGCGGGAGCGAGGTCGTAAAACCTTGTTAAGTAGTAAGCAATTGACGATAAAAAAATATAAAACAACAACATGAATTTATACCGTCACGTGATGTAAAACATAGGTAAAGACAAACGCAAATTTATACCGCAACCTGCCCTAAAACATAAACAAACTCGAATTTATACCGAGAAAGATAAAAGAGCAAAGCTTAAAGAGCCGGAATGTAAATCATACAAACCCAATGGACAAAAAATGAAGATTTTTTTTTTTTTACTACAAAACTAAAACAACAATACATACGGTTAACAAAATAATCATAACATTTTCAAATTAAATTTTATAAGCATTTTCATAAACCAAATTCACATATGACTTAACAAGGTAGCAAGTGTCACGAGAAACAATCTCATAATTCATACACCAAATGAAGTCATTCAATAAAAAAAAAAAATTCAAATTATGGAAGCAAAATAACCTTGTAATTGGCAACATAGAACAGACGAAATGGGTCTACGCCCTAAAAGGGCCAAGCCATATGCAACAGGTGTGTATTATTAAATTCTCGAGTAAATTACACAAATTGTCCTTTATTTATATACTAAATTATACATTTTGCCCTTTTTCTTTAAAAATCATGTAAAAATGTCATTTATTTTGTAAATTTTGCACGCCCTTTTCTTTTAAGCTAACTAATGTTCACTTTCAGTTAACTTTAAGGTAATATTACCAATTTGCCCAAGGAACATAATCTGAAGTTTATTTAAACACGACATAACCTGTAATTTACTTAGGTTCTTTTATTTTATTTTATATTATTTCTTTTCTTTTGATTTTATTAAATTTATCACTATTGTTTTATCAATTACTTTAAAAATTTGTAATTCTATAAAAATATATGTTTTATAATTTATGTATTTTCATTTATTTGATTAAATTATTTACTTTTTTCATTTTACAAATAATACAAATTTTTATACTATGTTTTGCATAAACCGTCGGTGTTATCGAGTTATTTTTTTTATCACTTTCACAATTATTACATGTTATACGAACGAAATTTACACCAAAAAATATGGAGAAAAACAAGCACGTCGGTCGCGCGTTACGACAGGTCGGTTTAAACTATGATTTTCTATAACATTTTGAAATTTTGTAACATCAATTTTAAAGAAACTGGTCATTTTAGATGTGTTATAAAATGTCTCACGTTAGCTCATCTCAAAACACAACATTGCAACATGTTTTTTTTAGGCCCTAACTATCTGCACACCCAGTTTGCCTATCTGCACACTTAGGGTTTACCTACGCAGCGTATTGACCCATACTCAGCGTATATAAACCATGGATCTCAGTGCCTAATTACCAATCATTGCACAGAAAACAAGGTTTATATACGCTGCGTATAGCTCTCTACGCAGCGTATATAAACCATTAGACTTTTTTGGGTCATTTTGGTAGGTTTGAGGGATCATTTTTTCACAAAGTTTATATATGCTGCGTATTGACCAATACTCAGCGTATGTAAAGGTCTGAAAATGTCATTTATGCCCTTGTATTGAGGCTATACGAAGCCAAATACAAGGATAGTTGTGTCATTTTTGTCTTATATGCTGCGTAGTGATCTCTAAGGAGCGTATATAAAGCTCTATTTTTTGTATTTTTTTTTTTTGTGTATTCCTTTGTTTATTTATAAAAAAAAGGAAAATAACACCCGATACGATACTATACGATACGATATAACACCCGTATAGGCCTATAGGTGTGATTTAATTCCCGTATTGACCTCGTATAAGCCTATAAGTGTGATATCGTATCGTATAGGTGTGGTTTAGGTCACGTATTGACCTCGTATAAGACTATAAGTGTGATATCGTATCGTATAGCATAGTATATGTCCCGTATTGACCTCGTATAAGCCTATAAGTGTGATATCGTATCGTATAGCATAGTATATGTCCCGTATTGACCTCGTATAAGCCTATAAGTGTGATATTGTATCGTATAACGTAGTATATGTCATGTATTGACTTCGTATAAGCCTATAAGTGTGATATCGTATCGTATAGCGTCGTATAGGTCACGTATTGACCTCGTATAAGCCTATAAGTGTGATATCGTATCGTATAGGTGTAGTATAGGTCACATATTTACCTCGTATAACCCTATAAGTGTGATATCGTATCATATAACGTAGTATAGGTCACGTATTGACCTCGTATAAGCCTATAAGTGTGATATCGTATCGTATAGTGTCGTATAGGTCACGTATTGACCTCGTATAAGCCTATAAGTGTGATATCGTATCGTATAGGTGTGGTTTAGGTCACGTATTAACCTCGTATAAGCCTATAAGTGTGATATCGTATCGTATAGGTGTGGTTTAGGTCCCGTCTAATCCTATATGCATATACAAGACCTATAGGAAACCTATACGAGACTTATACTACACTACACGATACGATACGATACGATACGATACGATACTAAACAATAACACCCGTATAGGCCTCTATACGAGACTTATATACTATACACTATACGATACGATATGATGCAATACGATACGATGCAATACGATAAGATAATTTAATTTAAACCATAACAATATAATATATTTGTATTATTTACGAATAATATTCTTTTTTTATAAATAATTTTCTTTTTTTATAAATAAACAAAGGAATACGATAATTTAATTCAAACGATAACAAAACAATATATTTGTATTATTTACCAATAATATTGTTTTTTTATAAATAATTTTCTTTTTTAATTTTTATAATTCATAATATTTATATTATTTTTTATTTTTATAATTTATATTTGTATTATTTACCAATAATATTGTTTTTTTATAAATAATTTTCTTTTTTTTTTATAAATAAACAAAAGAATACACAATAAAAAAATACAAAAATGGAGCTTTATATACGCTCCTTAGAGGTCCCTACGCAGCGTATGAGACGAAAATGACACAACTACCCTTGTATTTGGCTTTGTATAGCCTCAAAACAAGGGTATAAAAGACATTTTCAGACCTTTATATACGCTGCGTATAGGTCAATACGCAGCGTATTTAAAGGGTGGTAAAATTATTTTTAACCCCAAACCTGAGGTAAAATTATCTTTTTAACCCTTATAGTTTATATATGCTGCGTATTGACCAATACTCAGCGTATGTAAAGGTCTGAAAATGTCATTTATGCCCTTGTATTAAGGCTATACGAAGCCAAATACAAGGGTAGTTGTGTCATTTTTGTCTTATATGCTGCGTAGTGATCTCTAAGGAGCGTATATAAAGCTCTATTTTTGTTTTTTTTTGTGTATTCCTTTGTTTATTTATAAAAAAAAGGAAAATAACACCCGATACGATACTATACGATACGATATAACACCCGTATAGGCCTATAGGTGTGATTTAGTTCCCGTATTGACCTCGTATAAGCCATAAGTGTGATATCGTATCGTATAGGTGTGGTTTAGGTCACGTATTGACCTCGTATAAGACTATAAGTGTGATATCGTATCGTATAGCATAGTATATGTCCCGTATTGACCTCGTATAAGCCTATAAGTGTGATATCGTATCGTATAGCATAGTATATGTCCCGTATTGACCTCGTATAAGCCTATAAGTGTGATATTGTATCGTATAACGTAGTATATGTCATGTATTGACTTCGTATAAGCCTATAAGTGTGATATCGTATCGTATAGCGTCGTATAGGTCACGTATTGACCTCGTATAAGCCTATAAGTGTGATATCGTATCGTATAGGTGTAGTATAGGTCACGTATTTACCTCGTATAACCCTATAAGTGTGATATCGTATCATATAACGTAGTATAGGTCACGTATTGACCTCGTATAAGCCTATAAGTGTGATATCGTATCGTATAGTGTCGTATAGGTCACGTATTGACCTCGTATAAGCCTATAAGTGTGATATCGTATCGTATAGGTGTGGTTTAGGTCACGTATTAACCTCGTATAAGCCTATAAGTGTGATATCGTATCGTATAGGTGTGGTTTAGGTCCCGTCTAATCCTATATGCATATACAAGACCTATAGGAAACCTATACGAGACTTATACTACACGATACGATACGATACGATACTAAACAATAACACCCGTATAGGCCTCTATACGAGACTTATATACTATACACTATACGATACGATATGATGCAATACGATACGATGCAATACGATAAGATAATTTAATTTAAACCATAACAATATAATATATTTGTATTATTTACGAATAATATTCTTTTTTTATAAATAATTTTCTTTTTTATAAATAAACAAAGGAATACGATAATTTAATTTAAACGATAACAAAACAATATATTTGTATTATTTACCAATAATATTGTTTTTTTATAAATAATTTTCTTTTTTAATTTTTATAATTCATAATATTTATATTATTTTTTATTTTTATAATTTATATTTGTATTATTTACCAATAATATTGTTTTTTTATAAATAATTTTCTTTTTTTTTTTATAAATAAACAAAGGAATACACAATAAAAAAATACAAAAATGGAGCTTTATATACGCTCCTTAGAGGTCCCTACGCAGCGTATGAGACGAAAATGACACAACTACCCTTGTATTTGGCTTCGTATAGCCTCAAAACAAGGGTATAAAAGACATTTTCAGACCTTTATATACGCTGCGTATAGGTCAATACGCAGCGTATTTAAAGGGTGGTAAAATTATTTTTAACCCCAAACCTGAGGTAAAATTATCTTTTTAACCCTTATAGTTTATATATGCTGCGTATTGACCAATACTCAGCGTATGTAAAGGTCTGAAAATGTCATTTATGCCCTTGTATTAAGGCTATACGAAGCCAAATACAAGGGTAGTTGTGTCATTTTTGTCTTATATGCTGCGTAGTGATCTCTAAGGAGCGTATATAAAGCTCTATTTTTGTTTTTTTTTTGTGTATTCCTTTGTTTATTTATAAAAAAAGGAAAATAACACCCGATACGATACTATACGATACGATATAACACCCGTATAGGCCTATAGGTGTGATTTAGTTCCCGTATTGACCTCGTATAAGCCATAAGTGTGATATCGTATCGTATAGGTGTGGTTTAGGTCACGTATTGACCTCGTATAAGACTATAAGTGTGATATCGTATCGTATAGCATAGTATATGTCCCGTATTGACCTCGTATAAGCCTATAAGTGTGATATCGTATCGTATAGCATAGTATATGTCCCGTATTGACCTCGTATAAGCCTATAAGTGTGATATTGTATCGTATAACGTAGTATATGTCATGTATTGACTTCGTATAAGCCTATAAGTGTGATATCGTATCGTATAGCGTCGTATAGGTCACGTATTGACCTCGTATAAGCCTATAAGTGTGATATCGTATCGTATAGGTGTAGTATAGGTCACGTATTTACCTCGTATAACCCTATAAGTGTGATATCGTATCATATAACCTAGTATAGGTCACGTATTGACCTCGTATAAGCCTATAAGTGTGATATCGTATCGTATAGTGTCGTATAGGTCACGTATTGACCTCGTATAAGCCTATAAGTGTGATATCGTATCGTATAGGTGTGGTTTAGGTCACGTATTAACCTCGTATAAGCCTATAAGTGTGATATCGTATCGTATAGGTGTGGTTTAGGTCCCGTCTAATCCTATATGCATATACAAGACCTATAGGAAACCTATACGAGACTTATACTACACTACACGATACGATACGATACGATACTAAACAATAACACCCGTATAGGCCTCTATACGAGACTTATATACTATACACTATACGATACGATATGATGCAATACGATACGATGCAATACGATAAGATAATTTAATTTAAACGATAACAATATAATATATTTGTATTATTTACGAATAATATTCTTTTTTTATAAATAATTTTCTTTTTTTATAAATAAACAAAGGAATACGATAATTTAATTTAAACGATAACAAAACAATATATTTGTATTATTTACCAATAATATTGTTTTTTTATAAATAGTTTTCTTTTTTAGTTTTTATAATTCATAATATTTATATTATTGTTTATTTTTATAATTTTTATTTGTATTATTTACCAATAATATTGTTTTTTTATAAATAATTTTCTTTTTTTTATAAATAAACAAAGGAATACACAATAAAAAAAATACAAAAATGGAGCTTTATATACGCTCCTTAGAGGTCCCTAGGCAGCGTATGAGACGAAAATGACACAACTACCCTTGTATTTGGCTTCGTATAGCCTCAAAACAAGGGTATAAAAGACATTTTCAGACCTTTATATACGCTCCTTAGAGGTCAATACGCAGCGTATTTAAACTTTGTGAAAAAATATCCCTCGAACCTACCAAAATGACCCAAAAAATCTAATGGTTTATATACGCTGCGTATTGACCAATACGCAGCGTATATAACCCTTGTTTTCTGTGCAATGATTGGTTGTCAGGCACTGAAATCCATGGTTTATATACGCTGAGTATTGGTCAATACGCAGCGTAGAGAGTTAACCCTATACGCTGCGTATTAACCAATACGCTGCGTAGATAAACCCTAAATTTGCTAGGGTTTGGTGTGCCAATAGGCACTTTAGTGTGCCAATAGGCACACCCTTTTTTTATCTATGTTTCAACCGACCCATCATAACGAGCGACCATACATGTTTTTTTTCTCTGTATTTTGTTGTAAATTTCATTCAAATACCACATAATAATTGTAAAAGTGATAAAAATAATTTGATCACTCCAACAATTTATGTAAAAACATAATATAAAAAATTACTTTATTTGTAAAGTTAAAAAAAGTAAATAATTTAATCAAACAAATGAAGATAAATAAATTATAAAAACATACATATTGTTGGTGCACTTGTGTCTGTACTTTGTCTGTATTCGGTCACGATGTAAACGATGTCCTTGGTAGTCTGTAAGTTGACCAAGTCAACCATCCTCCGGATTGACTTGGCCAACAGTTGGAATATATTTGATATGTTTGTCTGAATCGAAGGATAGCCTCGAAGGATACTGTTGATCCTTCGAGGTGCTCGAAAGATATGCTTCGAATGATTAGACCTCGAAAGATGATCTTTCGAGGTCCCTGCTTATCCTTCGAATACTTTGTCTTCGATAGATGATCCTTCGGACCATCTATCGGATCCTTCGGACATGACCTGCTGTGTATGGGTATTTATACCCATGCAGTGTGTTGTGTTAGTTAGTTCTGAGAGTTCACATAGGTGCACACACCGAAAGAGAGAGAAACTTCTTGAGAGCTTTCTGTCCAGAACTCATACACACACTTTGAGAGTTTACAAGTTAGGTTTGTAAACATTGTGCTTGTAACCGGAACCTTCATTTGCATTAATACAAGTTGAGTTAATCGGTGAACCCTTGTGTGTTGTGTTTATACTTGCTTAATCTCGGTTTGCCTACTAGCTTGGATTCCGCACTCGCTAGTGGGTTAGTATAACAAGGTTTGAGGTTCGTCATCCGACAAAAAGGGACCTACAAGTGGTATCAGAGCTTGGCTCTTTACCTTGTTTAAAACCGGGTTATTCAAGTTCTTGGTGTGTGTTTGAACACTTGGTTTAACACCCGTTTTTGTTGGTTTTTCTACACTTTTAAACTGGAAAACGTGTTTTTAAACCTACCGGGAGTGTTCATAAGTGGGTTGGGTAACTTAAAACTTGTTTTAGGTGACTTTGTGTTTTCCGGCGATTATTCCGGTTAAAGCTCCGGTGACTGGTTTTAGGATAAGGTTTCCTTTTTGGGCAAATTATCTTTCAAAATCTTGGTTGGTGGGAAAGTTGTCAGCCTGCCATACTCTTTGCCGAAAGTTGACCTTACCTACCCATCACCTTTTCACCAACCCGTCACATCTGTGTCAGTGTGTCAGTGAGCATTCGAAAGATATCCTTCGACATCGAAAGATATCTTTCAACATCGAAAGACCATCCTTCGTTCAGAGACAGCTCGATAGATAAACATCTTTCGAGTAGTCCTCCTGAGTCCGAAACATATCTTTCGATAAGGGAATCTTTTCGAAAGATAGTTGTTCGAAAGATAAGGATTTATCTCGAAAGATAAGGATCTTTCAAGTGTGAATCTTTCGAGATTTTGAATCCTTCGAAGCCATTGCTCGAAAGTCAACAGTGATCTTTCGCACACTGTTGATCATTCGAACTAGTGTGATCTTTCGAAAGTCAGCCATACGAAAGATAAGGATATATACTCGAAAGATAAGGATCTTTCAAATAGTGAATCCTTCGAGCTTGTGAATCTTTCGAAACCATTGTTCGAGATACAACAGTGACCTTTCGAGTACTGTTGATCCTTCGAACAAGAGTTGATCTTTCGATTGTGGTCAGTTTATTGTTAACAAGTTTCTGTGATTTCAGATCTTTCGACCAGGATCCTTCGGCTGTGTGATCTTTCGGGTGGCAATCATCCTTCGTGACCTTGACTTAGAATTTATTTTTCTTGTCAAAGATGAATCCGAGTTGGTGGAATCCTGCCCCAGACAGTGGAAAATATACCAGTTCTGGTGTTACTCCTTCATGGTGGGGTACACCGGCTCCAGACGATGGAAAATACACGAATACAAGGTCATCTCCATTATGGGCCGAATCTCCCACACCACCTCGAATTACTGCAGAAATGTGGGCATCAGTTACCAATCAAAGGCAAAGTGAAACGATAACAACAACAGATTGTTTTGGCAATCCAATACAAGTTCCTGTAAAGCCAGCTCCAACCACAGACATGTATGGAAATCCATTACCCCCAGTTGCCGTACAACACCATTATTCTACTGTAGAATCGTCATTTCTTAATCCCAAGAACAGTAGTCAGACAAAAACGGCGTTGTATGCTAAAATTGTCAAAGATATCAGCAAGGGTGGATCCTCGGGGAATGATTACAGTTCTGAACATGTTAGAAGTTCAGATGAAGATGTTTCAACTTCAGTTGAGGGTGATACAACTTCAAGTTCAAGTGAGGATGGATCTGAATGTGAATCATCAAGGGAGATTGTTGATTCTGATGCAGAAAGGCCGACACCTGAGAGTGATTCCAGTCAGGTATGTGCCGATAAACCCACTGCTGTAGATTGTGATAATTGTGCTAGATTAAGAGTTAAGTGTGCTGAACTAGAAGCAAACATGTCTGAGTTGCAAGGCAAACATAATGCTTTACAAGCTAGTTTGTTTGACTTGCAAGACAAACATGTTTCATTGAATGTCAAGTGGTGTGAATTGCAAAGCAAACACGAAGCTTTGCAAGAGAAATATGATGTGACATTTATCCACAACCAGAAGTTGACCGTGGATCTTTCAAAATGCACAGAAGCCAATATGTTTTATGAAAACCATGAAAAAGAATTTAAGTCAATGATTGAGACGTTAAAGAAAGATAAAACTGAATTGACTAAAATGGTTTCCAGAAAACAAACGGAAATTAATTTGTATATCTCACGTCTTGAGACAATGCAAAAAGAAATGGTCTGTGTAAAAACGGAAAGTGAGGCAATCCAACTCAAGCTAGATAGCTATTTGAGTTCTAGCTATGTGTTGGATCACATCATTGACGTTCAGAAAGAAAAACGGGATGTCACATGCATAGGATATAAGAAATGTCCACCACCTGTGAGACACAATTATGATGCGATGCCTGACGAGGAGGATAGAGTGTTCTTTGAACCATCTGTTCCTCTAGATGTAAAGGAGTTTGCAGCAGGACTCGGATACAAGAAAGATGTATCACCAGACTCAGATACTTCAGCAGATGCATGTGTGTCTTCTGCTGAACTGAATCAGGATCCTCCAGTCATCATTGAGGATGCTGATTCATCTGATGATGAATCTGATGATACCATCCCAGCAAAGTCTGATGCGGAAGTCAAAGATGGGGACATACCTCTCGAGAATTACATTCTATGTGATCCTCCTGCAAAACCCGCTAAGACTGTTGCAATCGAGTCCTCGTCTGCAAAAGAGTCGGAGGGTGTGAACTTGCTGTACACTCTCGTTGGTGATGATAAAATCTACTCTGACAAAGATTTCCCTATTAAAAATGTTAATCAATCTTTAATATGTAAAGTCTTTGAAAATTCGACAAGTAAGTTTTTGGGAAAGTCAGGACCACGTGTTACAGTTACACAGTGTCCTCCTATTCCAAAGGCCGAAATTCGAAAACAATTTGGGAATAAGAAATTACCAACAGTACAAAAACAGCAAAATCATGCCAAACCTAAAGGAAAGGCACCGACTCAGGGTCAGAAGAAACAGACCCAAAAGAAAAACAAGAATGTGAACTTTGTGAAATCTAAGGGAACGGACAAAATCGAAACTTATGAGAACAAATCTAACTTAGATTTTGTTAAACAAGCAACAGTTTTGAAAAGAAACGATCCAAACTGTTCAAAACCTAGTACCTCGGGATCACAAAGTTCATCATCATCGTCAAGACGAGCACATGATGCTTCGGGGATTGTTGAACGAAGATATTGTTTTGAGTGTGGAACAATTGGACATATCATTCGAAATTGTCCATATCTTCATAAGTTGAAAGCAAAGGTTGATGATCCCCGTGAACAAAATCATGCCGCCCAAGAGAATAGTAAAGGCAAACAGGGCGAAAACAAGAAAAAGGTTCGGAAGATAAACCTCGTGAAATCAAGAGGGACTGATAAAATTGATACTTCCAAAAACAAATCCAATAAGGATTTTGTTAAACAAAGTAAAATTTTGAAAAGAAACAGTCAAAACAACTATACACAACACACAAACGGTTGTGATGTAGGACCAAGTACCTCAAGATCACGAAGTTCGTCATCCGGCTATTGCAGTTATGATACTCCGAGGTTTGTTGAGCGGAGATCATGCTTTGAATGCTGTGAGTATGGACACATCATTAAGAATTGTCCATATCTCACCAAGAGAAAGACAAAAATTGATGCCCCCCATGGTAACAATTACCATAAAAGATCTGTTTCACCAAAACAGGACCCTCGTCTTGTTAAACAACGAGCAAAGAAACAGAAAAAGAAACAACGAAAAGAAGTTGAAAAGATTTTAAAACCGGAGATTATCCAAACAAGATCTGTTAAATCGGATGTTAAACATGAAAAACAGAAAGAGATTTGGATACCAAAACCGGTAACTGTTTCAGGGGGAGCTACATCAATTCCGAATCATCGGGAAATGGATGTTACAATTCTCGACGATGACGGACGACCCAAGTCTGTGAAGGCTTGGGTCCCCCTCTCCAACTAATCTCTGAGTGAGTGTGCAGGAAGTTCCAGGAGGAACTATTGATAGTCTTAGGATTGTTGATAGTGGAATGTCCTTGCACAAGTCAGGCGACAGAAGAAATTGTTGCCTTTGATGGAGAGAGAGGAAAGAAAAAGAAAATGTGGCTGAATGAAGTTGCAAAATTCGTCCAAATGAAGAACGTGCCGAAAATTTGGTCATTCTGGTTTTTGATCGGGTCCTCAGGAACGAATGAAGTGAAATGTGTGCCGATGCCTTTGCATGGATTGAACATCCGCACACCATTTCTGAAAGAGAAAGTCAAGACCTTCGCTGGTACAATGTGGAAGACCAGCCGGACCCGGAGGTTTATGATTTTATTGCTGTCAAGAGACTTTTCAGTAGTTGCAAATTCGACTTTGAAGTCCACACCGGGTGGATATCCAGTTGGGAGAGTGCTTAGATTCCTTGCAATGCACGGAACAGTTGCAGGATACGCCTCTAAATTCTTAATCTCTCCTATACTTGTCGATATTTAAGCTACTTTGTGAATTATTATTATCTCGAACAGCACTCTTTGACCTGACATGTTGATCTCGGATATCACCTCACACGTGATTGTTTCAATATGAAACTCATCAATGTTGTCATGGTCCGCACCGCTTACCGACATGCCAACTCATTTTTCCAAAATTTGTTAAATCTTTTCTGATAAAACTTAATTTTGGTAAACGGCATTAAGGTCAAGCACAAGAGCAAACCAACATCGGAAAATCATTTTTGTAAATATCTTTGTGTGTTTTAAATTTATCTTAGTTTATTGATTTTAGGGGGAGTAAATCCAAAAATCGGAAAATCCAAAAACATCGAAAAATTTCAAAAACACAAAAACAATAGAAAAACAAAAATGAGTTTCCTGGAGAGCAAAAGAGAAAATGATAGTACATCAGTGGTCTATCCAAACCTCTTTAAACCTTAAATGAAAAACGATAAGCAGTTCTATATAAGATGTATCGGTAGGCTCACAATCATTTTAAAGTGTGCAGGGTGATATAAATCTTAATCGACTGAAGATCAGGTGGGAACCATTCATTGGCATATGGTCTTAGTACCGAAATTTCGTTTGATAGATTGCCGAGGTTCTGAGATATTCGGTCTTTATGCTGCTTATCATCTGGGTATCATGGTTGTATCTTTTACCGAAAAATAACGGGGACGCAAGTCTAGATCTTCCATGATACTATACATACGTGTACATAATACATACTGCATTCGACCTCAATAAGTGATAAACAATCACATGTCCAAAACAAATAAGTGATAAAAATATCACATTTATCCGGGTGTCAAGTTCGTCTCTCTGCTGTACGGAAGTACTGACCTGTTCACGGACTTGCACCTGTGCCCTCATGCATACGAAAATCAAGTTCCTCATCAATAAGTGATTATATCACATAGGGCTTGTTTTCAAATCAAAATAAGTGAGTATCTCACAGCTTATACGGTCAAACAGATGATAATCGGTATATTCACCGGTAAGATGAACCCTCGTGCATACCTTGATACGGGAATGTGTCGTGATGTGGATGAACACCGGTCGGTAAGTATAAATCATACATTAACGTATCCTCTAAACATGATTACATCTGATAAGTTGAGCTTAAGTGGACAACAATACCGATAATTGTTATAGAATGCTTATCTTAATGTTAACTAACTGAACAACAAGAGTGTTTTGGCATGACCGTACACTGATATGATTCTCTTACCCTCGAAACTCACAAAAAGAATGTTTGTATATATTTATTTACTGCTTAACTTTTATTGTTTTTCTTTTAAACAGTTTCGTCGTTTGGTGCATATCAGCACGACATTAGCGGTGATGTCGTTTGATAACACTCAAAGGATTTTAAATTGTTGTCTTTTAATTTCAAAAACACGCCTAAAATCCGTGTTTTAATATAAACTTTATAAAAGCCAAAAAGATTTTATTTCTGCTTTATTTTCGATCGTACGATGTTGGAGCTCAAGTCTTCGTTACCTGAAACCTGACTGAAAACCGAACTGACTAAATCTTCATAAACGGTCAAAATTTGCAGATTTTGAAAGTTAGAATTTAAAATTGATAAATTTATTAAACTTTCAAACTGTCGGACGGTGTTTGATTGTGACATGGTCATTCGTGTGTCATTTGTTTATACTATTCCAAGCAGTTGTTCTCATTACGCGTTTAGATTTCTTGCATGTGCAGATTCTAAAGGCTAGGAGAACATGGTCGATGACAAGCATTGGAATGAAGACACGACGAGAAGGCGCTCAAAAGATGAAGATGATCGAGTTGCCGCTGGCCATCATCAACACCACAAGGATCTCACTTCATAAAGATAAAGTCTTTTCACGAGCATAACTCAAGGGGGAGCTTATGTTAAGGGGGAGTTTGTCAACACACTTCCTACATGATACGGGTAGTTTGTTGATACACTCTCTGCTTTCAAGACGTGAAGACTTTGAAGATCCTCCGACTTTGAAGACTTGAAAGGACATCAGAGTTTTGAGAACTCGAAGACCCAAGACCGTCAAAGTTCGAGACGAGTCTACAACTATAGAAGATAAAGACAAAGCTACAGCCAAGGGGGAGTTTGTTGGTGCACTTGTGTCTGTACTTTGTCTGTATTCGGTCACGATGTAAACGATGTCCTTGGTAGTCTGTAAGTTGACCAAGTCAACCATCCTCCGGATTGACTTGGCCAACAGTTGGAATATATTTGATATGTTTGTCTGAATCGAAGGATAGCCTCGAAGGATACTGTTGATCCTTCGAGGTGCTCGAAAGATATGCTTCGAATGATTAGACCTCGAAAGATGATCTTTCGAGGTCCCTGCTTATCCTTCGAATACTTTGTCTTCGATAGATGATCCTTCGGACCATCTATCGGATCCTTCGGACATGACCTGCTGTGTATGGGTATTTATACCCATGCAGTGTGTTGTGTTAGTTAGTTCTGAGAGTTCACATAGGTGCACACACCGAAAGAGAGAGAAACTTCTTGAGAGCTTTCTGTCCAGAACTCACACACACACTTTGAGAGTTTACAAGTTAGGTTTGTAAACATTGTGCTTGTAACCGGAACCTTCATTTGCATTAATACAAGTTGTGTTAATCGGTGAACCCTTGTGTGTTGTGTTTATACTTGCTTAATCTCGGTTTGCCTACTAGTTTGGATTCCGCACTCGCTAGTGGGTTAGTATAACAAGGTTTGAGGTTCGTCATCCGACAAAAAGGGACCTACACATATTTTATAAAAAAAGTGTGTTAATTGATGTAATTAAGAAAATTTTAAAGCAATAGATAAAACAATAGTGATAAATATAATAAAATAAAAACAAAATAAAAGAAAAGAACCTAAGTAAATCACAGGTTATGTCCTTCGTAAATAAACTTCAGATTATGTTCTTTGGACAAATTGATGTAATATTACCTTAAAGTTAACTGAAAGTTAATATTAGTTAGCTTAAAAGACAAATAGTAAACAAAAATTTACAATATAAAGGACATTTTACGTGATTTTTAAAAACAGATGACAAAACGTGTAATTTAGTATATAAATAAAGGATAATTTGTGTAATTTACTCTAAATTCTCCTAATCAGACAATATTTAATTGGGGGACGTCCAGTGCCAAAATAACTGAATGGGTAAATCGCAAATCTATAAAACGGAATATGTAATGTGATACATATATTCTATATACATACATAGCATACACACACATATATATGAAAACAAAATGTTTTCTTTTTAAAAAAATTAATGCATGTAATTTAGATGTTTTTTAACGAGCGAAAAAAAGAGCGGATTACTTTTAAAAAATAAATAAATACGCTTTGTTACTACATATAAACATACAAGTTTATGTAACAATGTTTATGTAACAGAGGATGTTACATATGTAACGTGGCAGTTTTGCTTTTTTTTTTTTATAAGAAAACACAAAGCGTTGTTTGCTATTTTATTCTTAAAATTTTAGAAAACATGCATATTACATGTCCTAAAGAAAAAGAAATGATAAAAGTTGTAAGCAATTATTACACATGCCTTAAAATAGTGTTACACATGTATAAGTGCCTACAATTTTTTTATAATTACCATAGCAACATATATTAGACATAATAAATAAAATTTACTTCTATGGATTTTGTCAACTCAAATGTAAAGTAATTATAAATTATTAATGAAAGGAAAACTCTTACGAGTTGTGAGAATTTAGAGAACTCGATTTTCCCGTGCGAGTTTTGCCCCATTTTTTTAAAACTTCTATATTAAAATGTTACAAAGACGGCTGTAAAAAAAATTCAAAGTGGTGTTTTCGGCCCTTAGAGCTGCTGTAAAAAGATTATGACATCATATTTTTACAGCATTTACAGCTGCTGTAAATGAAAGTTGATTTCTTAGGGATTTTTGGTAATATATTTTTTGAAAAAACCTTTGGTAAGGGCGGGTTCTCTAAGTTTTCACAACTCGTATAAGTTTTCATTTTACATATGAGAATGACAAAAAAAGTAATGTTACATAATTTTAGAAGTTTCCCCAACGTAGGGTAACTTTGGGGCTTCACCCTTAATGACTCATCAACTCACGTTACTTTGGAAAGCTTTGCAAACCGTGAGGGTACATGACCCCTTTTTTATTTTTCGACACTTTGGGTGCTATTCATATAACTTATCAAACTCACACAATCACATACAAACATGCTTGACACGAACAAACAATCCGTTATACATGCTTAATACGTTATGCTAGAATTCATACATGCTAGAAACTTTATTTGCACTGTACTTTGTCATTAATTTCGTACAAGCCTCCCTTAACATGTGTAACGCTATAGGAGTAATACACCGCCCGTATTCGTGAGGTCATGTTAAGTCATACAAAAACGGTCTTGTCGTTGCGATAACAAGATTACGCTAGTGGGAAACTTTGGGTTGACAAGCAGGAGATGCATGCTAGTATTGTTATGATATAACGATTATGCCATGTGGATTCATTTAAACCGTTTTTGTACTTATACTAATAAATCAAACTTGTATGCTCACCAATACTTTATGTGTTGACATGTACTTTAATATGTATTGCAGGAACTTGATGATGAGATGTTGAAAGAAATCTAGTAGGACGACTAGAAACACACTTTAATTTAGTACTTGTTTTGTATTTTGTTTGCTTGTTTTAGTATGTTGTAATTTGTTTCCAACCAATTTATTTTTCGCTTTAGAAATGAAATGAAATTTTGATTATTAAATACTTGTCGCAAATAGTCGTTATGAAGTCTCTTGCAATCTCATTTTCGTCTCACTCCGATGTTTCCGCCATCGGTTGGCATGTGAGAATGTAGTTTTCCATGATCTTTGAATTGTAGGAGAAGATTTCCTGGGGTCGGAATGGAATAGCAAAAGACTCCTTCTTTTCAGCAAGCTAGATCTATGTATTCTCCCAGTTTGGTCTTGGTGGATATTTGTAAGGATTTCTGTTTCTTGCATCTTGGTAATCTATGTACTCTTTTGAAAAAGTAGATTCCTTCCACCTTATAATTGAACTTTTAGGAGCCCAATCCATAAGAATAAAGCTCCTGCTTCATTTTAAAGGTCTTTGTAGCCTTTTCTGGAGTTGGATTTCTTCTATTGCCAAGCTTCCAATTTGGAGTTGTGACCTTGATGCTTGGATCAACTAGCATCTTCTTAACCCTAGCAACTTCCGCCAGAAGTTTCTGTACATCCCAGTTCTGAAAGACAGAGAAATTTTCACAATATAAGGTACATTCTTCTTGAGCCATTCTATGCTTTCTTGTTTAGAAGTGTTAGCCACTGATTGGTTCTTGAATGGAGGAATTTGAGAGAGCTTTTGAATTTCTTGGAACAGGTGTTGTTCATAAGCCCTAATTTCTCTCATCCTCGTATCCATGACCTATTGGGCCTTTTTGTATGATATCTTGCCTTGATTTTCCATGAATTCCTTGAGAGCTTTCTCTTCCATCTTCATTGATTTTTCATCATAGTTCAGCTTATTATCAATCTTTAGAAGTGGCAACTTTTGAAGTGACTTAATGAAGTTCAGTGTAACGCTCGCGTTTTCATAACTTCCTTTATTTAGAAGGTTCACCTTACATTCTCACTTTTGGAAACTTATCCGTATCATATTATCACCTTACATTCTCACTTTTGGAAACTTATCCGTATCATATTCGTATTTCACTTCTGGTTTCGTAATTCGCAATAATTATTTTAATAAAACTTGATCACCTTATTTAGATTATACTTCGATAAATCATATTTGTTTCACATTCAAGTCTTATACATACTCGATACACATTCGTTATTCTTGTGAACACATGCGTATCCTACGAACAATTATTGAAAATACGCAACTTCACACGTCTTATACATGCAAACACTTTATTCTATATTTACAATCCTTAAAACTATGTTTATATACTTAAAATATACCTAAAACACCTTATAATATGCCATATACCAAAGTCTAGGGACTAAACTTGACAAAAAAAAGAAAGAGTTTGCGCAGCCATATTGCGCCGCGCCCCGCGACGGCTGAAGGCCTCTCCCTCCGCGGCCCGCCATGGCTTGTAATCCGCAGAATGTATTTCCCAGCTCGTGGATTGGGCAGTTTTGTGCTTTCTTTGGCCTTTAACACTCACCTAATTGCATTAAATTATACCTAACTCAAACCCTAATCCATCCACTATATAACCAACACCTCTCACACTCTATTTCCACTTTACACACCATCTAATCACTCTCAAAACACACTCTAATCACTCAATTTCTAGAATTTGGACAGAAACTTCAAGGCATTTTGAGTGAATTCTAGCTCACTTCTACAACCATTTCTTGCTCATTTCTTCTTCTTTAACACTTTGATAACCTCTAGAAAGGTTTTCACAAGATTACATGGGTAATCTAGGGTAAAACCTCACCATGTTTGAGGTCCAAAGTGTGTAAACTTTCTGTTTTGTTTTTATATTCTTGTATGCTTATATTCTTGTTAATAACTTGGTGGAATTTTATACCCACCAAGCTCACAACCAAGTCTATGGTTGTGGGTTTGTGTTGAGGTGATTACCATCAAAGTATAAGTTCAAAACTCTTATATTTCTGTTTATACATGTTAAAACAAGTGATGAAACAAAGCACAAGTCATCATCTTTCATATGATGAACTTGTGACTTGTGAAGTGTGAAAAATGGGAGCTTAGGCTTTCAAAACTAGCTCCACTCCTCCATTTTGAGACTTGTGTATAAACACTTAAGTGACTTACTAGAATAAAAGTACCTTAGCCCCGTCTAGCCTCCCTCACTTAGTTAATTCTTTTCATGATGTGTTGGCACACCGGGTTAGAGAGTACTTGGTCACTTGAGCTCATAATAGTTAGATTTATTCTTGTTATTCATGACCCTCCGAACCATTCTAGTGATGGTTTGTGTAGTGGTGAATCATACAATGAGGGTTCAACCTCCATGCTTGACTTACATGATACTACATGTTATCTATGATTGGACTTAGTTTAGGGATGATATTATAACTATATAAATACATATATATACATAAGAACATGGCTGATTTTTTGATAGTAATCAAGTCATGATTATTCGTCATAAACTTAGGCCATTATATCTAAGATTCTAAGTCATTTGTTATTGATTCTAATGGGCAATTTGGGACCTATGAAACCACATAACATAGTATCATAAATAAGTACTTAGAACTAGATAATACTTTTGTATACATACTTTTGATACTTTAAATTCTACATCCCGAAATCTTACCACTTCCTAAACATCATGTAACCTTACCATTGAATCCCTATTCACAACCAACTCGTCACTCACGGATAACCGGAAAGCGTGTGCAATATTGTGAGTACACTTGACCCTTTTACGCTTTAAACACACTTTTGGGTGTAACATGTTTAACTTATCAAAATACACAATTTACACAAACATATTTATTTACTCAAACTACCATACATGCTATTTGTTATACTTAGGTTTCATGCTAGAATACATACATGCTATTTGTCATTAAATTAGCTAGCCCACCTTAACAATTATAGCGCTATAGGAGTAGCACACCACCCGACGGGGTATTGTTAAGTTAACATTTTACGGTCTCGATTACTTCAGTGTCGAGGGATGCACATTATTATACATAACGGTCTCGTTCACCTTGGTGGCGAGGGATGCACATTATTCTCGTGGACACTTGGGTTTGACCTTTAGTTATGCATGCTAGTTCAACCTTGTATACAAAGTTGCCATGTTGGATTTGAGAAATTCTTTTATACTTGTGCTATGTATCTAAAACTTGTGTACTCACCAATACGTTTGTATTGAACTATGCTTTTAAAACATATTGCAGGTTTATGATGATGTTGATGATGCATGGAACTTAGTAGGATGCCTAGAAACACAATTTAGACTTTATATACTTGTTGTAATGTAATTATTTTGTTTCAAGTTGTTCTATTTGATTTCAAACAATGTAATTGATTCTTTTAGTAATGAAATGAAATTTATTATTTAAATACTTGTCGCAATTTAGAGTTATGAGTAATGAGCAATCTCATTTTCGTCTTACTCCGATGTTTCCGCCATCGGTTGGGGTGTGACATTCAGAGAAGGAGGAGGCTCTTCTTTGAATTCCAAGTGAAGACTACTCAAGATATAGGCTCTATTGATGTTGGTGGGAAATCTTCAGAATCATCTTGTATGACCAGCTTCCTTTTTCTTGAAGATTGAGCACTTGTTGTTTCCTTGGAAACTTCTAGTTTACTTTGAACTACTAGTTTGAGGGAAACTACTGGTTTTGTACCAGGAAGTTTACCAGTAGCTTTAGCAACAATTGGTTTTGTACCAGTTTGTGCTTTTGAGGATGATCTGGTTGTTGGTAGTGGTTGACAACCATCAATTTTGCCTGGTCAACTGTTTGAGTTTTTACTTCAGCTGTTTGACCAGGACCCTCTATCTGAGCTTTGACTCTAGCTGTTTGTCCTTAGGCATGAACTACTGCTTGAGCTTGAAGAGGTTTTCTTCTTTTAGCTTCCAACTTTGCAAGTGTCTTGGTCTTTTATATAACAATTGGGGGCCTCATATCAATTTTGATATTATTAGTGATCTTGACATCTTGCCTGGTAGCATGTTCTTCAAGTCTTTAACTCTTTATTTGACCTGTAACTAAGGCAATATTTAATCCTCTCTAATCTTGTTTGAACTTTGCAATTCTTTCAACATGATCCATATCACCAATATATATCCCTTTCTGTTTTCAACCATTCCTAGGGCTCTTGCATCATCAACTCTTTTTTTGGCAGCTACAGCTCTATCAGGAATCATGTTTGGTTTATCATCTTTCTTCTCCCCCCTTTTTGGCAACAATAGTTCCCTGCCTTTACATGAAGTGTTATAACCAGACCATAGTCTAGGGGCATTAGCTCCAAATACTTTGGCATGAAATTGATTTTGATAATATTTGAACATGGGTTCTATAGTATCTTTAAAGACATCGTGGAGCTCCCCTGCTGACAATGATGAGGTGGCGAAAACCTCACCAACAATTTGGCTTTTTTGTGGCAGGTGGCTTTTGTGGAGTAAGAGTGTTCAGTATATATGTAAGCTCCTTTTGTGAGGAGGCCAACTTTTGGGTACATTCTGCTTTAAGATGGAATTTAGCTTGGGCATTTTGGTGACCAACTCCTTGAGTTTAGAGTTCGCAGCACCCAACTATTTCGTCAAATCCTTAAATTGCTTAACTTTGGCATCATCCAAATTAATGGACTCATCTGCTCCCCCACTAGAGGTGGTTATCTCAATCGGTGTCTGTGGCTTTTAAGACACAAAACCACTTCTTGATGCCCCTTTTTCTTGGTATCAAGGACTTCTAACATTTTTTCCATCTAATACTTCAGAGGCATGGAGGATTTCAGTGACCATTGCCTGCAGGGTGGTCTTAAGTATGTTTCCATTGTCTTCATGTGAACCAATGGGTTCAGTAGGAATATTGGAAGCCACCTCTGCAATCATCACATCAGCATTTACCTGAGTAGGATGAGCCTCTTCCTTATGTGGGTAAGTGCTAGATACCTTTTATACCAGGGCTGCATTTTATAGCTCTATCTCTTTGATTTGTGGTTGAGATGTGCCCTTTTCATGGTAGACAGGAAGATCTGCCACCATGAGTATATTTTCAAAACTACTGGTTAGGTTGGTTGGAAGTACTAGAGACTCTGGTGAAGAAGTAACCACAGTAAATACAAGACAAAAAAAAAAGAAATAAATAATGTGCATTTAAGGGCCTTGAAATAGCACATATATCATGTGGTTTTGCAATAGTAGTCAATTTGAACGTTATGCATCTCAATTGCAGTGCTGAATATATAGACTTCTCATTGCCTCTTGTGTTTGATCGTTCAATCCAATAACTTCCACCGTTCACATTTCACAAGAAAAAGTGTTGATTCATTATTCATGTATGTTTTTGATCATGATGGTTTGTTGGTAATAACATAGAATCATAGACCAAACACAATTTTTGGAAAAGTCAATTGCTCAGACAAACAATAAGTGAATAAACAATTAACCTAATTAAGATCTTGAAAGTTAATTAAGATATAATTCATTCTGAAGATCGTTTGCTTCCATCTCTCCAGTTTCACCTCTACATGCTACATCATACAAAATTGTTAAAGGTTAACATAAACCGCCACACCAAGCAACATTAAACACTTCTTCGCTGCTTAGATAAACATTCATATGTTATTAAACAAATTAGACGGAGAACAACATTCATTTCTGCTTGAGGATCCAGTCGTCCACTTGCTAGTTTGGCCTTCCGAGGGTGAACTCAAGATTCGGTAACATACCTGATGACACTTGAGACTTAATCCTACTACAATTCTCCAACATTTTATGTTCTTCAATCAGGTGTAAGGATGTCTCATGTTCATCTACCTACACAAAAACAAGAAATGAATCATTAATAATAACTAATAATATTTTTATATACACAGATTTACTTATGTATGTATCACAAACTGAATAAAAATAGTTCTTATATTCATACCATTATATCAGTTCTTCCAAGTGTAGAACAATTTGTCGTATAATCTTGACTCGAGAAGCTTGAATCATATGACTCCATTGACAATGACCACGCTCCTCTGCTTAAAAATGTAGATTACATGAATGAGAGGGCATGATAGGACATACATGTATAATTTGAAAGAAAAGAACCATAATAACATGGAATAAAAAAACTTTATACCATCTAGAAAAATGCCATATCCTCATTTATGTTTCCTAATTGTTATTGACTTATTTCACTAATTGTCTTTATAACCATGTGATAGAAACCTGCCCTTCCAAATAATCACATGGTAGGTTCTTCATATCTATCTATACACTTAATTTGCCCATTATCCAATGTAGAGGTTAACTGTTTATATATCAGACAAGAAGCACCAATGGGGGTAAAACTCTGAATTTGGTCTGTTTGAAAGAAGAGAACACAGAAAGTAAAAACAAAATGGAATTCAAAACATGGATGTATATATTTTTTTGTTTATTGTTACATGACTGATAAAATTTCACTTTAAAATGAGAAAACTAAAGTGTTAAAACACTTAAATTAAAGTACGGAATTACTACTTTTTAAGTCATATTTAATGAAACCTGTTAACATATGTGTATGTCGGGGTGATACAGTTAATAGTTATGAATTGCCGTCCAAGAATTATTAGGTCAACAAAGGCAAGCTAATGTCTAATTTTACATTAAATGTTCTACCTAGCTCTCATTTAAAAAACTGTACGGTACATACAAAAATAGAAGCTAACTTATATACCCTATCTACCTCAGATTAGCTATATTAATTTTGTTAATGGTCTCTTGTTTTAGTGGCATCACGTGTTTATCCTTACAAAGTGAATCCGGTTCAAATCTCACAACACGAGTAATATGTGAATTTTAAAGGTGTGTCTTAATAAAAAGTATATTGACCCCAGTTTTATAAAAGTATACCCTAAACTTGGATAAATGTTCTCCAAATGACACCCTTTAACCCTACTAATATAACTCAGAAACTTGTGCCATTTCCCTTGACTTTTCTTTTCCTCGAGATCATTTACATTGGCAATTCAACATCCATTGGATAAGCCATCCTGGTTGTTTTTAATATAGAAGAATAATTCTTCTAAAATATAAACAACTAGAAATTTTAATCAAAATAAGTATTAATGTATTGGTTATGTTAATATAGAATAATAATACTACTTAAAAGTCGGCAGGATATTTACCATATATTTTTTATTTTTCCTGTCAACAAAGAAGGACAAGATGCTTGCTAGATCAACATTCAACACAATATTCATTAACCAACAAACACTATGCATTTATGTGCGTGTTTCTGATATGCACTTATTAGATGCCTGTTTTTAAGTCAATTTGGCATCATATCCGATATATGTTCAAATAGGTAATGATGATGAACCAAGAAGATAAGACAAGCGAACAAAACTTGCTGAGTAAACTGCAAATATGTACTCATCAGGGGCACTCACACACACTAACCTTGGGGATGTTTGTAGTGTAGTCGGTGGGTTGGGGTTGTTAGTATCATCCATTTTCTCATCAAACGTTGACATACCCCCCTCCATTTGAAGTAATGTCCTTGGAGTCCTTGGATTTATCATATCCATGTCCGCAAATCCAGCTACAAACACATTCATACACCACTAATCAATTGACTGTAGCTTATAAAAGTATAAAACTATACATCATAACCAATTAATTGAAATATATGATCTTCATTGTAGAAGAAAAGATCCAAAATTTATACCTGCTCCTTTGTCAGTGCTCTTCACTGTTCTATACATCTGCATGAATATATCCCACAAACATGTGATGAGTAATAATAATTGCAAGAAAAATGTTCCCCTTTTCAGTTTCCGTTTTGTCCTCCCCCCACTGCCTTCCCTTTCATAGCAAATTTTAACATCTAATAAAGTATTAGAGGGACATGCATGTCTGCTCTCCTTTTTCCCTTTTTCTTTCTATAATTTTTCTTTTATAATATCACCACTTTTTGACCAAAATGTCAACAGTTTCATGATCAGAAATCAGATTGTACAAAAAAAAAAAAGATAAGATGCATGTAAAAAGGTTCTTTTGTGACAACTCAAGGTGTGATGTTGTACATGAATTAGATAAGAAGGATACACACCTGTAGATGACTCTTAACGTGAGCAAGAGTTAGATCCTTCACATTCATTAACTCCAACACTGATTTAGGGGTAGCTCCTGTCACATTTTTATAAAAAGTAACCCCACATTACTTTTAATTAACTCCTTGGAACAAGTTTAACAAAGTCAACATTAAAGAAAAAAATGGAATCTGAATTTGAAACAAAACATACTTTCATGGCCACCAAGGAGTTGAACTGCATGAACAAAGTGAGCGTGTAGCGTCGAAGTCCATCGCATACGAGGCGCCCGAACGATCCTTCTAACACGGGTACCCATCCTGGAACTCCTCTTAAACTCATGGCAGTAGTTTTGAGGGTGAAGATAATGTTGATTTCCATACTGATGTTGCGTAAGAAGACTATTTCTTTGTAGATGCAAAGGCATCATGGGATGATGTGAGAGAGCTGGATCGAAAGCGCCCATATTCTCGATCCCCAAGCTCAACCGAGGCTGATGATCAAGCTGCAGTCCATGGGTAACAAACCCTCGCACATCCACAGCCGGTGGCTGGTAATACTGTTGGTTGAACACGTTTATACCATTTTCATGGCTTAAATCGCTACAGCTGCTGTTGGAATCAGTGGTGGGTGAGCTGCAGTTTGAGATGTTGATACGATCGGAAACCGGTGGACTGATCTGTAAGGATAGATCAGGCAAAGTTGTTTTCATTGAGGTAGTTCTTGAGGCCAGAAACATGGAGTTGAAATGAGTTTTTAACAAAAGATATAATGAAAGAAGACAGATTGGATGGTACGTGTGTTTAAGAAAGGTTTTTGAGTTGTGATTATATCATGAGTGCCTTATGATTAACCTTTTGCATTGTCTTTCAGAGAGAGAGAGAGAGAAGGGTTTATCAGTAGTAAAGAGTGTGTAGGCTTTATCAGTAGTAGACTTGCAGTAGGTTAGGTTTGAGGTTTGACGAAGAATTGGAGAAAAGGATAGCTTTATGTAAGAGAAGACCAGAAAAGAAAGGTTTTACTTTAAATTATTTTATTATTAACAGATTTATGAAGGGGTTATAGGTTACAGATATCAAGAAGAAGTTAGTAAATAGTAAGTAAAAAAGATGAGAATATCATAAAATGAGCAGAGAACCAGAGGGGGATCACAATGAAGGTGATAGTTAAGCAAGAGAAATTATAATGTTTCTTCAGAAGGAATGCTTGGTAGTCGAGAAAACAAAAGCTTGAAAAAGATATATTGAAAACAATTTCATAAAATTTGTGAAAATATAAATAATAATATTTTATTATATACGTAACAACAACTACAAGTGAGTGCCATAAACGTCAAATTTGCTAGAACGTTAAACATTACAATTCATATTTGAGGTACAAGGAAAAATTAGACATTATCTGGAATTCAGATCGAGTTTGAACTTATGTTGCTGAAAATATTACATTCTTTTTATGTATTTCAACACAATATTTACATGTTTGAGAGGCTTTTTTTTATATTATTAATATAAACAGCCAACAGGTGCATTCTACTAGGCCTTTTCTATGACATTTTACATAGAATATTCTCTAATATCTTTCTTTATTTCCTCAAGAGTAATTGATGTCCTCAGAGAACCATGTTCTCAAATCGTAATGATGAAGGGGCAAAAAGATGGCTTGTGTACGGGACCATTTAAGAATTACAGGAAGCACAAATTGGAAATATCAGAGAGCACACCCCACCATGACAAGTTTAACGTAATTTTTACCCACAACACCTTTTTTTTTTTTTTTTTTGGTTTTACAAAGGGGCCATCTATCAGTGTCAGATGCTAACATTTCAGCAAATAAATGTTAAGATTCAAAATTGTCAAAATATGAGTATTTTGTTTGGTTATATATTTTATTTTTTCTACACACTTACGTTTGTTTTCATGAATATTTATAATGAACTACATCGTTAATTTGAATAAAAAAATCTATATAGGTACGCAAAATAACATGTAACTTTCAAAAACTTGAGTGTGTAACCAACAAATTTGCACACTGGAAGTTTAGAAGATCGTTTCTATTCTAGTAAAACCATATTAAATTCAACATTTCTCTCTACGTCCTATACCTCATGACCTACCTTCACTATCACTCTATCTACATCTATTAGCTAAACTATGTCACTACTAGAAAACTAGGCAATTGCGACCAAATTTTGCGACTAACATAAGACGGTCGCAAAATTAGCGACCGATTTGTGACTAAAACCAAAACAATCGCAAAATTAAAGACCAATCCAGATTTGATCGCAATAAGGTCGCAAATTTTGTGACCGAATTTTTGTGGTCGGAAAACAGTCACAAATACGAGAAAAATATAAAATAGCAAAATTTACGACCGTTTAAAGCAATCGCAAATAAAAAAAACAAAAAAAAAAAACAAAAAAAAACAAAAGTTGCGACCGTATAAAACGGTCACAAATACGAGAAATATAATAAAAAACAAAAGTTGCGACCATTTAAAGCGGTCGCAGATACAAGAAATAATAGAAAAAGCAAAAAATTATTCATTAGTGTTTAGGGTAAAAACTGCAAATAGTCATAAGTTGTGGGTTAAAACTGTCAGTAGTCATAAGTTTAGAAGCTTCAATCAGACGATCATCCTCGTTCATCAAAACAGATCTGCAGACCTGTTAATCTTTCATCATCCTCATCTGCGACTCACGGTACATCTGTGACTCCGGCGATCTTCCTCGTCATTCATCGATCTGATACCGTACATCTGGTATGTGTTACTCTTCATTTCCTTTAATAATCCGACTCAATGTTAGCAATCCGACGACTGATTCAAGTTTGAAACCATGTGTTAAATCCGACGACTGATTCCGAATACGTGGTTGAAGAAATCATCTCACCAATCTAATTTTGAGGAGATCTGCCGCTAGAAGAAATCCTTTCACTGATTTGATTTTGGCGACACCGATCTTCATTTCCTGTAAGGTTAGGTTTCGTCTATAAGGTTATATCATTGTTAACGGTTCAGATTCATGATACTGTATCGAATTGCTAGCGTTAGTCAACTATTAGATTGAGTTTTAAATTAGGCTTTAAAGAATTTAAAACTATTGGCTCTGTTTTTCTTTTTGTGTGTTCGTATTCAATTATGATTAGTAAAGTGAAAGTAGGATAAACAGTTTATTCGAAAATCACATTGAATTCAGATCTGAAAAGTTTGAATAGACCTAAAGCGAAAGCTGAAGGTTTTTTGAATTTTTGAAAACACACTTCTTCAATTCAAAACAGTTTCGAACTGTTTCGGTTGATTTTCGATCAAGTTTCGTATCATTTCGGTGTGTTAATTGAAGTTTTCAGACAGTTTTAATCGATTTCAGGTTGATTTCGGTTATAGGATCTTGAACTAAAACTGAAAAACGAACTGAGCTGCAGATCTGAATCAGAACAGATGTGTTGTTAAAAACGAGTTGAATGTCTGATTGGTGTTCAGGTTATTATTGTTCAGATCTGAATAACATCTCGATATCATAGATTGTTGTTGATTAGCGGCTGATGTTTTTTAGTGGCTGAAAGAAATCTGAATCTTAGTTCGACATAACTGAGTTGCAGGGTGATAGATAATCGAAAAAGATTGTTTGTGTGTTGCTAAAAAAGATTGTGTGGCTGGAAGTTTAAGCGACGAGTTTGAGTGTTGATGGCAGCGTGAAAGTGCAGTTTTTTTGATGTTTTGAGTAAACTGTCTTTATATCTAGTTGTAGATTGTTTGCTGTGATAGTTGTGTTAGGATTGAGAGTTGCTATTGAAGTTTATTCGAAAAAGTAAAGAAAAGTATTGAGTTCCAGATTGTGATTATTAGTGACATCTTGCTTAACTTTGACGAAGAAGATTTAGAGTGACTTATCTTATCGGCTTAATTTTTGTTGCTTTACTTTTTGATGTTTCTGTAAATTCTGTTTGTGCTTGAATGTTTCTTGCAACCTTTGATTACTTGGTGAAACTGATTGAATTGACTAAAAGAATAGGAGTCCGAGTGGAATGCAGCTCAAAGTATTGAAATAAGTGAAGATCTTGTGGCTGCTGCTAAGCTTCAGCTGAAGTTTCTTGCTGTAGACAGAAACCGTTGGCTTTATGAAGACCAAACCTTGCAACGGGCCATCTACAGGTAAATCATAAATCGATAATCACTACTCAACTTCTTTGTTTCTCCTTTTGCGTGTGTATGTATGTGATTGGTTGATTGCTTTCAGGTACAATTCTGGCTGGCTTCCTTTGCTTGCTAAACACTCCGACTCTCGGGTCACAGACGGGCCTTTGGTTGTTCCTCGTGACTGCGAATGGGTTTGGCATTGTCACAGGCTCAATCCGGTAATTCTGTAACAAAACTCGTGTTCCAAAATGTCTCTTCTCCCCAACTTAGGAGTTCAAATGGTCGATTGGTAAAAGTGAGATCCCGATTATTTAGAAATTAATGATTTAAATCAGATAGCTGGACAGTTGTTTAGGAATGAAGAGAATATGCATATCTCTATTCATTATACAAAATTTGCTTATTTTCCTGATTCTGTTTGCAATAATATGGTTATATTTTATTGTTTTTCTTTAAGCCATGTATGGCTTAATATATTATTATTCTAATTCTAAGTTTTGTTTTGATTCCTTTGTTGCAGCCCCAGTTAGAGGATGGTGATAAAAGTGAGTAGCATCCTACTAATTTTGTGGTTGCTCTATTTATTAAGTTAGTTACTGACAGATGTTTTTTCTACAGTTATAATGCAACCTTCAGCCCTTGATCGCCTTGGTTAGTTTATCATTCTTTCTAAAAGCATACTTTAATATAATTATAACCTTTATATGATATGATGGTGACAACTAAACTTGTTTACAATAGCTTCTCTTCAAATTGATTACCCAATGTTGTTTGAGCTACGGAATTCTGCTACCGAGCGAGTTTCACATTGTGGGGTTTTGGTGTTCATTGCAGAAGAAGGCATGATTTATATGCCTTATTGGGTACGCGTGCTCGTTTTTTTTTGTTAAAAGTTTGATCATTATTACTAAACAAATTCATCTACATTTCCATGTAGATGATGGGAAATTTGCTTTTGCAAGAAGGAGACATTGTGCGAGTGAAAAATGTGACACTCCCAAAGGGTACTTATGTTAAGTTACAGCCACACACAAAGGACTTTTTGGATATCTCCAACCCAAAAGCAATGTAAGCTTGGTCCATTCAATTGAGATAATAATATAAAATAAGTATATATGTATATGTATGTATATAAATTGTATATTTATTTATTAATACCCGCTCGGCCTTACGCCTCGTTTCGCCTCGAGGCTTACGCCTCGTGGGGCGAAGGGAAAACACCTCGAAACTCGTTGCCGTTCTTTTAATTTGGTTAATTAAATAAAGTTGTATCTATATTATTGGTTCGGTGTTGCAAAGTATGTTAAATTAGGTTGTATTTGTAGGTGAAATATGAGGGATATCTTTTGGAGAAGTATGTGGAGGAAAGTAGCCAACACCGAGAACTTGACAAAGAATTGTGGTACCAAGCTTCCGGGGGGAAAGAAGAGAGGCAAAGTATATGGGTTAAGCAATGTTAAGAATGATTTTAACGTTTAGCATCACGGCAAACAAGACCAAGTGGTATGTTTATTTTTTTTAAGTTGTTTGGTTCAAGGCTAATGTTGATTTGAAATTAATCTAATATTTTGTGCAAACATGTTTAAACTCAAATATTGACCTCATGTTTTCATGCAATCACTTCTCAATCAATAATAGTCAATGATATGTTAACTTTTGTATGGATATTATTGAAGATAGGCGCTTTGGCCTTAGAAGTCAAACTGACTTTTTTTCTTTATTCTATAATTGTATAAGCAACTAATTAGTTTCATAAATTGTGATTATGCTGGTCATTAATATTTCACTTTGCATTGGTTTTAGTAGATCGAAAGGTTGAACGTGACTATCCAAGATATAGTGAAAGAAAAAGAAGAAGAAAAAGAAAGGTTGAACGATATTATTGCGGGATTGGTGGTGGAAAAACAGAAAGATAAGGCGGAGAAAGAGGCTATGAATGAAAGAACGGCAAACATTGAAGCGATGCTAAAAGCTAGGTTTTAAAACGCATAATCATTGACTTAGGTTTCAAAACGTATAAACACTTTGTTTTGAATATGTATTTTGTTATGATAACTTTGGTATTTGATGTTTTAAGTGGAATGTTTTATATAATTGTGAAAATTTGATAATATGTAAATTTTAAAATTGATATTATATGCAGGTTAAAATAAAAAATGGCTGGAATTAATAAAAACTGCGACCGCAAAAACGGTCGCAATTTTTCAAAAGGCAAGCGGTTGCAAAACGATCGCAGTTTGTAAAAGGCATGTGGTCGGAAAACGATCGCAGTTTGTAAAAGGCATGCGGTCGGAATACGGTCGCATCAAGACCGTCGCAACCAAAGTCCCCAAAACCAAGAGCAGTCGCAATAATTGTGACCATTATTAAAGTCGCAAAACCCAGGTCGCAAAAGATAGCAGAAGTCGCAAGTTAGTCGGAGTAGAGCAATTGCGACGGGTGTTTTTCCGATCGCAGTTCCGGTCGGAAAACGGTCGCAACAGGGCAATTGCGACTGGTTTGCGACCAAAATTGCGGTCGGAAAAACCTAATTTTCTAGTAGTGTGTCCAGTCATGATAGCTATAACAAAATAATGATTATTTGGTAATAAATAAAAAGGGTTATTGATTTTATAACTTCCAAATATTGGGTATTGACCGTCTACCACTCTCAACTAAGACATTAAGTTCTACCACTCCCAACTTAACACTTGGGTTGTTGTGGCACTCCGGATTTAACTAGCCACTAACTACGATAAGTTTTTTTTTGCTAACATGACATTTTTATTTGATGTGATATGATGACATGTAAAAAAATATTATTATTTTTTTAAATATGCATCTCCTAAAACCATATCTACGCAAAACCATACACAACTTCCATCTACGCCTCCATCCTCAAAAACACATAACGTTTGATTTTCCTTTGCGAACTCGATTTTGGCGTTGTCAACTTGTTACTTCAAACCAATTTACAATTTTGATTCCAACAAATGTTTTGATTTTGATGTATTTTAATAAAAATATATTCTTTAGATTTGTGTTTTTCGTTTTCGATTTCCCGCCACTGAAACGTTCTTTGTGGTCACTTGATTAGAGTTATTATATCTCAAATTAAGTTTTCATTTATATTAGAATCTTCTTCAACACATGGTTCTTGTATAAATATTAGGCTTTGTGTCTCATACGGAAAATTCGAATTTGTGGAGAAGAGATGAATACTTGAACACCTACATGTTTGAGAAGTAAATAGAGAAGACTCCACCACCTTCACATCTTTGTCTGTTCCATAAGTTCTAACATTACAATTTTACCTGGTGTAACCTCGGCGGGTAGCTTTCTCTGGAGGTACATACCATTTTGGCTGTTATACCCTGGGAGATGGACGTGTTATCTAAGTTGAGACGTGAAATTTGTTTTACGGGACACGTTTTGAACACGATTCCTCAGGCACGACCGTCAACACATGTTTGTTCTTTCTTGTAGCAAAGGATCATACAACAAGAAGTAATTCAAGCTCTCATCGAAGATTACGCAAAGGATCGTACAAGAAGATGCGATTTTAGCTCTTATTGAAGACTATTGTTTAGATCAATTTATTTATATATGTTGTATTTCATTTGGATTTGTATACAATACATGTACTACAATCTCCAATTGTATAAAGAGAGTATTATTGTAATTTTTACTAATATCATTTTAATAAAATTGTGACCCATATTCTACACCTCAATCACAAATTGTTATTTATGCTAAATGGTGTTACATCTTAAGTTATTTAGGTATATATATATATACTACTACATCCTAATAGTTGGGATCAAATGAAATTAGTACATTATTCATATCTGAATCCTTATTTGTGTATTCAAACTCCTCTTGCTCTTTATCGTTATCACGTGTATCTCTTTTTTTTAGCGTTATCTTTTTAGCATCTTCCTATATTCATTATCAGCATCATTTTCTTTCTCTAATACAAGACAAATAGGTTCAATATTTTTATTTGTATTTGTTATACTAATCAATGTATCATTCTCTTGAAGAAAGGTTCCCTTATCGAAAAGCCTGAATCCTAAGGGTTTTGTCAATTTGATTTACTTTTTGTCACATAGTTCAATTTAAAACATTTCATTCAAATGTAGCAGGACATTTAAGTCTATACAACCCAATTTAAACAAAACATAGGAACGTTGTCTTAAGACATCAAACTTTAAAATAGGATGTCAGTCGGCAGGGATCTATGCCTCTTGCCATCCTCTTATATTCCAGTTAACTTGATATGCATACTAAAAGTCAAGTATGCTGAGTGAGTTATAGTTTAAATCAGGCAACTACAAACTTTAATAATTAACACTCAATAAACATTTTACGCAATTAAGCACATACACTATACAATAATCATCGTACTATAACACTATACCCTATGTAGTTATCAATCGTCGACAAAACAATAAATACATCGGCACTACTACAATATCCCCAAAGTTAACCGCCACTCACTCACAACGGCCTAAAGGTAACCGCCCAAAACACAGCCTAGAAGGTAACCACCCATCACAATGGCCCTAAAGGTAGTCGCTCATCCGTGCAACATACATACTATCATTCTTTACATACGGTTACTTTAACGTTCTATCACGTTAAAACTGCACACTTTACTGTTAGCGAAAGCATTTGATTTTCTATCACGTTTTAAGATAAACTTCGTCACTTTATAATGAAAACTTCGTGATTATGCACACTTCCCCAAAAAAGTAACTAAAAAGGGGTCTAGAAACTCAACTATCTACGATTAATAACTCGGTACTGTTATGCTTACGCTCAAACAAACGTCATTCGATCTGTATAAAATTTAATACGCGGAACTCGTCACCTTACAATTTCCTAGAGGACAAAGTCGCTAGCAACATTGCCTAACTCGGGTAAGGACTTCCTTGGCAACTTTATTAAAGTCTCTAACAACTTTATTAAAGACTCTAACAACTTTGTTAAAGTTTCTATCATACGAACTAAGTCGCCAAAACGAGAAGCTTCTAAATTGCAACCCTGATTTGTATCTGAATTCACAACAATCTTTTCATCCAAATCATTTGTTTAACTTCCATTAAGCAAAATCCAAGCTTTTTAGATTCAAAAAATACATAAACATGTAATCTTTATGCAAAAACCCAAATATTTCCCAAAAACCTCAAAACCTGTTAAATTGTACATTTAGGATTGATTGTTACCTTGATTTTTAGTCACTATGATGCTATGATGATCCTTGAATGTTTTTAAACCAATTACATGCTTCAAATCCTTGATTCTCAACTTTTGATTTTCCTTATGTTTCATTTTCTCTCTTTAAAACCTCCACTAGCTTTCTCTCTCTTGCATGATGAAGAAGATGATTAAAGTGGTGGATTGGGGTTTCAATCTTTTCTATATATAGTAAGATTTAGGGACCATAATCCCTCATGGACCTTCCATTTTGGGCCTAATATATCCATTTACCAAAAACCCTTTAAATTAAATAATCCCACTTTCATATGTTAAACACTTCGATATATATAAATTTGAGGCGTTATACCTAACCAGATCCTCATCATTATCGACTCACAATTCTTCCAAATACTTTGCCATCTAAAGAAAGAAACAGTGCATAATATACTTTTTTACTTATGAAGCTAGGAAACGCAACTCCTTAATGAATCTTGTGGACTCGTATTATATAGCGACCAAATTGTGGGTTTGGTATACCATTGCCCCTTGGACTCGATCAAACAAAAAAAAAAATAACACAACCATTCAACATCCTAAAGTGTTATGATATTTAACTTCTAGTACCTCATCCAACAATCCATAATCATCATTTGAGATGTGTCATAACAATGCCCCCTCATGAATACCCCATTGTTATTTGTGGCGTGCCCAGCACCATATGTAAAGATGTGCAATTTCTGACTCTTAAAAGATTATGTTTTATGTGAATGAGCATAACATAGTAGTCTCTATCACAACCTATGTATAAGTCCCCACATAGTTTAGCTAGGTTAATTTTGTATTACATATTTCTACTCTTGTACTTATATATATCACACACACATTACACTTACCTAACCTTTATTGAAATCGGTTGTCTTGTAACTAGAAGTACCACATGTAACCTTAGATCCTTCATATGTGTTCTTGGAAACTTCCACTTGAGTGCTTATGTCGTGTGAATATATAAATTTCACAAGGGTATATTTTGTAGAAATTAATGGTATCATAATATTTTACTCTAATGTTCATATTTGAAAACAATGTCTGTGATCTAGAAATGTCCATCTGTTGACACGTTTATGGATAAAATGGAGAAAAATATGGTTCTTTTCATATCTACTTTGTGAAAGGTTTGAGTACACTGATTTTTAACTCAGATGATTAGGTTGGCATGTAATATAGTACAAAAATATTTTGTATTTTTTATTATATTATATATCATTTGTATATATGCAATCTACTACACGCGGTTTCCATTTATTGACCTCTTTCTCGTAAAGTAGAGAAAAATATTATCTATTTTATTAGATGAGATGAATTATTGGAAATATATTTAACCATGACTCATAAACATGTAACATGACATATTTTAACATAAAATGACTTAGGGTAATCCGATATTGTCACACCCCGATTTTCACGTGTATTACCGGTGGGCCCGGTGGGGGATTACCGTGACGTAGTTGGCAACAATATAGTCAAACCACACAATTATATAAATGCACAGCGGAAGCTTAAAGATAAATATATACTTCAACCTCTGGTTGTAATATCAAAAGTATTACAGAAGTCGAATATATCCACAGCGGATCAAAATAAAAAAATAAAAATATTGTTCAATCAGATACGGCATCGAATTTGTGAGACTAATCGTGATGCTTAGGAAGCTATTACCAGCCAATTTCGTATAGTACCTGAACTTAATCTTTTGGGGAAAAATACGTCAGTTTACACTGGTAAATACATTCAACTGACACATTTGAAAATGTTTATTAAAATTGATTTGAATGCACAAGGCACAAACTCATTTATAACTTGGAACAATTATTAAAATCTTGTGAACGTATTACATGTTCTTTTATGCGTTCAGTAGCCCGGATCGTGCCGGGTTAAAGATTAATAGACACACCACATTGCGTAAAACCGTAGTATAGAAACCAACGGCTACGTCTTTTAATTAAGTGTCGACAATATATACCGGGTGTACGCCTACACCGGGATGTCGAGGTCGTGGCCATTTCGTAAAATGATGCCAAGGATATCCGGGACAACGGTCATTAACCCCCCAAAGGCTTTTAAGAAACAAAACTGTTTAAATGAGTCGATCATAATATTTAATTAACCACCTAAGCGATGGAGGATATGATGCTCAATCAAGCGGTAAATATTATACCGTATCCCAAGCCCATATAGGGGAAATAAGTTAAAAGTATTTACCTTTGCAAGTATATTCCTTAATTTGATTAAATCACCGATAGCTTTTACTGGGCTCCTAATCTGGAACGAAGGTTTTAATTAACCTCTTAGAATCCTAACGGGTCTTTATATTGGCCGTAGCCTAGACCGGTTGGTTCCGGAATATAAATGTGGTTTAATCGCGCGAAAAGGCGAAAACCGAGAATGGAGTGTGATTATGCCCCAACAAGTTCAGAGACTTGTTTTATATAGGTTTAAGGTTCACACTCTGGATTTTGGGGTCCAAATAATATAGTTTGACCCGTATCGGTTAATTTATGAAAACTAGTTTCATAAGCCGAACCGTGCGCGCAATGGGCGAAACGGTTAACCATGAGAGTCTTACGCTTATTTCCTAAGTCAATATGCCTTAAAGAGGTTGTGGTATCAGTAGGATACATTCCGTGATGCCCGTAACGAGTTTAAGTTAATATTATGCCCCGTAGGGGCTTTTCGATCATTTTAAAGACTTTTAAAGGGCTTTTCGAGTTCTACCGGAAATCTGAGTTTCCCGAACAGTTTATAAAGCCTAAAATACTTTATTTATTATTTAAAATCAGTAGCAACTGGAATCGGGTCAAAAGACCTTGTAGAACTCAAGTTTTGGCCGAAAAGGGCATATTCGGTATTTACCGAACCGTAGCCATAACCGCAGGTTATGAGCAAGGTAAAAATTATTAAAAATCTTTAAAATTCCAAAAATATTATTTTATAACAGTGGGTAAAAGTTTTCGTGACGAAATCTTGGTTTAGATAGGCGTTATGCTAATTGCGCCGTTTATTACAAAAGTTTCTTATAAATGCGCTATTTAGCATAACTCTCATTCTAGACCTCGGATTGACGTGAAACTTTAAGGACATGCTTATAATTTAATAAGCAAGGTTATGGTCCATTCACGTGTCCAAAATACTCGTTTTATTTTTAAAAGGCCGTTACGGTCAACTTTTAGGCGATTAACGGAAATGCGTAAAAGACTCGGACAATTCATGAACCGATCACAGAGGTCTATACCATCATGTAACCTGGTCCTAAGAGAGTCCTAAGGCATATCTATACCTCACTAAAACGGGTCAGAACTGAAGTCAAAGCAAAAGTCAAACTTTTGCGACATTCGGCTCCGAACCGGGTCAATATAGGAGATGGTCGATTCAAACGAGCGTAAACAAGTTTATATACTTAATATCACGTTTTATGAGTGTCAAAACAGGTTTCATTACATATACATTACAGATTATGTATAAAACGGCAAAATAGCTTTCTGTTGACTTTTTAAGTGCACGTTTGACTCGACATTTGACATAGTTAGAGTGGTGATCAGAAGGAACCCTTTTAGGGGTTTATTACCCACATAAATAGCAACTCATAACTACTTTTGATCCGACAATTCACTAGACCATTTGTGAATTATCGCTATGACAACCGTTAGTTACGATGGTTGGGTTTATAAGCTAAATCTATGGAAATACAAGACCACAATGGATGTGAACGACTTACAGAAGTTGTGTCTTGCTTAGAGAGCAGAGAAGATGCTTGAGAGCTTCTTAGAATGATCAGATGAGTGAGTTTGAGTTGTGTGAAAGTTATGAGCCAAACATGGCTATTTATAGTGCAACAAGGCACCCAAGATCATCACACAACACCCTACACTGATCATGGATGATGGGCAGGTGTCCCATAGAGCTATGGGTCGAGTAGTGGGCGCCCATGCCTCTTTTATTGGCGTTTTCATCATTCACAAGCTCAAAAGGCAAGAAAATACAAACTTTCTGCATCTGGGCGTCCAATGCGGCCCGCATGGGAGTTTCCATGCATTTGTACGCGGGTCTCCTGAGATTCAAACTTCAGGCGCGTAAAGGAGGTGGCTCGCGGCCCGCCTCAACTTAGGCCAAAACATCACGCGGGTCGCGAGAGGCCTGTTTTTCAGGTTTTTAAAATCTTTTATAATCATTACGAAATCCTGGTAATTAATAACGAAATCTTTCATAATTATTAACCAGACCTTTCGGGTTTGAAGGGGTAACTTTGCGGTTTGGCCCTCGGTTAATTACAACTAAGGACCTCGTGTTATTTACCCGTGTTGTTAAGTCCCCGGTTAGTTTATTAATTATTCAGAAAGCCTTAACTTTCACTGTTGACGCTTTTAACCCTTCTCATACGAATTCGATCATAACTTTCTCGTTTTAAAACGGAACTTCGCGGAATTTATACAACATATTCTAGTGAGCGTATAATACTATTACAAAGCCTCGGGAGCGTTAAAGGGTCACTCAGAGGTATAATTAAACATGTTGACACAGTTAACCCCTGTAGCTTGTAATCTCTCACTTTCTTCCGCGTTTCGCTTCCGTACGATCCATGATTTATTCGTTTGAAGGTACAAGCACTACTTAGGGTTACTATACAGTATATTTACCCTTGTTTGACATTTATAACCCTCGAATTTACATACGTTCAAGGTTTGTCAATGTTAGTCCTTTATTTAATATCAACGCCACGTGTAATCAAATGACACGTGTTAACACATCATTGGACACAAAAATTCGAGGTGTTACATCCTCACCCCCTTAAAATAAATCTCGACCCGAGATTTACTCAAATAAATAGGGGTACTTTTCTTTCATTGTGGCTTCGACTTCCCACGTATATTCGGGACCTCTACGAGCATCCCATTTGACCTTTACAATCGGTAAGTGCTTTCTTCGAAGCTTCTTCACCTGTCGATCTTCAATCGACAAAGGTTTTTCTACAAACTTTAAGCTCTCATCTATATGCACATCTGTGTGTGGAATCACCAATGATTCATCGGCGAAGCACTTTTTGAGATTGCAGATGTGGAACACATTGTGAATTCCATTGAGCTCTTCAGGCAAGTTCAACTTATAGGCAACTGACCCGACACGTTCAATGACCTCAAAAGGTCCTATGTACCTCGGACTCAGCTTACCCTTCTTGCCGAAACGCATCACCCATTTCCAGGGTGATACTTTAAGCAATACCTTTTCACCTACATCAAAGTGAAGGTCCTTACGCTTCGGATCAGCGTAGCTTTTCTGCCTATCTCTGGCAGCCTTGAGACGTTCCCGAATCTGGACAATCTTGTCCGTTGTCTGGAAAACAATCTCTGGTCCTGATAATTGGACCTCTCCTACCTCCGCCCAACAAACAGGCGATCTACATTTCCTACCGTATAATGCCTCGAAAGGCGCAGCCTTTATGCTGGTATGGTAGCTATTATTGTAGGAGAATTCGATTAGGGGTAGGTTCTTATCCCAGTTACCACCTAAATCGATCGCACATGCACGAAGCATGTCTTCTAACGTCTGGATAGTACGCTCACTTTGACCGTCCGTCTGTGGATGGTAAGCCGTACTGAAGTTCAAACGCGTGCCCAAAGATTGCTGGAAACTCTTCCAGAAGTGAGACGTGTATCTAGTATCCCGGTCGGAGATAATAGACACAGGTATGCCGTGTAAGGCTACAATCTTATCAACATAAAGTTGGGCTAACATATCGGAGCTATACGTCTCCTTGATGGGTAGAAAATGAGCTGATTTAGTCAGCCTATCGACTATGACCCATATTGTATCGTTTCCTTTCCTGGTTTTGGGTAACTTGGTTATGAAATCCATAGTTACACATTCCCACTTCCACTCGGGAAGCTCAGGCTGTTGTAGCAAGCCAGACGGCTTTTGGTGCTCGGCTTTGACTTGAGCACAAGTCAAGCACTTTGCTACATGGGCGGCCACAGACTTTTTTAAGCCTATCCACCAATAGTTTGCCTTTAAATCTTGATACATCTTGTCTGCACCAGGATGGACAGAATATTTGGAACTGTGGGCTTCCTGGAGGATAACTTCTCGTAGTCCTCCATAAATCGGAACCCATATACGTCCGTTCAGTCTAAGGATTCCATCCTTGCTAAGAGTCAACTGTTCCTCAGTTACTCCTAACTTTTCATTAGGATAATTAGCTTCCAACACAGCCTCTCGCTGTGCAGCTAATATCCTTTCAATTAAATTGTTCTTGACCTCAATGCTCTTGGCATTGATTCGAATAGGTTTTACCCTTTCTTTCCTGCTCAAGGCATCAGCGACTACATTCGCTTTGCCGGGATGGTACCTGATCTCGCAATCATAGTCATTCAAGGTTTCCATCCAACGGCGCTGCCTCATGTTCAACTCCTTCTGGTTGAACAGGTGCTGGAGGCTTTTGTGATCAGAATAAATCACAAATTTAATACCATAAAGGTAATGCCTCCACAATTTCAGTGCAAATACAACGGCACCCAACTCCAAGTCATGGGTGGTGTAATTCTTTTCGTGCACCTTTAGTTGTCTTGAAGCATAGGCAATCACTTTGCCCTTCTGCATAAGCACACACCCCATGCCTGTGTGTGATGCATCGCAGTAAACTACAAATTCATCTGTACCTTCAGGTAGTGTCAACACAGGTGCGTTGCTTAGCTTCTGCTTCAGAACTTCGAAGGACTCTTGCTGCTTTGGGCCCCAAATAAATTTTTCTTTCTTCTTGGTTAAGGAAGTCAGGGGCGCAGCAATCCTTGAAAAATTCTCAATAAATCTCCTGTAGTATCCTGCCAATCCCAGGAAACTACGAATTTCGGTAGGCGTCTTTGGCTCCTGCCAGTTCATGACTGCCTCTACCTTAGCGGGATCCACCTGGATACCACGCTCACTTACAACGTGACCCAGAAACTGAACCTCTCGTAGCCAGAATTCACATTTCGAGAATTTGGCGTAGAGTTTCTCACGCTGTAGCAATTCGAGAATGCAACGGAGGTGCTTCTCGTGGTCAGCTTGGCTTTTGGAATATATAAGGATATCGTCGATGAAGACGATGACAAATTTGTCCAAGTACGGCTTGCAGACGCGATTCATGAGGTCCATGAACGCAGCCGGTGCATTTGTGAGCCCAAAAGGCATCACTAGGAACTCGTAATGACCATAGCGAGTCCTAAATGCTGTCTTATGTACATCTTCATCCCTGACCCTTAGCTGATGATAGCCCGACCTCAAGTCGATCTTTGAGAAGTAGCTCGCTCCTTGCAGCTGATCGAACAGATCGTCGATCCTTGGCAAAGGATATCTATTCTTTATGGTAACTTTGTTCAGCTCACGATAATCGATGCACAACCGCATCGATCCGTCCTTCTTCTTTACAAATAGGACAGGTGCTCCCCAGGGAGACGAACTAGGTCTGATAAAACCTTTTGCCAACAGTTCATCCAACTGGGTCCTTAGTTCCTTCATTTCAGTAGGAGCTAGCCTGTAAGGTGCTCTAGCTATAGGAGCTGCTCCTGGTATGATATCTATTCTGAATTCCACTTGTCTATCTGGTGGTAAACCAGGTAGTTCTTCGGGGAAGACCTCGGGATATTCAGAAATGACGGGAAGATCCTCTATCTTCGGCTTGGGTTCTTCAATTATCACCTGAGCCATGTAAATGACACAGCCTCTGTTCAAACATCTAGAAGCTTTGAGCATAGATGCGTCCTTGGGTAATCCATACTGCGTGTCTCCTCGAATGGTGAGCGATTCACCACCCGGAGTATTTAGCACAATAAGCCTTTTGTTGCAAACGATTTGAGCCTGATTATGGGATAACCAGTCCATGCCTAAAACAATGTCGAAACTCGCTAGATTGAAGGGAAGTAGAGACAAGGGAAAAGAATGGTTCTTAATGGTCATTTCACATCCCTCTAGAACAGTGGAGACGGTTTCTATCGTGTCGTCTGCTAACTCTACCTCGTATTTCACATCTAGGGTTTTGATAGGCATTTTTAATAGTTGGCAAAATTTTTGGTCTACAAAGGATTTATCGGCGCCTGAATCGAAAAGTACTCTTGCAAATATATTATTTACGAGAAAAGTACCTGTAAGCACATTCTCGTTCAGCACAGCCTCCTTTGCATCCATGCGGAAGACTCTAGCATTTGTCTTTTTGGTCTCCTCCGCCTTCTTGGCATTCTTAGGGCAGTTGCTCTTGATATGCCCCTTTTCATTGCAACCGTAGCAGGTTGCGTCCTTGATTTTCTTACAATCTACAGTCTTATGATCCTTGGACTTGCATAGTCCACAGGAAAAAGTCTTTGGCTGGGACTGTGAATTTGACCCAAACCTACATTTCCCAGAGTGGGGTTTCTTGCAGATTTTGCAGTTGGGTCTTTCATCAGCTTGGCCATCTTTCTTTGCTTCCGTCCCTCTCTTGCCTTCACCGTTTCCACGGTGTTTCTTTCCTGACCTTCGTGAGGTATCATCCTCACGTTTCCTCTTTTCTGCCTCCTTGCTCCTTAGCGTCCTCAGACGGACAACATCTAAAGTGAGAGACAAGGAGAGGTCAGTTACTGACCTGAAGGTCGTCGGCCGAGAGGCCTTTACACTCGCCTTTATCGCAGGCTCTAAGCCCCCAATGAAACGGGCGATTCTTCTAGACTCTGGTGTCACAAGGTACGGAACCAGGCGAGACATCGTATTGAAGCTCGTCAAATAAGCCTGGCAGTCCAGGTTCGTCATCACCAGTGACACAAAGTCAGCCTCGATCTTCTCAACCTCATGTTGAGGGCAATAGTTTTCCTTAATGAGAGCAATAAATTCCTCCCATGTCATCTTGTATAAAGCAGACTTACCTGATGCCTGCACCAACGCCCTCCACCACGCCAGGGCCTCGCCCTTAAATGACCGGGACACAAACTTCACCACATCCTTCTCTGCGCACCCACTGATGTCCACAATAGTGTCCATCTCATCTAGCCAGGTAATACAATCAACAGCACCTTTCTCCCCCGTAAATTCCCGGGGCTTACAAGATACAAAATACTTGTAGGTGCAACCCTTGGCACCAGATGCATCAGTGTACTCTCGTTCACGACGAATACTATTTTCAGCTGACGAGTGATTGTCGTCATCCTTCTTGGGTTGAGAGGGTGGTTTGGAGTGTGTCTTTGGTTTGGAGAGTGGTTTTGTTACAGATCTGCTATGAGACTTAGTGTATTGACGATCAAGAGCTGCCTGAACAGCATTGTCAATTATAGCTTTTAGCTGTGCGCCGGTCAGATGCACCTGCGCATTGTCGTAGTCATCTTCATTTGTATGGCTATTCTCTCCATTGGGATCCGCCATTGTAACTTGAATCTGTTACAGAAGATAACAAAATTTTATTCAGGAGATTATTATATAATTGCCTTTTATGACAATTTGTCAACCATGGTAACGGAGACCATATTTGGTTAACTTATTACTCATTAAATCTTAGGATTTGAATACATCCTATTTTAGCTATAACAATAATATTGGCGGCATAAAGCCTAATTACGAGGATGTTTTATACTATTAGCCGAGATTTCAGAGAATCAAAGGCATAGAGATTTGAACCGTAGTTCTTTTATCTCTTTCTGACAGGGAGTCATAGACCACCACTGCCTTTTGTCTTTATAAGACAATTATTACGGCCCATAGGCACTACACCTCTAATGGATGTTTTAATATGGTTGGCCCATAGGCACTACATCACTTAATGGATGTTTTAATAAGATTTGGCCCGTAGGCACTACATCACTAATGGATGTTTTAATAAGATTGGCCCGTAGGCACTACATCACTAATGGATGTTTTAAATAAGGTTGATCACCTTCATTGGTGATTTAACCCACGATTTATAAATCATTTAGTTGGGTTTTGAAATCCTTAAAGGATTATTGTATAAGAATGACGTGCGTGATCTTAACGAATCACATCTGCCATGATTGTTAACATGCTTGCAGCGGTTAACAGGGAATCTGAATCTTTTAATTAAGTCCTACCATCTTGGCCGGATCTTAAAAGACACCAGGCTAGGTTTCACTCGTAAGATTCTTTATTTGGGCAGATCAATTTAAAAGGAATGGTTTTGATTTATTTCATACATATTAAAACAAAACTCATAACATACATTCCATAATCTCAAATACAATCACATATTGCCCTAAATGGGTCTTTTAAATGGTACATACCTCCATAGAGGTTTTAAAATAAGTGACAAGTCCACGCAGGGACTAACATAAGATAAGTGTCCATGTAAGGACTAAAAGATAAGTCCACGTAGGGACTGAAATACGATAAATGTCCACGCAGGGACTTCTTTCAAAGTAGAAATTACATTAGTACAACTATTAAGGGCTAGTGGTCACGTTTCTTCTTTTTGCCCTTTAATAGGTTCGCTAAGCCTTTGAGAAATCCTCGGTGGCTCTTTTTCTCTTCCTCGAACTCTCTCTCCACACGATCTAGTCGATGAAGTATCTCTTCCTGTTCAGGAGGAGAGAAACGTGGTTGTGGCGTTTGTTGCGGAACTGGAGGTCTGGGAGGTATTGGATACCCATGAGCTGAGTAGTCCGGTGCTCCCATGTTCCCATGAGCTCCGTCCGGGTAGCGTGCATTATATCTAGCCGACACCACATATGGGTCGCGCTCATAATTGTAGTTGTAATGTGCTTGTGACGGTTCGAACGGGTTGTAAGCCGTTGGACCCGTGTAAGCAGGTATGGGTTGGTCATACCCAAACGGTGGCGAATTTGGTGCAGCTGGTGCGGAGTTCGCCTCCTGTATTGGACTTGAAGGTCCTTCTTCTTGTAGTGGCGGATAGTGGCTACTACTAGAGTGTCGAGGGGTGCTGAAGTGGATACCTCCTCCTCCTCGTGTGGACATACGAGCATTTGTCCTCCTACGCCTTGGCGGATCAGGCATTACTGTTACGCCGGTGGCGGAGGTGGTGGCGTAACTGCCACAAAGCGTGAATCCTCAGAGGGATCCCGTGGATGTCGCGGTTGTTGTGATGTCTGTTGAGGTGGTGTGTAGTACCACTCATGTCGGTCGAACAACGCTTGGAAACTATCTGGTCCCTGATAGGGAGTGCCATGGAAGGATGACCCATCAGAGACTTCTATCGGATGCGTGGGCGTACCACGAGCAGGTTCTGTTGGATCAGTATCTTCATCCATATGATCCTCGGAGAAGTGATCTTGTGGCCCTAGTGGAACAAAACCTGAAGGTTCCTGTATGTAGTCAGCTGGATTAAACTGACCTATGAAGTATGGAGTAGGGTCGTCGTAATTTCGGTGTGATACCGAACGTTGTAGAGGTATGAAGGAAGGTTGTGGGTTGTTGGGATAATTCTCTGAGTTTGGCCCAAAGGAGTGCCGGTATGATGGCGTCGAGCTGTGCGAGGTGGAATGCCTCGCAGGTTCGTAAAGATCTCTTCGTCGTTGTGGTTCTTAGCTCCTTGTCATTGAAGGAGGTCTTGTACCTGACGGTCCAGCTTCGTGATCGTGATGCGTCACGATATCTCCTCTGCCTCTTCTTCCCCTTCCTCTTCCTCGGAATATTACTGGCGGCATGTTTCCTGCTTTATAAAACTTTAAATACCAATAATAAAAGAAAAAGACAAAATTGGAATAACAATTCGAATTTGTCCTAAGTTCTTGTCTAGACTCAAGTATGTGCAATTGTGTCATTGAAATTAAACACATTGCCTAACGTGTTTAATTCACTCAATGTTGGCTCTGATACCAACCTGTCACACCCCGATTTCCACGTGTATCACCGGTGGGCCCGGTGGGGGATTACCGTGACGTAGTTGGCAACAATATAGTCAAACCACACAATTATATAAATGCACAGCGGAAGCTTAAAGATAAATATATACTTCAACCTCTGGTTGTAATATCAAAAGTATTACAGAAGTCGAATATATCCACAGCGGATCAAAATAAAAAAATAAAAATATTGTTCAATCAGATACGGCATCGAGTTTGCGAGACTATTCGTGATGCTTAGGAAGCTATTACCAGCCAATTTCGTATAGTACCTGCACTTAATCTTTTGGGGAAAAATACGTCAGCTTACACTGGTAAATACATTCAACTGACACATTTGAAAATGTTTATTAAAATTGATTTGAATGCACAAGGCACAAACTCATTTATAACTTGGAACAATTATTAAAATCTTGTGAACGTATTACATGTTCTTTTATGCGTTCAGTAGCCCGGATCGTGCCGGGTTAAAGATTAATAGACACACCACATTGCGTAAAACCGTAGTATAGAAACCAACGGCTACGTCTTTTAATTAAGTGTCGACAATATATACCGGGTGTACGCCTACACCGGGATGTCGAGGTCGTGGCCATTTCGTAAAATGATGCCAAGGATATCCGGGACAACGGTCATTAACCCCCCAAAGGCTTTTAAGAAACAAAACTGTTTAAATGAGCCGATCATAATATTTAATTAACCACCTAAGCGATGGAGGATATGATGCTCAATCAAGCGGTAAATATTATACCGTATCCCAAGCCCATATAGGGGAAATAAGTTAAAAGTATTTACCTTTGCAAGTATATTCCTTAATTTGATTAAATCACCGATAGCTTTTACTGGGCTCCTAATCTGGAACGAAGGTTTTAATTAACATCTTAGAATCCTAACGGGTCTTTATATTGGCCGTAGCCTAGACCGGTTGGTTCCGGAATATAAATATGGTTTAATCGCGCGAAAAGGCGAAAACCGAGAATGGAGTGTGATTATGCCCCCAACAAGTTCAGAGACTTGTTTTATATAGGTTTAAGGTTCACACTCTGGATTTTGGGGTCCAAATAATATAGTTTGACCCGTATCGGTTAATTTATGAAAACTAGTTTCATAAGCCGAACCGTGCGCGCAATGGGCGAAACGGTTAACCATGAGAGTCTTACGCTTATTTCCTAAGTCAATATGCCTTAAAGAGGTTGTGGTATCAGTAGGATACCTTCCGTGATGCCCGTAACGAGTTTAAGTTAATATTATGCCCCGTAGGGGCTTTTCGGTCATTTTAAAGACTTTTAAAGGGCTTTTCAAGTTCTACAGGAAATCTGAGTTTCCCGAACAGTTTATAAAGTCTAAAATACTTTATTTATTATTTAAAATCAGTATCAACTGGAATCGGGTCAAAAGACCTTGTAGAACTCAAGTTTTGGCCGAAAAGGGCATATTCGGTATTTACCGAACCGTAGCCATAACCGCAGGTTATGAGCAAGGTAAAAATTATTAAAAATCTTTAAAATTCCAAAAATATTATTTTATAACAGTGGGTAAAAGTTTTCGTGACGAAATCTTGGTTTAGATAGGCGTTATGCTAATTGCGCCGTTTATTACAAAAGTTTCTTATAAATGCGCTATTTAGCATAACTCTCATTCTAGACCTCGGATTGACGTGAAACTTTAAGGACATGCTTATAATTAAATAAGCAAGGTTATGGTCCGTTCACGTGTCCGAAATACTCGTTTTATTTTTAAAAGGCCGTTACGGTCAACTTTTAGGCGATTAACGGAAATGCGTAAAAGACTCGGACAATTCATGAACCGATCACAGAGGTCTATACCATCATGTAACCTGGTCCTAAGAGAGTCCTAAGGCATATCTATACCTCACTAAAACGGGTCAGAACTGAAGTCAAAGCAAAAGTCAAACTTTTGCGACATTCGGCTCCGAACCGGGTCAATATAGGAGATGGTCGATTCAAACGAGCGTAAACAAGTTTATATACTTAATATCACGTTTTATGAGTGTCAAAACAGGTTTCATAACATATACATTACAGATTATGTATAAAACGGCAAAATAGCTTTCTGTTGACTTTTTAAGTGCACGTTTGACTCGACATTTGACATAGTTAGAGTGGTGATCAGAGGGAACCCTTTTAGGGGTTTATTACCCACATAAATAGCAACTCATAACTACTTTTGATCCGACAATTCACTGGACCATTTGTGAATTATCGCTATGACAACCGTTAGTTACGACGGTTGGGTTTATAAGCTAAATCTATGGAAATACAAGACCACAATGGATGTGAACGACTTACAGAAGTTGTGTCTTGCTTAGAGAGCAGAGAAGATGCTTGAGAGCTTCTTAGAATGATCAGATGAGTGAGTTTGAGTTGTGTGAAAGTTATGAGCCAAACATGGCTATTTATAGTGCAACAAGGCACCCAAGATCATCACACAACACCCTACACTGATCATGGATGATGGGCAGGTGTCCCATAGAGCTATGGGTCGAGTAGGGGGCGCCCATGCCTCTTTTATTGGCGTTTTGATCATTAACAAGCTCAAAAGGCAAGAAAATACAAACTTTCTGCATCTGGGCGTCCAATGCGGCCCGCATGGGAGTTTCCATGCATTTGTACGCGGGTCGCCTGAGATTCAAACTTCAGGCGCGTAAAGGAGGTGGCTCGCGGCCCGCCTCAACTTAGGCCAAAACATCACGCGGGTCGCGAGAGGCCTGTTTTTCAGGTTTTTAAAATCTTTTATAATCATTACGAAATCCTGGTAATTAATAACGAAATCTTTCGTAATTATTAACCTGACCTTTCGGGTTTGAAGGGGTAACTTTGCGGTTTGGCCCTCGGTTAATTACAACTAAGGACCTCGTGTTATTTACCCGTGTTGTTAAGTCCCCGGTTAGTTTATTAATTATTCAGAAAGCCTTAACTTTCACTGTTGACGCTTTTAACCCTTCTCATACGAATTCGATCATAACTTTCTCGTTTTAAAACGGAACTTCGCGGAACTTATACAGCATATTCTAGTGAGCGTATAATACTGTTACAAAGCCTCGGGAGCGTTAAAGGGTCACTCAGAGGTATAATTAAACATGTTGACACAGTTAACCCCTGTAGCTTGTAATCTCTCACTTTCTTCCGCGTTTCGCTTCCGTACGATCCATGATTTATTCGTTTGAAGGTACAAGCACTACTTAGGGTTACTATACAGTATATTTACCCTTGTTTGACATTTATAACCCTCGAATTTACATACGTTCAAGGTTTGTCAATGTTAGTCCTTTATTTAATATCAACGCCACGTGTAATCAAATGACACGTGTTAACACATCATTGGACACAAAAATTCGAGGTGTTACAGATATATCTCATTAACATATTATTAGGCCTATTAAGACCCATAACAGTGAATAATGGACGTGCCAACAGTCGTAACTCATTAACACATAGCATTACTTGTAATAACCTAAAATCGATTTTTTTGAAGTTAAATGTTACCCTAACCCTACTCACTCTTAAATTACACAATATTAATCATAATCTACTGTTTGCATGGGATTAAACCTATGACCTCTCACCTAAGAGGCTTCTACCTCTAACATCTCGGTAGCTCCCCAATAGCAACTAAGATGACTTGGTGTCACACAATATAACTCATTAAAGCATAATAAGGCTCGTGTAGGAAAATTAAATTAAAGTAACATATAAAACTCTAATGACATTTTATATAGAAATTTGTCCTAGATTTTCTTCCAAAACCTCATAATATATATGTCACATATAGTATTGTCGTCATCTTAGAAAGCTTAGTTTATACATTTTTTATGATAAACTAATTGTTACCTAGCTTCTTCACATGATGATTAAAAATTGAAAGATGTGATGTATAAAGATTCATTATATACAAATACAAATGAATAAATTTAAGCTTTCCAATCCGAGACTTGATCATTTATTCAGGGAATTTACGTGAAAGAATGCGTATAAGTTTTTTTAGCGTCGTTAACTTAACTGAGAATATAATGGTGCGTGTTTTAGTGTGTTGGTCTAGTTAATTTAATAACTCTTAGTATGAATTAGGTGGGTTATCTTAATAACTTTTAAAACACGTTTATCTAGTTTTAATTTTATAAGAAATGATTATTATTTTGACTAAACACACACAATAAAAAAGCGCAACTTTCGTTTGTAGTAGAGTTTATGTAAGAACCAAGTATCAAACCCAAAGAATACGATTTTAATAGTTAACTTTAATTTACCAACTAGTTAATTAATTATATTTTGTTGTTTTTATATAAAAACCAGAAAATAAAAGCAAGTAATAGAGAATTAGTAGAGAATATCAAGAGCACGAGGACTGTTGCATTAGATCGTCGAATCCACTTGGAATGAATTATAGTTAGGTTACTGGCAAGTACTGAGGTTAATTAACTAAAAAAAACTCGGCTCCTAGCTAAGGTTACCGACGAATCTTTATTAGATTTACAAATTGTGACTTTAAGGTTAAATAGAATTAGAGCCCATTAGAGATAATTAATTGCCCAATTTTAGAAGAAGACTATTTTTAAAGAGCCACCCCCTAATTTTGGGTTAGTTACATCCAACAACTCTTCTTTCCTCTACATTCTTCCCATGAGTTGTGGTCCTCTAAAGGACCTATCTCCGTCTCACTTCAAAGATCGCCAAGGATATATTTAAGTGCTTCCCATGGGTGCTAGTGCTAATGACACTTGTGATTAATTGGCGTGATTGATCTTTATTTAACGTAGGGGTGTTATAAATATATATATATATATATATATATACATATATAGAGACGTAAAGTATTTTAACATGGGTTCACCAACTCATGTTTTGCAGCAAGCCTAACATATAAACCGTGGTAGACAAGTCGCATAACCAAGATTTCATTGAAGTCTATCATTTAGACCATGTAGGCTAACAATGATATTCTTGATGAATGAGGGTTTATCATAAGACGTGGCACACAAATGGGCTAACCACTTCTCTAAGTTCAGATTTCCCTTATTAGTATTTGTGTTGTTACACACTATGAGTGTACTAATAAGCTTCACCTCCCAAGGTTATCGAGAACTCTAACAAGATCAAAGACCAAAACTATTCACAATCTCATTATGGAAGAAGAAGAAGAAGAACAACAAGAATAGAAGGAATTATTAAGGACACAACACACCACTTTGCCAAAGGTTAAGCATTTAATTCATACCAAGCTTCATCTATAACCCAAGCAACACAAAGGATTTATCCAAGAATGGCCATAACTTGTCAACAAAAAATGATCATAGAGTGGATCATGATGGATCAACTTTAAAATCAAACAACTTGAAGAAGAGTTGTTGATTACAAGTTCTTTCTCTCTCTCTCTCTCTCTCTCTCTCTCCCTCTCTCTCTCTCAAATTAAGCTATTACTAGTGTTTTCTTAATGTGTTCTCAAACTCCTTTATGATCTCTTAATATTAGAAAGTATGTGTGTGAAACGTGGAAAAGGAGTGGGTGAATTGAGATAGTGAAAATGGACAGCCAAGGGTCTTTATTTATAGGCTGGAGTGGAGTAGGAGAGCCCAGGCTTGCTTAAGGTGGCACGGACGTGCCTATTGCTTGAACATGTGGCATTCTTGTGGGTTTCCGAAGCTTCTGAACCTTGTCTTTAGCTGAGCACGGGTATACACAAGGGTGCATGGGCATGCCTCCTTATTTTGTGGACTTTTGTTGACCATTCTTGGGTTGACTTGTTGACTCCATGCTCCTAGGTGTTATGCATGCTCATGCCCATAGCCTGGCACGGATGTGCCTATTTAGCAACTTGCTGAATTCCTTAGAATCTTGGGTTTATACTTCGTTTATGCTCGTTTTTCACTTCTTTTCATCCCGAGACCTTGGAAACATGTATTTGTAAAATAGGAACGATTTACGTAGTATACTGCAACTAAAAAGTTATTAAAGTACTTAGAATTATGGGATAATTATGCACTAAAAATATGTATAATTGATGGCACATCAGAACACTATATTTGGTTTCAGATAATAAACCCCCTCCATAATTTTGCTCACCAACATACCCATATGTGCTGCGAAGTATGGCTACGTTGGACATACACGCTAAAATGGCATATTTTGTGAATAGTATAAAGGTTCAACGTATGACATTTCTAGGAAGCGTACTCCTACATTGGGCGAAATAGGGCTACGCCTTCCCAACAATACTTTCACTCTCCTTAACCTTATCTACTCCAATACAAGCAACAACTAGTAACAATTCTTTCATACAATTTATATATAACACAATATCATTTTCCACCATTCATTACACAATTTACAAACACATTTCCGTTAGAATGAATCCAACTCCACATAACTTTTCATTGATATTCAAGATATCAAAGTTATTTGTTTTTATCTTGTGTAATTACAAGTACACTAGAAAAATATAGAATACCCTAAAAGGCTTTTACTCTGTAAGCTTCTCACTAACATGTCACAAACGAAGATTTGTAGAAAATATTTACTTCAAGTATTTTCATTATTTGGTGGATAATATTAAATTGCGATGAATATTGAGTAAGAGATTCGTTGCAAAATATGAAGATCAAATTTCAAATAAGACTTTATAAAAATATCTTAAAGATTTAACATAAAACATAGGTTTGTGTCAATGGCACAATAAGACATGTTTATTAGATATACTCATGAGACCTCTATAATGTTCACATTCTTCATTTTCAATCTCCTGTTGGTGTTAATGTTTGTTGATGTCGTCTAAATTCGTTGATATCACCTAAAATTTGTGGAATCAATTGTCTAAGAACCAAAATCTACCACATTTGTCCTTCAATCTTCGTATTTGTTCCTGGAAAGTTCTACATGTATGCTCATGTCATATGAAATATGAATTTCGCATGCATGTGCATTGTTGGAATCAATGACTTCGGAATATTTGGCACTTTGAGTGTCCCAAAATTATTTCCATATATATACTTAGAATTCCAATATTTGAATACCAATGGTTACATTTGTAACCTTTTTTTTGTAAAATCTTGAAATATCAATTTGTTCACATAGTTTTGAGTTAAATAGATAAATATAATGTTCTTTTAATTTCTATTTTGAGAAAGTTTCGAGTTAACTTGTTTCTACACAGGCGGTTTTGTAGGTTTGGATTATAATATAATAAAAAAATTTGCATACTTGATTAGAGTATATCTGATTTGTATATATGGGTTAGGAGTTGACTATGAAGTATAAAAGTCTTTAAAAAATGTGAGAAGCCATAGGAGTTTGACATGTAGCAATTCTTACTAATCAGGGTAAAGGGTATAAAAGTAAATTTGACAATTCTTAGAAAATAAAACATTATGTACTTGCAAAATAAAACACCATGTACTATTCCTATATGCAAAATAAAATACTATCTACCTTTTGGTAACAGCAAAATAAAGTACAATATACCTACTATACATAATACATCGCATAATGAACTCTCTGTTAGCTGCAAGTCTGCAACATAAAACACCATGTAGTTGTTACAAATAAAACACCATTGTATAAGCAGAACAAAAAACACCAAGAACTAAAAACACATAACTGAAACGTAATTTTATATATACACACACACACACAAGCTTCCTATTATGGTTTAATTTTTCCTTAAAAAATATGGATAAAAAAGTTATTCATGTTTAAAAAAGACGAGGGGACTTGCATGTGGGTTTCTGATTTTAAGACAAGCTAAATTTACATTAATACCCTTAATATAAGAAATCAATCAATAAAATTAAAGTACATATTACAAAATTGTCACTTCCTTAATCTCGCCTACTAATTATTCTAATCTAAAGGCAAACGCTACTTTTTTACACTTTTTAGGAAAAACACCATTTGTAGTTGAAGCACACCCTGTATATATGTATTGTATTACACACGTTGTTAAAGAAGATATTAAAAGGCAGTTAACACATAATAGTGAGTTAGGTAATGTAACATGACTTTTTATAACCTAAAATAGCTTAATGTAACTTAATATAACACATTAACACATACAAAACCGTAAAGTTTAATTAGTGGACGTATCGGTAACAATAACTCATAAAGGTGTAACATGACTTGTTATATAAAATGTGTAAAACCCCGTATTTTCTATAGACCTAAATTCTACACATATGTCCAAAAATTGATCTGGAATGAACTTTTGAAAAATTAAGGGGCGAATGTTTCTAATTGTACATATATCCAAGATGAGGGAGATAAATTTGAAATGTGACGTTGTAGCTCTTACGGGCGTATTACCAATTCTTACGGTTTGTAAGCCATACTCAATACCGTTAGAAACTAACATCTATACATTACTTTACCGTTTCATTATTATTTCATTAGTTAGGTTAATTTTTCAATAAAGTTGTTTCATTCGTTACACCGTCATGTTGGCAAAACATTTTGTATTTTGTTTAAACATATACTAAGTATGCACACAACCCTAAAATAGTAAGAGGAAGGGGGATCTAAACGCTTATCTGTAGTATTCTACTCTAGGTCACTGTAAACTATATGATTCAGATACCTGAAGTCAAATTCAAAGTTGTTTAACATACAAGCGCATTGTCAGCGTGGTACCCCAATGTCCTTGTACAAACTAGGTTCACACACAGAGTACATTGATGTGCGCAAAATGCAACATATAAATTACATCAAATGTGGCATAAAACTAACCCTTTTTAGTACTAATGTTGGAAAAAGTGTTTTTTTGTCTTCCTTTTGTATTCTCAGGATTAAATGAGCTCAAATGAACAAAAGAAGCAAAAAGGCAGCTAAATCTAACATAAATACAAGAAAAGGAACAAACGTGGCATGCCCGACCCGACGACAGCATCTTCCCAAGCAAAAACAAGAGAACAGAAGGCTGAACACGCCCCGTGCTCAATGAGCACGGGGGCGTGCCCAAGTGTCTACAAAAAAGACAAAGTTGTAGAAGCTTCTATCACCCACCACGGGGGCGTGCCCAGCGGACACGGGGTCGTGTTCAACTCTAAGATTCGCAGAATCTAGGAAAATCTTGATAGTACAGATACGCCTCTGCACACGGGGTCGTGCCCAGCGGACACAGGGGCGTGGTCAACTAATGTAGACAAACTACAATTAATGAAGAAAGAGAAGATGGGTGGACACGGGGCCGTGTCCGGGCTTCCGTGCAGGCTATAAATAGGGGTGCTTGGCTCATTTGCAAACCATCCCTTGGCACACCACCTCTCTCACACTTCACCCACCCACCACCATTACAACCCACATCCACCACCATCATCCATCATCCATCATAGAGTGTGTGAGTAGTCTCGGGATCCAAGATTGATCGTAAGAGTTCTTGACATTCAAAGGCCATGTTTGCCTAAGTCTCTTACATCACTTGGTGAAGATAAGTGTCTAGTGTAATACTTTTTATTTTTAATCTTTTTGCACTTTTTATTTGGTTATGTATTAATGACTTTAATAACTAGTTTCTTATGTTGAAGGTGAATCTTCCTTATCATTTGTCTGTGGTGTCTTGACATTATTTTACTGTCTATATAAAATAGAAGATTTTCACCATTCATATCTCCACGGTCTACATGGAGATATGTTGGCTACCTGGTTGGGGGTTAAGGGAATCGTTTGGTAAGAGTCTTGCCTTGTTCAGTGTATAGATCCTGCAAGGACCTGGGTCAAATTTAGTAGGACTCCTTCAATACCCACTGGTATTGGATGGCGGGGGTCCAAACTCTTTGATCCCCTCATATGTAAGCTACTATTAAAACTTTAACCCGGCTACTTAGGACTGTATCCCTGCTAACTCAGACTACTTAGCCGAGGGTAACGTCACCTTCAAAAGAGGGGCCTACCACATTACGCATTAATAACTTAATTAATTATCTTTCAATAATCCGACCGTTTAGGATTGTATCCTTGCTGACTCAAACTACTGGGTTGAGGGTAACGTCACCTTTAAAAGAGGGGCCTACTACAATAACTAAGATAATCTCTTAAAAAGTGCAAAAGTGCGGAAATAATCAAAGGTTACACTAAACACGAGTCAGATCCAAGTGATTTATCTTGTCTATCTGTTTTTACTTTTATTTTTATTTTCAGCATTTTTAGTTTTTATTTTCTAGTATAAAACCTTTTTCTAAACTTTTGATTTGATTAGACGTTGAGGATAAACTGGTACTAAAAGCTCTTGTGTCCTTGGACGACCTCGTTATCTTACCAACAATATACTACGCTCACGATGGGTGCACTTGCCCATATGTGTGTTTGGTGTTAGTAAAATATCGTGTTTTATAAATTTAAAACTTGACTAACGTGTAAAAAGGGCTAAAAATATACATAAAAATCTATAACACCACATGCGCATCATACATCCATGCGCCGACTATGCCCACGCGCAAAGTTAAGTGACGCACGAGGTATAGTTCTGCCTAGGTTAAAAACCAAACTACTACTAACAAGCATAATCTTAAACCTAGCTCATAGTCTTTACACGCAATGGTTACTGCACGTGTAGAATGCCTTACGCACATGTAAACGTACATTCTTTTTCGAGAGAAACGCTATATCGTTTGTTGGTGGCGGCTATGGATTCTAGTTCTTAAAATAATCCAAGATACCAACACTATGCACCAATATACCTCGTCAACATATAACATGTTTCCATGCATTTTTCTTACCTTTGCACCAAATGAAGCACTAGAGCTCCAAAACCTTTAGGTTTTAACAAATCCAAACCTCATTTAAATCTCCTAAATACGGAAAGAGAATAAAGCACGAGTGCTCTCTAGCGATCCACACATGAACGCGACTCAAGAATCCTGGTAAAGACCCCCCCCCCCCTCCCCTCCAAAAAAAATGGTTGTAAGTTGAAGAATGAAAGGAGTTTTGTTTATTTACCCAATGTAGTTTTTTGCTAAAATTACACAAAATACCGTTTATGGGTCTTAACAAACTTTTTGAAAAATTTAGGGTATTCTATAAATTAGAGTCTCAAGCTAACTTTTAGCTTCTAAGCTTTGTCATACCTCGGGTAATACATAGATTAGAGTCTCAAGCTAACTTTTAGCTTCTAAACTTTGTCATACCTCGGGTATTACATACATTAGAGTCTCAAGCTAACTTTTAGCTTCTAAGCTTTGTCATACTGAGTCACATTACATTTTGACATAAAACGTTCTTAAAATTATAAAGAATAAACGAACTTATCAGGTTAATTTAAAACGACATGTTTACTTTTTTTTTTTTTTTTTTTTTTTTTTTTTTGAATGGCTAACGTTACTCTCTCAAACGCCTATATTTACAAATAACTCACCCTTACTTGGGATTGAACCCAAGACCTCCGCCTAAGAGGCAAGAGCCTCTACCAAGTGAGCTAGCCCCACTTGGCAAACGACATGTTTACTTAAACGTCTTTTGTAACGTCTATATGATATATGACTCGAATTTATTTTGGCCAAGTGTTTTTTATGTAAACACTAAATGGGCCGGCTACAAATATTTTATCTTGTACGATGAACGTTTCTTTCTTAACAAATACTACTACAAGATAAGCATTGTGACAGCTTATATCCATCGTAAAACGCAAGAGTAGAAATACGTGACGTATTGCCATTTCCGTAGGTGAAGGTCCCATTCAAAACCGAGCAGATTTGATTTTCCCAACACCAATATTCCCTCTCCGTGTCTAATTATACCCACCTTCTATTATTCGTACTATGACTAATATACTAAATTAAATGCCATTGAAACTTAAAACCTACCCCAACCCAACCAACCTTTCGAAGTCCTCGCTCAACGATATATATTAACCAAAAACACTAAATTAATTCACCCTATTTTTCCTCACCGTATAACATGGTTAACTCACGTGACTTGTGGGCATGACCTTGTCTAGGTGATAGGTTGTTCTTTTTGTTCTCTTCTCTTGTAATTTTCTTCTTATTTGCTCTCCCCATGACATATTTTATACTCTTTCCATCCCTAAAAAAATTCTCTATATTTCAAATTTTACTATTTTATGCTTTAAAAAACTAATAAGGACGGTTTTATGTACATATGTGTGTTATAAAGGTAAATTGCTAATAGTAATAACTTTGGCTAAAGTATTCTTTTTTATTATTTATAGTGAAGTCATTAACCAATAGTTTAGATGCTTAACTAGTATTAAATTTTTCTAATTTTCCGATGAAAAGAAACTAAAATAAAAAGCAACTAATACATAAATGCAAACAAGCAGATTCATAACATGTATCATATGTACTATGTAGGACGACCGAGTGTTAAATGTTTTAGATATTTCAGACTACATAAGGTAATGTTTTATAACAAAAAGACTTTATGTAGCAAACAACAATGATAAAATATAATAAATAGTTCGTACTATGTTGGTGTGTAGCAAACAACTATGATAAAATCCTAGAAACTTTTATATGGATCTAACAAACTGTAAAAAATTATTAAAGTTGCTAATAAATAATTCTTACTACGTGAGTTGTCATAATCAATGTTCTTAGAAACGGACCAGTTGGTCGGACTGAAACTAAATGCTAACCGGAATTTGACCTTTTAATCTTTTTTTTCTTTCAAAATTTCATTTTCTGTTTTGTTACTCTTTCAAACTCCATGTTTTTTTAATATTACAAAACCGCATTATAATATAAATCAGTTCCATATATTAGTACGTTATCCAATTTTTTTAGTAAAGGGGGGAACAGCAAAACTATATATTAAAAAGCATCAACTTTTATAAATCATTTAATTATCATTGCTTTACCTTCAAAAGATAAACAAGCAATTTAGTCTTAAGGTGCCGTTCAAAAAAAAAAAAAAAAAAAAATAGTCTTAAGGTGTTTAGCAGTAAATGTTAGCTCGAAATAAAGCTCAAGTCCCCATGGTCTAGGAGTTCGCTTTAGAATATGATATACGATTATAAGGGTATAAAATAAAATAAAATAATAGGAAATCAAATCAAATCTGTGCATACTAAAGGGACAATTTGTGTAATTTAATCAAAATATATATCATTAGTTTAATATTAAACGAAAGCAATGGTCAGCGGCTGATGCGCTCTAGATTCTCCGGGAAACGGACTCAAATCTGGCTTCTTCTTCTATTCAATCTACAGTTCGACTTTGTAAGGTATATTTTATTGTATCTTTATCTTCTTTGTTATATTTCTTTTGTTTCTTCTGAATATTACACTATTCAAAATATAAAGTTATTATTAGAAAAAATGCAGCAATATTTGTTAGGCCTGTAAACGAACCGAACGTTCATGAACTGTTCATGAACTTGTTCGGCGGGAAGTTCGTTTATGTTCGTTTATTTAATAAACGAACGAACACGAACAAAAAAAAATTGTTCGTTTAATTAAATGAACGAACATGAACACACCTTGTGTTCGTTCATTTATGTTCATGAACATTCTTTTATGTTCGTTCATTTATGTTCGTGAACGTTCGTTTATGTTCGTTTAAATTTTAATAAATACATAAATAGTTATATTTATATAAATATTAGGTTTTCTAACTACTTATATAAATATAACTAATTAGTATATCTATGAACCCTTATATAGATGTGTTTTCGGATGAAATGTAATATATTAGACTTGTTTCTTCAATCATGTTAATTTATGTTTATTCAAATATGTTCAGTTAATTTTTTTATGTTCGTTTGTGTTCGTTTATGTTCGTGAACTGTTCGTTTAGGCTTTAAACGAACGAACATAAACGAACACGAACATGCCCGATTTCTTAATAAACGAACATGAACACAAAAATTTGTTCGCTTATATGTTCATATTCGTGTTCGTGTTCGGTTAAAGTTAAATGAACGAACATGAACATGCCTATGTTCGTGTTCGTTCGGTTCGTTTACAGGCCTAATATTTGTAACAACGAGATAGTGAATTAAACCTGGCGATCGAAATGAATGTTATGAATAGTTTTCAACCAATATTTTCATGTTAAATTCAATATTTGTTTTTCACCAAAATATAAATTGTTCTGTTTATTATAAAACAACTCAGGAGAATAATTACATTTAATTTGATAAATAAAATATTGTTTAGAGGCATAATAAATAAAAAACAATTGTTTAAAGTGGGTGATCGGCTGATTAACCGTGTCTCTCTGGCTTGCCTTCTATGTATTGTAGCTAGTTCTAAATGCCTCGGGGATATATTCCCTGCGTTTGTCGTATCACACATCCCCTACCCATACTTAGTAGTCCTTCCTACCACCACTACCCTTAACTTCATTTTTTTACTCCTAACCCTATCCCCCACCAAACACACACACACACACACACACGCATCCCACCACTTAAAAGAAGAAATAATCAAATTAGAATGAATTCACGCAAGCATGAATGATTAAAAAAAAATTATAGTTTGGTATTTTAACAGTTTTGTCTTAATTATTTAAAAACGGTTATTTTCCTTCAATAATTTACTTTGTTTTTCCCATTTTGCTCTCTGTCTCTAACTCCATCCAAAATATTCATTAAGTAAAAGGGAATTTCAATAATTTTATAAATGTAATTATTAAATTATTTGTTATTAATTTCTAAAATCAATTTGTTTATTGATAAATCTATTTTTGTCTATTATGTATCATCAAAAAGAAAATCAAACCACCAGTACATCACCATTCATCACCAGCAACCTCTCCCCTCCCTCTGACGCTACAAATCAACTATCACCACCATCCTGCCACCACTACCTGGCATTACCACCAAACCGCCATCACCATTACCACCAGCCCGCCACCGCCACCGCCATCACCACCAGTTCGAAACCACCATCCTCCACCATTTATTTATTTTTATTTTTATTGCTAAAGGTTCATCACCATCGCCGCTGGACCTCACCACCAACACCGTCATCCGAACTAACCAACACCGCAGTCATCCGAAGTTCCGAACTAACCACCACCACCACAATCACCACCTACAACCACCACCACCACAACTACCACCTTCCACCACCATCCACAGATTTGGGTTTTCCACTAACTACACTCTCTCTAATTTCTAGGTTTTCCATTAACTCCCGATGATCCTCCTGCCACCATCGCAAACTCCACAGATCTGACCACCACCACAATCTTGCTCAGATCTTGTTTGGCAACAATGGCTAGACGTCGTCTCTAACAACCCCCACCATATTTGTGTCTCTTCGATATCGACAACAACCACGACCATCCCTGTTTCTCTACGTCTCTGACAAGACCTCCGAGTTCAGATCTGGTTTTGTGAAGTTGAAGATTGTGGAAATGGTTTGTCACACCCCGATTTCCACGTGTATCACCGGTGGGCCCGGTGGGGGATTACCGTGACATAGTTGGCAACAATATAGTCAAACCACACAATTATATAAATGCACAGCGGAAGCTTTAAAGATAAATATATACTTCAACCTCTGGTGGTAATATCAAATATATTACAGAAGTCGAATGTATCCACAGCGGATCAAAATAATAATAAAATATTGTTCATTCAGATACGGCATCGAGTTTGCGAGACTATTCGTGATGCTTAGGAAGCTAATACCAGCCAATTTCGTATAGTACCTGCACTTAATCTTTTTGGGGAAAATACGTCAGTTTACACTGGTAAATACATTCAACTGACACATTTGAGAATGTTTATTAAAAATTGATTTGAATGCACAAGGCACAAATTCTTTTATAACTTGGGAAAATTATTAAAATCTTGTGAACGTATTACATGTTCTTTTATGCGTTCAGTAGCCCGGATCGTGCCGGGTTAATGATTAATAGACACACCACATTGCGTAAAACCGTAGTATAGAAACCAACGGCTACGTCTTTTAAATTATATGTCGACAATATATACCGGGTGTACGCCTACACCGGGATGTCGAGGTTGTGGCCATTTCGTAAAATGATGCCAAGGATATCCGGGACAACGGTCATTAACCCCCCAAAGGCTTTCAAGAAACAAAACTGTTTAAATGAGCTGATCATAATATTTAATTAACCACCTAAGCGATGGAAGGTATGATGCTCAATCAAGCGGTAAATATTATACCGTATCCCAAGCCCATATAGGGGAAATAAGTTAAAAGTATTTACCTTTGCAAGTATATTCCTTAATTTGATTAAATCACCGATAGCTTTTACTGGGGCTCTTAATCTGGAACGAAGGTTTTAATTAACTTCTTAGAATCCTAACGGGTCTTTATATTAGCCGTAGCCTAGACCGGTTGGTTCCGATATATATAGATATGGTTTAATCGCGTGAAAGGCGAAAACCGAGATTGGAATGTGATTCTGCCCCAAACAAGTTCAGAGACTTGTTTTATATGGGTTCAACGTTCACACTCTGTATTTTGGGGTCAAAATAATATAGTTTGACCCGTATCGGCTAATTTACGAAAACTAGTTTCATAAGTCGAACCGTGCGCGCAATAGGCGAAACGGTTAACCATGAGAGTCTTACGCTTATTTCCTAAGTCAATATGCCTTAAAGAGGTTGTGGTATCAGTAGGATACCTTCCGTGATACCCGTAACGAGTTTAAGTTAATATTACGCCCCGTATGGGCTTTTCGGTCATTTTAAAGACTTTTAAAGAGCTTTTCGAGTTCTATAGGAAATCTGAGTTTCTCGAACAGTTTATAAAGTCTAAAATACTTTACTTATTATTTAAAATCAGTGGCAACTGGAATCGGGTCAAAAGACCTTGTAGAACTCACGTTTTGGCCGAAAAGGGCATATTCGGTATTTACCGAACCGTAGCCATAACCGCAGGTTATGAGCAAGGTAAAAATTATTAAAAATCTTTAAAATTCCAAAAATATTATTTTATAACAGTGGGTAAAAGTTTTGGTGACGGAAACTTGGTTTAGATAGGGGTTATGCTAATTGCGCCGTTTATTACAAAAGTTTCTTATAAATGCGCCATTTAGCATAACTCTCATTCTAGACCTCGGATTGTCGTGAAACTTTAAGGACATGCTTATAATTTAATAATCAAGGTTATGGTCCGTTCACGTGTCCGAAACACTCGTTTTATTTCTAAAAGGTCGTTACGGTCAACTTTTAGGCGATTAACGGAAATGCGTAAAAGACTCGGACAAATCATGAACCGATCACAGAGGGTTATACCATCATGTAACCTGGTTTTAAGAGAGTCCTAAGGCATATCTATACCTCACTAAAACGGGTCAGAACTGAAGTCAAAGCAAAAGTCAAACTTTTGCGACATTCGGCTCCGAAACGGGTCGATATAGCAAATGGTCGACTCAAACGAGCGTAAGCAAGTTTATATACTTAATATCATGTTTTATGAGTGTCAAAACAGCTTTCATAGTTTATACATTACAGATTATGTATAAAACGGCAAAATAGCTTTCTGTTGACTTTTTAAGTGCACGTTTGACTCGACATTTGACATAGTTAGAGTGGTGATCAGAGGGAACCCTTTTAGGGGTTTATTACCCACATAAATACCAACTCATAACTACTTTTGATCCGACAATTCACTGGACCATTTGTGAATTATCGCTATGACAACCGTTAGTTACGACGGTTGGGTTTATAAGCTAAATCTATGGAAATACAAGACCACAATGGATGTGAACGACTTACAGAAGTTGTGTCTTGCTTAGGGAGCAGAGAAGAATGCTTGAGAGCTTCTTAGAATGATCAGTTGAGTGTATTTGAGTTGTGTGATAGTTATGAACCAAATGTGGCTATTTATAGTGAAACAAGGCACCTAAGATCATCACACAACCCCTACAACTGATCATGGATGATGGGCAGGTGTCCCATAGAGCTATGGGTCGAGTATAGGGTGCCCATGCCTCATTTATTGATGTTTGATCGTTCACAAGCTCAAAAGGCATGCAATTACAAACTTTCTGCATCTGGGTGTCTCACGCGGCCCGCATGGAGGATCCATGCATGTTTTGTACGCGGGCCGCCTGAGACTCAAACTTCAGGCGCGTATATTAGGTGGCTCGCGGCCCGCTTTCACTTAACCCAAACTCTAATGCGGCCCGCGAGTGGGTAGATTTTCAGGTTTTTAAAATCTTTTATAATCATGAACAGAATCTGGTAATTAATAACGAAATCATTCGTAATTATTAACCTGACCTTTCGGGTTTGAAGGGGTAACTTTGCGGTTTGGCCATCGGTAAATTACAACTAAGGACCTCGTGTTATTTACCCGCTTAGTTAAGTCCCTGGTTAGTTTATTTAATTATTCTGAAAGCCTTAACTTTCATTGTTGACGCTTTTAACCCTTCTCATACGAATTCGATCATAACTTTCTCGTTTTAAAACGGAACTTCACGAAATTTATATATTGCATTCTAGTGAGCGTATTATACTGTTACAAAGCCTTGGGAACGTTAAAGGGTCACTCAGAGGTATAATTAAACATGTTGACACAGTTAACCCCTGTAGCTTGTAATCTCTCACTTTCTTCCGCGTTTCGCTTCCGTACGATCCATGATTTATTCGTTTGAATGTACAAGCACCATCTAGGGTTACCATACAGTATATTTACCCTTGTTTGACATCTATAACCCTCGAATTTACATACATTCAAGGTTTGTCAAAATTAGTCCTTTATTTAATATCAATGCCACGTGTAATCAAATGACACGTGTTAACACATCATTGGACACAAAAATTCGAGGTGTTACATCCTCACCCCCTTAAAATAAATCTCGACCCGAGATTTACTCAAATAAATAGGGGTACTTTTCTTTCATTGTGGCTTCGACTTCCCACGTATATTCGGGACCTCTACGAGCATCCCATTTGACCTTTACAATCGGTACGTGCTTTCTCCGAAGCTTCTTCACCTGTCGATCTTCAATCGACAAAGGTTTTTCTACAAACTTTAAGCTCTCATCTATATGCACATCTGTGTGTGGAATCACCAATGATTCATCGGCGAAGCACTTTTTGAGATTGCAGATGTGGAACACATTGTGAATTCCATTGAGCTCTTCAGGCAAGTTCAACTTATAGGCAACTGACCCGACACGTTCAATGACCTCAAAAGGTCCTATGTACCTCGGACTCAGCTTGCCCTTCTTGCCGAAACGCATCACCCCCTTCCAGGGTGATACTTTAAGCAACACTTTTCACCTACTTCGAAGTGAAAATCCTTACGCTTTGGATCAGCGTAACTTTTCTGCCTATCTCTGGCAGCCTTGAGACGTTCCCGAATCTGGACAATCTTGTCCGTTGTCTGGATAACAATCTCTGGTCCTGATAATTGGACCTCTCCTACTTCCGCCCAACAAACAGGCGATCTACATTTTCTACCGTATAATGCCTCGAAAGGTTGTGGGGAAGGAGAGGGGGGGTGATGGTGGAGGTTTTAGGTCAAGGGAGAAGGGGGATGATGGTTAGGATACTGATCAAGGGAGGGTGGTGGCCGGTGGCGGCCAGCGATGGTTGGTCAATGGTTATGAAGAAGGGAGAGGGACAGGATCTATGTGTATAGAAATAGAGAGATAGGAGATTAGAGTCATAATATCTTCATTTACAAGTAAATTACCAAAATGCCCTTACTTTTATTCTTGAAATTACTAAAATGTCCTGCTAGTTAATAGACATTATGGATAGAGTTAAGGACATGGAGCAAAATGGGAAAAACATAGTAAACGATTGGAGTAAAATAGCTATTTTTAAATGACTGGGGCAAAACCATTAAAACAACCAAACCACCAGGAGCAAAACGAAAGTTTACTCTTAAAAAAAACTAATTAAGATTTGGTATGCTTTTATGCATTTCAATATGCGCATCTCACTTTATTTCATTATGTAGGATCATTTGCGGACCCGAATTGAGTCACTCAGAGGTGTTCTATACACTATAAAAGGCGGAAACAGACATAATGCATGAATTGAGCAAGATCTTCACCTAAATTGTCGTTTGTATTGATCTGGAACACAATTACAGCAAGACGACACTTCGACAGAGCTTCGCCGTCGGAAAATCTCAAAGTAATTTCGTACAAAATGACACGAAATCAGACCTATTTATAGACCACCTAATTCCGTATGAAACAAGCTTCACACGAGATTACATTCATGCGGAATTAAGACTCACACGGAATTTCATTGTAATTCCGTACGGAATTACCAAGTAACACTTCATGCGGAATTAGGTCTTCATGCGGAATTACTTTATGACTTGATTCCTCGATCTTCGTACCACGTGTAATGCAAGATTCGATACAAGACGAAGTCGACAGATGTATGCACCAATAGACTCCCCCTCAGATGTTGACGAGTCTACTGTGTGTCGAGTCTTCGCATCTTCAGTCTTTATCAGTCTGTCTGCTCTCTTTTCTATCAGCACCAACCAGACACTCCCTCTCAACATTCCTTTTTCAGAATCAGGATCAGAACATTGCTCTATCTTCTCTCCAATTCTCTTGATCAGATCTCTTGATTCCTTAAGTTCATCAGCATCCTCAGCTTGCGTGATCTTTTAGTTCCAGAATCGAAATCTGACTCACTGGATCAGAATCTGGCTCTTTGCAATTACAGGCTCCCCCTCGAGTTATGCTCGACATCAGGATCATCACCTGGCTTCCAGAATCTTCAGGTATCGGAACCTGGCTTTCTCTGACAATAGAGTCCTCAAGTATCAAACCTGCATTGTCTCTACCACAAACATAAGTTTATGATTTTAAGATTTGACAATCACAGACACCACTTGTAGATCTCTTTCTGATGAACCACTTGTAGAAAAGGTATTTAAACATTTTGATTTCAATTTGATTTCAATAGACTCCCCGTCAAAATGATCATCATGTTCAGCACTTGAAATTTTGAAAATCAGCTACTCAACACCAGTTGTCGAAAATCTTTTTGGTTTTTTTTCAAAAATTTACGCTAAAACACACTCAAAATCTTTTTGAGATTTTTGATAAAGAAATGCAGCAAAGAGATATTTACAGACAATATTTTTGTGAGTTTGTGTAAGAGAATCATATCAGTTTATGAGACAAATCACCAACACCGTTAAGCTTTATTTCATTTTAAGTTCTAAATAATTCACCTAGATTATCAGTATATTGGTCCACTTAAATTTTCACACAAAGTTCAACTGTTTCGAGATACGAGATTAATGTTTTAATAGACTTAAACTTATTCACGTGTCCCACCACTTGAATATACTCCCGTATCCAGATCCCAATATTCAGTCTTACAGGTGAGTATACCTAGATGATATCTGTAAAAGGGTTAAATGCAAAACCGTGAGAGCTCAGGTCAGAACTTCTGTTCAGCAGAGAGATGACGGCTCGACTTTTGGTGTGTTCCCTTAGAGAATCTTTTCTTCAACAGCACATGATTAGCATTTTTCAATGTTTCATCATTTTTTGTACTGAGGGTGATGCTATATTTCAAGCAAATTTGCAAAGTATTATACGGGGACTAGGCCATTGCTTCTGCAAAATCAGAAGTCCCGGTATAATACCCCAGATATCACTGAGTATAAAGACCTAGTATATCAGAAAGAGGGACCTTTCAAACAAGATTTCGGGGGTTACCCATATATCCAAGAAATGTTCCCCACGATATAAGCAAGTTTGAATATTTAGGTTTATATCTCGTCACAATTTACTAAATGTGAAAAAACCTACTGGCACGTCCGCAGTGAGATTGTTTATCACATTTTTACTTTCCATTTCTTTAGCATGTTGTGATAGTCCACTGATGTACTATCATTTCCTCTTTTTACAACAAAAACTCATTTTTGATTTTATCGTGTTTTTTACTTTTTCAAAATTTTCTAATGTTTTTGGATTTTCTAAAATTTTTACTCTCCCTAAAATGCAAACACATTTAAAGAAAACTTGAAAACAAACTGTACAAGCAAAATGACAACATGATGTGAATCACTTCAATTCGCCATCCATTTGGCATAAACAATCAGAACTCCCCCTTACAACAAACTATTTTCTCATTTTGATTTCAAAACACTTAAGTTTGTTTTAATCAAAATGGTTTTTCCAGAAAATTAGTTTAGTTAAAACCACTTGTAGGTTTAGGGTAAGATCATCACTTTGTTTCTTTCCTCTTTATAATGAATTGATCCCCATTTTTAACCATTTGAATAAAGATTACATCAAGTTCAAATTAATGACCTTGATTAATCACTAATAAGATCAAACTTCTGTACCATTTGTAGATGACCAGTTGTAGGAATAAAACATCTACATAAATTCATTTTACCAATAAAAATGCCGATTCCTGCTTCACACTTACCAACCTGGAAGTTCCGGCAAGTCACAACCTGTAAAATTTATCAACATTAAAATTCATTCACAAAATCAATTTTTAACAAGAATGATGCCGATTCCTGCTCCGCGATTACAAACTTGGGAGCTCCAGCAAGTCAGATTTTTAAGGAAACAAAATTTCCACCCAAGTCTTACTAACCTTGGGTGATTTTAACTCTTGTTCAGTAGGGTAATAAGTTGTCTTCTTTGTTGCATAAAAATCTTTAACCCCTTGAACTTTTCCCTCAATCATTTTTCGAAAAATCTTTTTCACATTGCCATTAAATACTTTCTCGACATCAAATTCTTTCTTTTCAGAATAGAATTGATTCGAGATCTCAACCTTACCAACTTTTTGTTTAACATTTTTATCCTTCAATGATGGAAGATTATCAACATTCACTGAAGACACTGATTTCTCCTTTTTAAACTCAACTTGTGGCTCTTCTGGCTTTGTGGAACCAGAATCATCACCAGTTTTTATATCAGACTTCTTAACAACCCACATTTGGTTGTCTTTGGCTCTCATTTTGTAAAAATTTTTCTTTGAACACTCACCAACTTCATAAGTAGAATTTTCAAAAATTTTGATTTTTTCAGTTGGTGGTTCGTTTTTCACAACAACTTTTTCTTTAAGTTTTTCAGAAACTCCCTGTTTTGTCTTTGTATCCAACTGACAATTCAATGCAATGTGACCAGCTTCATTGCACTTGAAACAGGTTCGAGTATCCTTTCTGTGAAAAACTCCAGTTCCTATTCTCTTTTTCTCAGCAAGGAACTCCTGGTTTGATTGTCTCCAGAAGGGTTTCTTCTGTTCTTCTTCAGCACTTCCTCCTGAAACAAATTTTGTGTTTGTTTTAGAAATTTTATCATTTTTATAATTGTCCGGTGTAATAAAACCTAGACCTTTCTTTTTGAAATTACCATTATGGTTTGGTTTCTTTTGAAAACCAGAACCAGAATTGTAACCTTTTTTTCTTGTTTAATCGTTGTTGAACTCTTGAAGTGTATTTTTTAGGTTTTTTCAGTAAGATTTAAATCTTTTATTTCAGAAATATTAATTTCTGCATTTTGAAAACCTTTTTGATCATTTCAAATTTAATACTTCTTATTGGAAATTCTTTGTCAAAATATAATTTGTCAGAATCATTCAAAGTATATGCGACTTCAAATGTTTCATCATCCAAATTCGATTTTGATAATAAAAACTCTTTATGTAAGCCTGTTTAACCGACGTCTTTGGACTGTTGACTGACGAACTTGAATTTCCAGAATCAGACTCCTCATCTTTATCCAACACCTGATCGACCACCTTTTTTATCAACTCCGACTCATGATCAGTGTCAGACGATGTAAAAGTGATGTCAATGTTTTCTGGTAACTCATCAGTTATATCAGACTTCGGTTTTATATTGACTGCTTTTTGAACTTGCTCCTCATTTAGTTTTCTGGGAGAATAACCTTCCCAGATCGGAGGCGGACACTTGTTATAACTAACACTCTGTTTCTTACCAGTATCCTTTTTCTTTGGCTTTTCATCTTTAAATGCTTCCATACCTGCAACAGTTGGATAAATTCAGTCAATAAGATAATCAGAACTAGAATAACTCTGTAATAATCGTCTGATTCTCTCATTTTCTATCTTTTCAGTTTCCAACTCTTGCTTCTACTTCACACTTTCTTTAATGTAGAAATTGATAGCTTTCTGCTTCGACATCATCACAACATTCAGCATTGTCAAAGCATCTTCTCTTTCAGAATTAGTCTTTTGCAGACCAGTTACCGTTCTGTTCAACACATCGTAAGATTCTTTCACGTAGTTAAGATCAAACAGTAACTTTTCTATCATCTTGTCGTTCTCACTTAGTTTCTCATCCTTTTCTAGACACTGCTTGCAAGGTTCTAACACTTTAAGCAAGGCTTGATGACTTCCACAATTTTTTCAACTTCAACAACTTTTTCATTGGCTTCAACCACATTTTTTATCACTTGAAACACTTCTTTAGCAAATTGAACTTTGTCACTATGTTCAGAATTTCTTTCTTGATCATCACTTTCACATTTCTTCTCTACTTCAATGATCTTCTCGACTTCAACAGCTTTATCAACTTCAACCACCTTTTCTTCTTTACCCAACTTTTCATCAACTTTCTCCTTTTTCAACTCTTTTGCTGCTCGTTTCTTCTTCAACTTCTCCAAGCGATCTGCAAAATAAAATTGAAAACTTTCAGGAGATAGTTGAGTTTTTGAAATATTAATTTGTTCTTCTTCATCATCACTACTGTCATCAGTTTCTATTGGTGATTGATCAAACTCTATTGTCTTTTCTGTACTATCATCTGAAAAACCAGATTCAGATGGTGTTTGATCAAAAACTGTTGTTCTTTCTGAACTTTCATCTGATGAAACAGACTCTCCTTCTTGACTTTTATCATCATTAGAAAACACTTTCATCCACTCTGTAAACAAATCAGGTTCTTGAATGGCTTTTGCAACGAGAGCAACAACATTTGAATCAGGTGGAATGTATTTATCCCAGCTGAAGCCTTCTACCACTTTTTCATCATCTTGATCAATGATCATCTTGATCAATGATGCCATAATACGCTTTCTTGTTTACATCTTTGATCATTCTAGCATGAGCAGTTTGTGGCTCTTTTTGTTGTTGTTGTGATTGATGAGCAACTTGTTGATATATGGCTTTCCGATAGTAGTCATCCTTTCCAAATGGATTCTTTGCTTCACTTGCTTCTTGATTTTTGCATTCTCTTTTGAAATGACCTTTCTCCCTGCAACGAAAACACATAACTTTAGATTTATCAAAACCCAAAGTAGAAACATGTACATCCGGAAAATCATTTCTCCCTGTAATCATTTTAAACTTTTCTGCTCTCCTCAAGACACTAGCTAGACACCATTTGATGTCCATGAGCTCCATCTCTTGAGCGTCTATCTGATCGTAATCCTCTTTCGTCAACATAGGGTTTCCGATCCTTCCAGCTACCAGTCCCTCATAGGTCTCCAAAACTGTAGCAAGTAGTGTCATGTGATCTTTTGCAACTTCTTCAGAAATACTCTGACCATTCAGGAGATTCAATGCAATGTTGCACTGTATCACACAACCATTTCCAGTTTTTGAACTTTGGTGCTGAAAGCTTGTAGTTGAACTCTTTGGATTCACATTTGGATATGAAGAGATTCCACTACCGCTGTTTGGACTTTGATTTACTGAATCAGATGAATTTCCAGCACTAAAAGCGGTTTGAATTTTAGGACTCATTTCAACCTCTTGAACACTACCTTTGTAATACATTCTTACATCTTGTTGATTACTCGGATTATTCATCCTCGCAATCTTTTGTTGTTCAAGATCTTGACTTTCAATCTTTTCAATGAACTGTGAAATAGTCAATCCATCATATTCCCCAGTGTTCTTCAAGATCATCAAAAATGTACCCCACTCTTTTTGAGGTAAAGCGTCAGCTAACTTGTCGACCCACTCATCTTGAGTTTTCTCTATTCCCAACAAATACATAGATCGAACTAAGTGGCAATATCTTTCAATTAGCTTCTTTGATGTTTCTCCTGCTAAACTTGAAAACAAATCGAATTCTTTCTTTCGCAGTGCTTTCTTGCTTTTAGTCATTTTCTCACTACCCTCGAATTTAACCTTCAAAGCATACCAGATTGAACGCGCAGGGTTATCATGTTGAAGCAAGATAAAAATGACTTCCTTCACAGCTTGCTGTAGAAGACTAATCATCATCTTTTCTGCTTTATACATGTCTCTCTCTTTGTCATTCAATTCAGAAATAGCTTTTGTGACTCACAACTCAGTACGTGGTCTAACATCTTTTTCTCAATGCATTCCCAAGACCTCAAGTGATTAGCTTGTACCCAGTTTTCGAATCGATCTTTCCATCCATAATATTCCTCAATGCCCATAAGCTTTGGGGGCTTTTGCAAAGTTCCGGTTTCATTTTCCATATTCATGCTTTGAGCAATAGCAGCCGGAGTAGTCGGTGATGTGGCAAACGCGTTGTAAAAATCTTCGTCGGACATTTTCAAACGGAATTAATGTTCAAAGGGTATTACTCCAAACGAGATTACTCTGTCAAACGGAATTAACTTGCACACAACTTCAAACGGGATTAAGTTTTCAAACGAAATTAGAACTTTCAAACGAAAAAACTTAATTTCGTTTGAACTGAACAGAGTTTCAAATGGAATAACTAATTCTGTGCGGAATTAGTTTTTGATTTAAACGAAATTAACTTCACACTTAATTCCATGCGGAATTAAACAACAATCTCAAGCGGAATTAGGCACTAGTGTTAATTCCGTGCGAAATTATATAGCTCTTTCAAACGGAATTAATGATGATGTCAGCATGTTTGAAACGAAAATACTTGTTTTATCAGATTTTGATTGAATTTTGGTCCAATTTTCTCAAGGCTTTGTTAAAACATGATTCCGATTAAGATGTGTGAAATTCAGAACTTTTTAACCGTTAAAAGTTGTTCAATTGATAAAAGAAGGTGTAGAGGTAAGAAATTGAGATGAAATCAGGCTGAATTTTGCAGAACTCCTCCTCCTGAGCTCTGATACCAGATGTAGGATCGTTTGCGGACCCGAATTGAGTCAATCAGAGGTGTTCTATACACTATGAAAGGCGGAAACAGACATAATGCATGAATTCAGCAAGATCTTCACTTAAATTGTCGTTTGTATTGATCTGGAACACAACTACAGCAAGACGACACTTCGACAGAGCTTTGCGGTCGGAAAATCTCAAAGTAATTTCGTACAAAATGACACGAAATCAGACCTATTTATAGACCACCTAATTCCGTATGAAACAAGCTTCACACGAGATTACATTCATGCGGAATTAAGACTCACATGGAATTTCATTGTAATTCCGTACGGAATTACCTAGTAACACTTCATGCGGAATTAGGTCTTCATGCGGAATTACTTTATGACTTGATTCCTCGATCTTCATGCCACTTGTAATGCAAGACTCGATACAAGACGAAGTCGACAGATGTATGCACCAACACATTAAACGACCTACAAAAATTAAGGGGGACATGTGGGTCGTTTAATAACTCGTATGTAGTGTTCTAAAGACATAGTCTTGGATAGAAAGAAATACAGTTGTGTCTTAGTGTTGAAAATGTGAAAGATTAAACTAATTGATTAATGCATAACTACAAAACTTGTTTAAATACATATTAAGCTCAACTAACTACCCTTAACTAACAAACGAAAAAATAACAACCTCTAACTGACACTGCTAACTGAACTAACTGAGCTAACAAAAATAACATGAATAAAAAAAACGAAACTAAGACCCCCTTAACTTGGAGGCTGATGAAGTCCCAACTTGTCTTTAAGATTGTTTTGAACAGGAGGAGCCAAACTCTTAGTGAACAAATCAGCTAGTTGATTAGCAGTTTGACTATGTGACAGATTAATCAATCCTTCTTGCAGTTTTTCACATACAAAATGGCAATCAAGTTTAATGTGTTTTGTACGTTAGTCGGCTGAGTTGGAAGCCTCGGACGTATGTGGGTTGAGTTGGAAGCAAAGGATGCCCCTATGTGATTCCAAAGCAAAAGTTTGCCCTACGAATGACAATGGATGGTAAAAGGGGAGAATGTGAGAGGGGAAGGTATGTGAGGGTTTATCGGGACGTGATGATGTGATGGAGATAGGCCAAATTACTTAAGTACTTCAGTTGGAGATAGTGGTATAACAGCTAGCAAGCCACTCATGATTACTCAAGATTGATTCACGTAAACCCGAAACAAGTCAAAGTTAAACAAGCTTGAGCTTGAATCTAAAGTATAGCTCATTTAATAAGCTAAGCTCGAGCGAGCCCGACCTTCACATACATAGTTTGACTAGATTCACGAACCTAATCAATTAAGTCATATATATATATATATATATATATATATATATATATATATAGGAACAGGATCAGGAGAGAACGCATCAAAGTGTGAGAACGGTGAGAACGATTCTCACCACAAGATCTTAGTGGTTTGTGGTTGAGATTGATGCGGTGACATTTTTGTATATAATAGGGGTCTTGGAACTACAAGGAGGGGTAAATAGGAAGATCCAAACAAAGGTGCACATGTTAATCACATGTCATTTTCCCCCATCATATTTAAACGACAATAACTTTTTATACGTGATTATTTTTCAAAAAAATTACACCATAAAACTCAGCGTTTTTTTATCTTTCCAATGAGTATACTATTGATATACTTTTCGAAAAAAAATTAACTGGGTTTTATGGCGTTTTTCTAAACCGGGTATTTTATGGCGTTTTATACTAGGTATTTTCATGGCGTTTTTCTGAACTAGGTGTTTTTATGGCGTTTTAACTAGGTGTTTTCATGGCGTTTTTCTGAATTGAGTGTTTTATAGCATTTTCAACTAAGTTTTTCCATGGCGTTTTTCTGAACTTGGTGTTTTATAGCGTTTTTAACTGGGTATTTTTATGGTGTTTTTCTGAATTGGGTATTTTTATGGCGTTTTATTTGAACACCCAGTTCATGTGAGTGAGTTTTTTAACAATATTACCCCTTAGTGTAATTTAGCATCAATGTCACATGTCACCACCAAAATCGTTCTCACCGTTCTCACACTTTTCACCGTTCTCTCTAAATCCTCACCCTATATGTGTGTGTATATATATATATATATATATATATATATATATATATATATATATATATATATATATATAGGCCGGTTAACGTACAATAGGGCTTATCGTACATTACGTACGCGATAACCCTAGCCGTCAGATCTTCATCTCCCATGCGATTTAATACCTCCATGCGAACTGTACGAGCTGTGCGAATTCAATTTTCCACATGCGATTCTACACACCCCATGCCATTTTTCACACTACCCCATGCTAGCCATTTTTTCACATGCGATATTCAATTTTCCACATGCGATTCTACACACCTCATGCCATTTTTCACATTACCCCATGCCATTTTTTCACATGCGATATTCAATTTTCCACATGCGATTCTACACACCCCATGCCATTTTTCACATTACCCCATGCTAGCCATTTTTTCACATGCGATATTCAATCTTCCAGATGCGATTCTACACACCCCATGCCATTTTTCACATTACCCCATGCCATTTTTTCACATGCGATATTCAAATCTTCCACATGCGATTTTGTCCATCTACACACCCCATGTCATTTTTCACACTACCCCATGCTAACCATTTTTTCACATGCGATATGTATTGAATTCGCACCAGATCTACGCGTGATCGAACGGCTGGGATGATCGCGTACGTATCGTACGATAAGCGCATTTGTATTTTACTCTTTACCTATATATATATATATATATATATAGGATGAGGATCATTACAGAACACTAACTATTGCGAGAACAAAAAGAACAACTCTAAAACACTAAATTTTGGGATTTAAAGCACATTTTTTAAAAATTTTATGTTTCTTACATTCATATATGTATTATATATACATAAAAAAACCAAAGATTTTAACCTACACATAGTCTACAGACATGTTGGTAATTTAACCTACACATAAACTACATATGTGTAGGTTATACAAAAAGTGAAAATTCTCCATGTTTTGTTTTGAGTTCTAGTGTAAGAAACAATAAATCTTATATTTGTAATATTTTCATTTACTTTTTGGATTTTTAGGACAGAAAATATGGGTGATTCATTGTGTTCTGCGTGTTCTCGCAATATTTAGTGTTCTGCATAGAACCTTCCCCTATATATATATATATATATATATATATATATATATATATGTAGGGTAAAGTTCATGCGAGAACCACCTTTATTACGAGAACTGCGAGAACCAATGTTAACACAACAAAATAAACCCACTACACCACCAAAACCTAAAAAAACTAACCCCCCCCCTCCACCCACACCCGAGCTAAATACTAAAAACTAAACCCCCCAAAACACCTAAAAAATCTTTAAAATCTAAAAAACACACATAAAAGGATTTAATACTTTTTGTGAAAAAATCACTACTTTTATAATGTTGTTCGAATTTCTTTAAAATCTAACAGTTTTTTACAGTGTTGTAAAAAAACTTAAAATGTTGTTCGAATTTCTTTTACTGGTATGTTTATAATATGTTCATCTACGTTTGTGCAAAAAAATGTGGCAAAAACTCGCATGGGAAGACAGAATTTTCTAAGTTCTCACAATTCGGGATGGTTTTGGCTTGATTGGGTGTATATATATGTGTGTTTGTGATAGATCATGAGAAAACTAGTAGAAATAAGAAAACCAAAAAACTACCTAAAAAGCCTAAAAAACACATCAAATGTTTTTCCTAAAATTCCCTATTTTTAATTAACAAAAACATAAGTACTACACAGGTGCATTAATACGAAAAAACGTAAACCCCCTAACCCATCCACGCACCGCCACCCCCAAAAACCTAAACCCCTAGCCCCCAAAAACCTAAACCCACCAATTCCTAAAATAAGCACACGTGCAGTAATATTTTTTTTTGAAAAAACAAGTTTTTCTTATACATTTAAAAAACGAATTTTATAAAAAATAAAAAATTTTGGTGTGTTTTTAGGCTTTTTTGGTAATTTTTTAGTTATCTCATTTATATCTAGTTTTCTCATTTATATATATATATATATATATATATATATATATAGGGAGAAGATCATGCGAGAACCACCTCTTATTGCGAGAACCGCGAGAACCAACGTGAACACAACTAAAAATGCCTAAAAATAGCTAAAAGTCACACAATTTTTTTTAATATTTTTTATAAAAAAAATCGCTACTTTTCGAAGTAAAAAAAATTAATTTTTTTTAATTTTTTTTTGCCCACTAAAAGTAGCGATTTGAGCATAAAAAATATTAAAAAAAAATTTTAGATCTTTTTTTTTTTTGATGTTTTTAGATTTATTATGGTTTTTGAGGGTTTAGTTTTTAGCATTTTAGCTTTGCGGGGGGGGGGGGGGGGGGGGGGGGTTTAGGTTTTTGGGGGGTGGGGGAGGGGGGTTTAGGTTTTTTTTTTTTTTTTGTGGGGGGGGGGTTAGTTTTTTTTTTAGGTTTTTTGGGGGTTTTAGTTTTTAGCATTTAGCTTGGGGGGGGGGGGGGGGTTAGGTTTTTTTTTGGGGGGGGGGGTGTTTAGGTTTTTTTTTGGGGGGGGGGGGTGGGGGTTAGGTTTTTTTAGGGTTTTTTTTAGCTATTTTAGGTTGTGTTCACATTGGTTCTCGCGGTTCTCACAATAAATGGAGTTCCCGCATGAGCCCCTCCCTATATATATAGGATAATGATCCGTTAGTAATCACCATTTATTGTGAGAACCGCGAGAACCAGTGTGAACACAAACAGTAATACCTAAAAATATCTAAAAAAACACCCAATTTTTTTTTACTATTTTTTTGGAAAAATCATTATATTTCATCAATAATAAAAAAAATTTCAAGTAACATTTATCCATGCACATGTGTATATGTATCATTTTTTGACAAATTCTGTAATTCATTACAACTATTAGACAATTGTACTTTCATTTACACTACCATGTGTATTACACTACTTTTTACGTTAACGATATTAGAAATGCACATATGTATCTATATGTATCAACATGAAATTAGGTGTTTTGGTACACTACTTTGAATACACTTTCTCTTTCATCTATCATTCCTTCCATAATACACAAACATGCACATGTGCATTTTTGTCATTTCTTTGACAAATTCCGTAATTCATAATAAATATTAGACAAATGCACTTTCATTTACACTACCATATGTAATACACTAATTTTTACAGTACCAATATTAGAAATGCACATATGGATCTATATGTATCAACATGAAATAAGGTGTTTTGGTACACTTCTTTGAATACACTTTCCCTTTCATCTATCATACCATCTATAATACACTACCATTACCTCCTACTATCCATAATACAATACTATTACCTCCTACCATCCATAATACAATAACATTACCAATATTTTCAGTTTATTACATGTATATAAATACCATTTATACCATCCAATCAACATATTACGTCATAAATTGACAGCTATAACCAAACCATCAACCACTAGATATAACTAACCAAAAAACATGTATTTGGGCCTACTTTTCCATTCAAAATCACAAACTTTTTGTACCAAAACACGTTATATCATGGTTATACATAATGATGCACATGTGCATTTTGAATATTGGTAATGTAAAAGGTAGTGTATTTTGTGTTTGAGTGCTTTTTTGATTTTTAGATTTTATTTTGTGTTGATATTTGTTCTCGCGGTTCTCACAATAAAGGTGGTTCTCAAATGAACCTTACCCTATATATATATACACATATAGGGTTATTGGATTTTATCACCCTTAACTATTAGCCATTGGCCGCTGCCACCCTCAACTATTATTTTGACGTCCGCCACCCCCAGCTTAACATTTAGTATGTTCTGTCACCAGATCACTAACTTTTGATTTTGTTACTATGCTTTTGGGGGTATCCTAAGAACCCTAGAACCTTCCTAAGATCCCTATGACACCCCAAAAAAGTATAGTAACAGGATCAAAAGTTAGTGATCAGTTAACAACGGGGTGACAGAACACAATAATTGTTAAGTTGGGGGTGATGGTCGTCAAAGTGATAGCTGTAGGTGGCAGCGGTCAATAGCCAATAGTTGGGGGTAATAAATTCCAATAACCCATATATATATATATACATATATATATATATATAGGGGGAGGTTTAAATGAGAACACTAAATATTGTGAGAACCGTGAGAACAAATGAAAAAACCGCGAGAACTTGGTCAAAAACAATTCAAATTAAAAAAAAATTATGCACTTATCATTATTATTCAAATACAATGTTAGAAATTTAATTTACACTTTAAATTTACGTGAATTCGTAAATAAAGAAAATTTACACATGTATAAGTTTGCCATTTACACATGTGTAAATCTGTTATATTTACACATGTGTAAAAAATCTAAAAAGAGTGATTTTGAAAGTAGAAATGAATTATTTGATGTTGTAAATTCTTTTTTTGATGTTGTATCTTAATTACAATGAGGTTTGTATTAACAAATTGGTTTTGATTGGTTTTTTCATTCGTTCTCACGGTTCTCGCAATATTTAGCGTTCTCAAGATAACCCTCCCGTATATATATATATATATATATATATATATATATATATATATATCAGGTGAGGTTCTAGAGTGAACAGTAGTGTATTTGTGAACTTAGTGCACAAATCCTAACAATAGAGCTACATCATCAAATCGTAAAATACACTAGTGTACTTTTATCATCAAATCCTGACTATTGATTTACATCATCAAATCGTAAAATTCACTAGTATTCTTCATCATCAAATCCTGGCCGTTGATTTACAATTGTGTATTGACAATTAAGGGCTAAGATTAGTTCACTAGTTTTCAGAATTAAGGGGTTTTTCACAAATGAACCTAACCCTATATATATATATATATATATATATATATATATATATATATATATATATATATATATATATATATATAGGGAGCCGCTAGAATGAGAACCACCCCGAGTTGTAAGAACCGCGAGAACTACACCCTATGGAGCGCCGTTCGCCATGATTTTTTTTACCAGTAGATGTGTATATTATAAACACAGCCGTAAAAAAATCATGGCGAACGGCGCTCCGTGGGGTGTAGTTTTTTACACCACAAGTTTGGTGAAAAAAAAAAGAAAAAAGAAAAAAAATTAAAAAACACCAAACTTGTGGTGTAAAAAACTACACCCCACGGAGCGCCGTTCGCCATGATTTTTTACGGCTGTGTTTATAATACACACATCTACTTGTAAAAAAAAATCATGGCGAACGGCGCTCCGTGGGGTGTAGTTCTCGCGGTTCTTACAACTCGGGGTGGTTCTCATTCTAGCAGCCCCCTATATATATATATATATATATATATATATATATAGGGAGAGGATCATGAGAAAACTAAATATAAATGAGAAAACTAGAAAACTAACTAAAATCCACTAAAAAGGAGGGGGAGGGAGACTTTTAATGAAGGAGAGGGGACTTTTAATGAAGGAGGGGTAAAATTGGAAAAAAAAATATATAACTTTTCAAACATTTCCCATTTCTCCATACGTTATCATTTTAAAACAAAAATGGCACCATAAGATCACAAATTTTCTTATCTTTCATTCAAGTATATTCGAGCATATTTTTTATGACATAAAAAAAGATTTATGGTGTCGTCTTGTTTTCAACACTATTATTATAGTAGTGCACATGTGCAATATAACATGTACTATAATTGCATTACATGCTTAAAATTAGCTTTTTGAGTCTAGTTTAGCTTTTTAGGTTAGTTTTTTTGGAGGTTTAGGATTAGGATTAGGTTTTTGGGTGTGGGGGGAGGGGGGGGTTTAGCTTTTTTTTTTTTGGGGGGGGGGGGGAGGTGGGGTGGGGGGTTTAGGTTTTTTTCGGGTTTATGTTTAGGGTTTAGTTTTAGGTTTTTGGGGGTGGGGGGGGTTTAGGTTTTTGGGGGTGGGGGGAGGGGGGTTTAGGTTTTTTTTTTTTGGGGGGGGGGGTGGGTGGGGGGTTTAGGTTTTTTTCGGGTTTATGTTTAGGGTTTAGTTTTAGGTTTTTGGGGGGTGGGGCGGTTAGGCTTTTGGTAGGAGGGTGAATTTAGGTTTTTGGGGGTGGGGGGGGGTGGGTGGTGGTGGGTTAAGTGGTTTAGACTTTCCGTATTAGTGCACATGTGCAGTACAACAATTTTTTTTTTTGAAATTTTTTTCCATACATAAATAGTAGCGATTTTTCTTTAAAAAATTGTAAAAAAAATTTGGTATTTTTTTAGGTTTTTTTAGGTTTTTTTAGTTAGTTTTTTGGTTTTCTCATTTAAACTAGTTTTCTCATGATCCATCCCCTATATATATATATATATATATATATATATATATATATATATATATATATATATATATAGGAACAGGATCAGGAGAGAACCCCTCAAAGTGTGAGAACGGTGAGAACGATTCTCAGCCACAAGATCTTAGTGGTTTGTGGCTGAGATTGATACGATGGCATTTTTGTAAACAATAGGGGCCTTGGAACTTCCAGGAGGGGTAAAATAGGAAGATCCAAACAAAGGTGCACATGCCATTCATGATGGAATGGGTTTGGAATGGTGTTTAACATGTTTAAATGATTAACTTTATGAGTTTTTATGTGTTTAAATGTTTAAATGTTTGGAATTGAATAAATACGAGAAGTTGATGTTTTGTAGGTTAAACACGAAGATTGGACGTGTTTCGAGGAAAATAAGTGGAGTGGAATTGAAGATCTTGGGATATGGTATGATAGAGGGCTGAATTATGAAGACGTGGCCGCAAACGGGGAGGAAAACGGACTTTAAACGAAGAAGTTACGAAGAAAACAGGGTTGTGAAGAATCTGTTAGCAGTAGGTTACGGCTTCAGTCTGTTCTGGTGTAAGCTACGGTGCTGGGTTACGAAAATTGAGTAAAATATGTTAAAACATAGGGGTTTCGATATCTTATTAATTCCAGCTGGGAGGCACGACTAAAGGGACGAATTTTAGGGTTTCTCTTGAGTTTTTCCCACCATTCCACATCATCTAATCATCATTCCATCATCAATCATGCCTTCCAACATCAAGATTGAAGATCAATTCATAAGCATGAGCGGCTAATTCCTTCATGGTTTCCTCCGGATGGATGATTTTCGTATGTTAGGTGACTTTATGTGTTTTTGAGATTTATTAACTCGGTGATCTAAGCATTTAATGCTTTTCACCTATGATTTGATTGGTTGATTGTAAACAATTACATTTTATTTAATCGTTAATCTTTAATTATTCAATTCCCGAGAGTTCTAGTAATCGGGATATATTTGAGGCGGGATTAGGGATGGTAATTGCGATTGATATTCATTTGATAACCTCCCATTATGTATTGATCGGAATACTTAGTCGTTGAATATCACAATCAATTGATTAGGTCAAACACTTATGTCTATGTGAGTGTTATGATAAAACACATAATCGAATCTAACTGGAAATATGAATTCCGGAGGAACCATTGTTCTTCCTATTGATTAAAACCTCAATTTAATTCGTTTACTTCAGCAATTTCACAAATCCACAATCAAGATTTACTTTTACGCAATAGATAATCAACCCTTAACATTTTGACACTTTCCACAAGCCTCCCTTGGTTCGATACCCTGCTTATTCTATACTAATAGTTTAAATAGGTTTTTGCATGTCCATAACGATAGACATCAAAATGGCGCCGTTGCCGGGGAGGCGTGCGCAAAGTGTTTAGTGTTAAGTTCTAGTTTTAGTTAAATATACAAAAATCCAAAAATAGTGTCTTTTTATTTTGTTCGGATTTACGCGAGGTTTTCTTGTTTTTGTTTGTGCAGGTGATTTAGGAAGTGTATGCATCATACTCGAAATTCCGGGAAGTCATCACCATTAGTGTTCGACCCAGAGATCGAGAGAACAGTAAAGCATACAAAGCGAGTACTACATCGTGAGAACAAGATTCTACAATCATCTATACCAACATCTAAAACAATGGAGAACTTAGTAACACCGGAGAAACAACCCGCAACTTCACAACCGCAACAATTCTCACCAACACCTACCCAACCTTCACCAAACACTACCATACCACCACCACAGTCTCCACAACCTACTTCTACATCTCCAGTACCATCATTCTCAACCTTTTTCCCAAACCTTGATAACATTCAACCAACTTCTACCCAAGCAACATCTCTTCAACACCCAACTACGACCCAGACTGATAATTTACAGCAGTCGTCTCCTTAGGTTAGGATCATTCCTGATGACACTCCATTACCAAGTCAAACTCAAGCACCTAATGCAACATCAATTCCGCCAGCCGCCCTACCAGTCATTTCACAGCAAAGTCAGCCAATGCCAAATCTTTATAGATCGACCATTTATGATCAAGGAAATAATTCAGGGGATTTCGACGATGGCTATGAGAAATATGATAACTACGTGGGTCAAAACGAGAGACAAGTGGTCAATACGGGTATCTATGAGAGGCAAACAGTTGGGGCAGGTGGATTCGAAGGAATTAATCAAGTGAATTTGGGTTATCAGACGTTTGTACAGCAACAACAAGTTCCATATCAACAACCGCAGGTGCAACCGATACCGATGCAGCAGCAATATAATCAACCTGACCCAATCAATCAGCAGCCTATTCCGAGAAGGCCGGTGGTGGATATTCCATTACCACCACCGGTACCTCAGATGCAGGGTCAGGCAAGACCGCTGCCACGAAACTTACATCGACCGGCGATTTTACCCGAAGGAATTCCACGACGAAATAATCGAGGTCCAGTTTGAGGTATAGAGAGCCACTTCAGACCTGCTATAGCTAACAACCCATCACCGGTTGTGATTCCACAGCTACAAGGAGGGCGGTCATTCGAAGTACGAACATAATCAATATCCAGTCTGCCCAAGTTTCAGGGTCACGCACATGAAGAACCATATCTGCACATTGCTGCATATGATGCATGTTGCAACACAATCAGCAGCCAAGGTTTCTCAGTTGATGATGTGAAATTGGTACTTTTCAAATTCACACTTGAAGACAAAGCGCAGCAATGGTATCATTCGTTACCATCAGCTTCGATCTTCACATGGGGTGAAATGAAGCAACAATTTTTAGATGATTTCTATACTCATTTGCGTACTAACAATGCAAGGAAGGATATTTGTGGTTTTTGACAACAGCCCGGTGAGTTATTTCACGAAGCGTTCAATCGTTTCAAAAAGATGCTCAAGAACTGTCCACGTCATGGGATATATCTGTGGGACCTTATGAATACATTCCACGAAGGCCTAACAAATGAAGATGCAAGGGATGTAAATTCAATATCCAATGGTACTTTTGGAACGAATTATGAAGAGGATGATTGGGAATATTTAGAAAGAACCGCAAGGGCATCAAAACGTAAGGCTCAATCTTCATGCTCGGTTAACAGTACAAGGCTTATAAATCCTAATATCTCCTATCAAAACCCTAGTCTGCTAGAGCATTGAGGCTAGTGTGCTTTGCTCAATACAAGCTCCCTACGGTTGCTACATAGTGATATCCACATTCGTTCCGCAAGGTAGCGAATATCGTCCGACTCGCCAAAGGTTGCTTCTCCATGCCCCGCATGAGTTCAACTTGAAATCTTCTTCCTTCAGTTCTCCAGTTTGAATAGATCGAGTCTGATCCGGTAGGTTAGAGTCGATAGTGAGCTGCAAAGCTCGTGCACATTCAAGTTCACAGTCATAATCATCCAAAAGTCCCATCCAGCGATGCCATTACCTGATTTAGCTCTTTCAAAGTCAGAGTACACGGGAGGCTCTTGTGATCGGTCTAAGCAGTACATTTGGTACCGTCCAAGTAATGCCTCCTACTTAAATCCAAGACCATGGTTTCCACCCCAGGTTGTGAGTCGTGCAATTCTTCTTGTAAACCCACCACGTAGGCCATCTCCTTCTCGTGTTGCATCGATGTGTAATTGGGACTCTGATTCGAACCATCATGATATACCACTAAATCACCCGCACCCTCGGGTAAAGACTATGCTCAGTGTATTGCAGAGTTGGAATTCAAAAGCTGGAAAGACGTCCTCCTGTTTTGTCTTCCACTAACACAGCACCCTGCTGTGCTAAAGAGGTTACAGCGGCGCAATTTCCGAAAATCCCTCGATGAATCTGCGATAGTATCTAGTGAAACCAAGGAATTGTTTTATCCCCGATGCACTATTTGGTGTCGATCAATATTTAATGAAATAGATCTTTAGCGAGATCTGCATGTAACCCCACTTCTTGTTTTACACGACCAAGAAAGTGTACTTCTCGGATCCTGAAGTCACACTTAGGTAGATTTCGTATGGAGTTGCTCCTCCCTCAGGAGTTCTACGATAAGATGCATATGCCACCCATGGTGTTCCTTTCTCCTGGAGGTGATTCAAAACATCATCAAGGAACACGGTCGATTCATGTGATCTATAATGCTGCTGGCGTGCTAATTAACTCAATGGTCATGGTGAACAAAGTCGCAATGGCCGTATTGCGTTCAATATGTCGTTCTAGGAACATTCTCCCCTTGGACTTCCATCAGATAATAGTTCGCTCGTTCATCAATCCTCGAATAGGAGCTTAACCCTTGCAACTAGTCAACATGTTGTCAATACATGGTCGAGGCGAATGATTCTTGACTGTCACTTTGCTGAATTCTCAATAGTTAGTACATATACGAAAAGGCTCATCTTCACGGATATAACTGGGGCTCCCCAGAGCGAAAAACTAAGTCCGATAAAACTCCTATCCAACAGTTCCTGAAGTAGATTAGTCAGTTCCTGCAACCTTCCTGATGTGAGACAATAAGGGGTACTAGTAATAAGAGCTGCTTCTGACAGGATACCGATCTGATATTCCACCTGACGATGTGAAGGTAAACCTGAGAGTTCTTCAGGTAGCACACAGGGAGAAATCATGAACAATTGGTGGATCCTCGATCCTCTCTTCCTTAATCTTAATATCAGTAACGAGTGCTAACATAGCGGGGTAATCCTTCCGTGAATACTTCTGGACTTTCATTGCTGACATGGCGCTAACCTTTGCACCACTCTGACGCTTTAGAACAGATAACAATTCTCCACTAGGGAGAAGGATACGCAAAATTTTCTTCTCACAGGGTATATCTTCGCGATCTCTGGATAACCAATCCACACAAACTACTACATTGAAAGCATCAAGGGTAGTAGAAGAAAGGTCAATTTCGAACACTTGTCCCACAAGGTCGAGTTTGCATCCCAACAAGCATAGGAAGTTTCAATTGTCTTGCCATCAGCCGATCCCACCACAGGTTCAGATTCAAGAAGCATCAGGGTTAAACAAAACAGATACGAAGCGATTAGCTACTCATACTAGCTAGCATGTTGCTATTCTTCTTGGCGTCGCTCACGCAAATCCTAAATGCCCTACCACGAGCATCATTTCCAGTGTTGTTGTTGTCGTCGTTCCCTTGGTTGTTGTCGTCTTGATCCTAACAACGGCCAGCCCATGTCATAGTCATCTTCATTTCCATACTGTAGGCTATGATTACGAGTTCCTTGATGTTGCCGTGACGTTGCCTCTACCGTCATTGCTTGAGTTGGAGCCTTACCATCTTTCACCAACTGGGTCCATCTTGTCACATTTCCGTGTCACGTCCTAAGGCGTTACTCATTGTGTTGGCAGCTACACATTCCATACCATAGTCCATGGTCATCGTTTATGTCCCGATTAATTCATAAGAATTAACCGCCATAAGTCGCTGTCTAGTGTTAAGGATTTTTGAAGTCAAATTGCTGATGTTCGTTGCCAGAAACCAAGGCCGTTCTAATACCGAGGTCGGTGAGATACTCCGATCATCCTCTTGCCCCTCAAACTTGCAAGTTGGTCGAGTAATACACAGTACGTTGCTAGGGTGTTGCAGAAACGATCGCACTTACGGAATCTAAGGCGTCAATACACAGAGTTCCAACCAATGAAAGGAGTGAGAAGGTATCGACCAATCGTTCGACGCTGCAACATCCAACTCAGGGATGTTCGTACAAGCACCTAACATTCTACACAGTTCGCTAGGCGTTCAGATGGGTGTTCAGGTAATACTTGATAGCATCAAGATTAGTAAGAATTCAGAGAGGTGAAAAGGTCACATTCAGGTAGGAGACATTCACTCCTATGATCCCTATAGACTCGTTACGTTTCACATTGATCAAATAACGGAACAGAACCCCTTTTTCACTTGTTAAGCCTCACTGGGACTCGCATGCACCCCACATTATTATTATCTGTGCACCCACAATAATATTGCGATTTGCATGCTCATCTCAGTTCCTCCTAACTCATGTCAAATGGTACCTCAGACTCGAATAGCAAACATAGAGCATCTCAAAACATGAGTCACGAATGTCTAAGGTAACACCACACTATCAACCACTTAACACATGCAAGTAACACATGAATCCATACTGTTGTGCTAAACGTGCAATCACATGCAATATCATATGTAAGTGTTCACTAGTTATGCAGTACAATGAGTAAACGAGAGACGAACCTTGCAATCTGGAGCTGAGTGTCATGGTCGTATTCACGTATTCGAAACTGTTCGGTTATAGTTTGGTTTTATAAAAACGTTTTTAAAACCAAGTTCACTATAACCAGTGGCTCTGATACCAACTGTCTCACCCCCAAAATACCCCTTGCGGAAACACCGTGGGCGTGTGACGTACCAGGATCTTAGCCACCAATCACATTGAACTCATACATATATTTAAATAAAGCTTTCATTCATTAACATAAAGTATTACAAAATGTTACATATCATTCATTGTATACAGCAGAAGCATAACTCATTTGTTAAGTGTTTTATAAACCATGTGTACATAAACCATTGGGCTTGTATTGCGATTCCATGAATCTCGACCCATGACCACTCCAGCATCCCAGACAGTAAGTCCCAATGATATAAACCTATAGACCTGCAAGCATGCAGACAAGTGTGTCAGACGACGCTGGTGAGTTCAAAGTTTTGTTAACGCGTTTAGTTACCAGTTACCAGATTAAAACGTTTCACAGATTTGATGTTGTTAATCACACGCTTACCGCAGATGGCTCCAGATTATTTGCCCTAAACCCCATTGCCTCTATCAAAGCAATGGTCAAGATGGGGGTCATTAGTTCATCACCGACCTCCCCGGTGCGGTGTGAGGGTGCCAAACCTAAGTAGCGCTATTAACTAATACCCCGTTACCCTACAAGCAACAATCGGTAGGAGGGACTTGAATGATAGATATAGACGTGTATTAACCAACAACCCAGGTTTAACATTCCAGTCAAACCCATTACCCGACATTCCTCCCCGGAACGTTTACCAGATGTCCCAACCCGGGACGCATGCTTGGAAAAAGAGCAGTGAACTCACCTTTGTTTTGCTCGGTAAGATTAGTTACTCGTTTAACAGTTGATCAAACACGTCCTAGTATGGTTACCAATGACAGTCAGTTCTGTATACACATAAATCACATATTCTTCGTACACATTATACAAGTAGCGAACAAGTAAGGCACATATCCTCACTCAAGTTACAGCAAGTGATCGAGCCATAAGTTTACTCACGTCACAAGTTCGTATTTCACAATGGCGCATATCAAGCAGTTTGGTTTACATTCAAGTAATCATGCAAGTTCACATACATGTAACAACTTAATAGTCAGTACGTCAAACATTCAAGTGTGCGACTACGTTCCAGGTGTGCGGTCTATTGTGCGACCGGACGCAACCATGAAATGTGCGGTTCGTAAATTACCCGGCCCTTTAGGGTCCGAAGGAAATGTGCAGCCCATTAGAGGGTGGCCCACATCGAGTGGGCGGCTACCAGCTTATTCGGCCCACTAAATATTAACATACAATCAATTATCATCAAAATTAATATCAATCAAATCAAATAACATAATACTTTCAATAATTGTTCATTATCATGTATAACTAACCCATGGACTAAAGCTTGCTACCAATTATATTAAAATTCTATGTTTATTATGTCATCCCAACAGCTATCGGCATCACATAACATCAAAGCATTGACAATATTATTAGGATACCCACTTTGTTTGATTAGGTCAAGACTACCACACATGGCCGCCATTTTCCTTATTCAAAGTTATCAAGCTTTATCCAACCATGTACCTTCCATTCTATTGGGCCGTTAGAACTAATTAGCATCATAATTGATTAGGATATCCACTACTGTTACATCACAGTTAATTATGGATCCCACATTGACTACATGCACACACAACGATATAAAGCCCACATATATTCCTAACTATGCAGCCCTAATTTATTGTCATCACACTATCACCATTAATTAAAACCATCTTCACACAAGAATATTATAACAATCAGTATGTTCACAAATCTAACCATACTTCCTACAAAAGTCCCTGCTCTAATGTCTAAGCACAACATCCGACGGCACATAATATCAAGTATAACATTAACGAAAGTCATGATGACATACTGACTGCAATAGAGACACGAGCAAGCGAAATGAAAGGGACCTGCGATCAATTCTGCTGCCGTAGCACACTCGAGGGGAAGGAAATCAGTGTCTAGGGTTAGTTTATGTAATAGTTGTGTGATATCTTTTATGGCCATGCACCCCCCCCCCCAATCGAATATATGAGCCCCAACACTACCGGGGCTAACCTTGGGCTGATTATAAGGGAAACTGGGCCAGCTCTTGGGCTATTAAAAGGATGCATAAGCGGGTTAAGTGTGAGGGGAGGTTTCAAGTGGGGCGCATGGTCTCCGGCCCAAATTATGTAATTAAACGAAGCCCACTACAGTTTCTTACTCTACTACGCACGTACGAATACTCCATTGCGTCATAAGTAGTCAAGAACATATAACACGTTTAACGGTTTCACGTATAGTTAACATACACATATAACATTTAGCGAAGAACGAGTTTAACCTACTAAGTCTTGTATGATCGTGATATAAAAGCAATTAAATGTAAAGACACACGCCAAAGGTTGTGGAGTTTAAGTAGTGCTTACCTTAAATATTCAGGTTGTCACAAACCGATTCTACCTCCGTTTCCCGAAGCCTTGAAGGATCCGGGTAATACAAAAATAATCAATAAAAGGGGACCTCAACCGGAGGAAATTTTAGAGGTATTTAAACAAGTAAAAATCAACTTACCCTTAATTGACGTTATTAAACAGGTTCCGGCTTATGCTAAGTATCTAAAGGACTTGTGCACTCAAAAACGGTAGCACAAAGACCCTAAAAAAGTTGATCTCACTGATACAATTAGTGTTGTATTGAATGGGGTCCTTCCACCCAAGCTACGAGATCCCGGGACGCCTTTAATTTCTATACAAGTTGGCGATTTTAAAATGAGTAGGGCGTTGTTGGATCTCGGAGCTAGCGTGAGTATCCTTCCGGGAAGATTGTACGACAAATATGATTTTGTCCACTACGTCGTGCCGACACAACTGTTGTGTTGGCAGATTTGACCCCTAAGCTTCCTCGAGGGATAGTTCGTGACGTGATAGTTAAGGTTGAAGAGTTCGTCTTCCCTGTTGACTTTTTGGTGCTTGACTATGTCTCTGCTGATAAAGTCAATCAACCAAATGTTATCTTGGGCGACCTTTCTTAGCCACTGCACATGCTCAGATTGATTGTCACACCGGCACAGTCGACATGACATTCGACAATAGAAAGGTCCGATTGAATGTGTTTTCTAATGTTTCTGACATGTTTCAAAGTGATGAATGTTTCATGGCAGATATTATAGATGGATGTGATCCTCATGTCGAGGATGAGATGCCCGAGTGTTGTTTTTTTTGTGACAGGGTACAAGAAAATCACATGTGTGATTTGGAAGAGGAAGTTCAGAAGTTGGAGGCACAAGCGGTGCAAGAGAGAAGGCCTCCATGGTCCCATCAAGTGGAGGGCCTTCCAGCTGAGATTTCTTCAGGGTTGAAACCATCACTAATCAGCCCACCAAAGGTAGAGTTGAAAGAGCTGCCCGCGCATCTAAAGTATGCGTTCTTAGGAGAGGATCAGACTCTCCCGATAATTATTGCAGCTAATTTGGAGAAAGAACAAGAAGAAGCACTACTGAAGGTGCTGAAGACCCATCGAGCAGCGATCGGGTGGACTCTCGCTGATTTAAAAGGTATAACTCCTTCTGTTTGTATGCATAAAATTATTACTGATGCAGATGCGAAGCCTATACGGGATACACAAAGGAGGCTTAATCCTAACATGCGAGAAGTAGTAAAGAAGGAGGTAATCAAGTGGTTGGACCATGGGATCATATATCCCATTTCAGATAGTGCATGGGTAAGTCCAACCCAAACGGTGCCGAAGAAAGCAGGCATTCAAATTATCAAGGGTGATAATGGTGAGCAGATAGCCACCTGGCCGGTGGCGGGTATGTATTGACTACCAAAAGTTGAACGCTGCCACATCAAAGGATCACTTTCCTTTGCCCTTTATTGACCAGATCGTCGAAAAACTATCAGGTCAGAAATATTACTATTTTCTTGATGGTTATTCAGGGTACAATCAGATTGCTATCCACCCCGATGACCAAGAAAAGACCACCTTCACATGCCCCTGTGGCACATTCGCATTTAGGCGAACGCCATTTGGGTTGTGCAATGCCCCGGCTACCTTTCAAAGGTGTATGATGAGCATATTCTTGGATATGGTCGTGGACGCCCTAGAGATATTTGTGGATGATTTTTTGGTCTTTGGGTCATCCTTTGATACATATTTAGATGAATTATCTAGGGTATTAGAGAGATGTGTCCAAACGAATCTAGTGCTCAGTTGGGAAAAGAGCCATTTTATGGTTCAAGAGGGTATAGTGTTAGGACATGTCGTGTCAAGTAAGGGGATAGAAGTTGATAGAGCAAAAGTGAGAGTCATTTCTACTTTACCTCCCCCGACCAATGTGAAGGGCGTTCGTTCCTTTTTAGGACACGCCGGATTTTACCGTAGGTTTATTAAGGGCTTTAGTGTCATAACGAAACCTTTATGTAACCTATTATTGAAAGATGTTCCATTTGAATTCGATGACAAATGTTTAAATGCGTTTAATGTGCTAAAGGAACAACTAGTACAAGCCCCAATCTTGCAATCACCTGATTGGACGAAACCCTTTGAAATCATGTGTGATGCAAGCGATTTTGCTATTGGGCTGTACTTGGCCAACGGGTAGATAAGAAACCGGTCATTATCTACTACGCAAGCAAAACTCTCTCCGATGCCCAATTGAATTATACCACAATGGAGAAAGAGTTGCTTACCGTTGTCTATGCCTTAGATAAATTCCGATCTTATATTTTTGGAAGCAAAGTAATCATTTACTCTGATCATAGTGCAGTCAGGTATTTAATGGAGAAAAGGATGCCAAACCGAGGCTGATTCGGTGGGTCCTTTTATTGCAAGAGTTTGATCTAGAAATCAGAGACAAGAAAGGGTGTGAGAATGTAGTCGCTGACCACCTGTCACAACTACTGGCTGGAATAGAGGATGTCACACCGGAGATCAATGAACAGTTCCCAGATGAGTTTATAATGTCTGTTAAATCTGGACCATGGTATGCTAACTTTGCAAATTATCTTGTTTCGGGTACGGTGCCAGATGCATGGAACGAGCGGAGGAAGCAACAATTCCTAACGCAAGTGAAGAACTATATCTAGGATGAGCCAGATTTGTTTAGGATTGGGGCTGATCAAATCATCCGACGATGTGTTCCCGAGACAGAGTTTTTGGATGTGTTACAGCACGCTCACTCATCTGCATTTGGTGGTCACTTTAGCGGCCAAAAGACGGACCACAAAGTGCTTGAAAGTGGTCTTTATTGGCCAACTTTATTTAAAGATGCTTTTGAATTCGCTAAACATTGTGTTAATTGCCAAAAGATGGGTGGGATATCTAAAAGGGATGAGATGCCGATGCAACCAATCTTGGTTGTCGACATATTTGATGTGTGGGGAATCGATTTCATGGGACCATTCCCCAATTCTAATGGTAATCTGTACATCTTAGTGGCAGTCGATTATGTTTCAAAGTGGATTAAAGCAATTGCCACTAAGACGAACGACCATGCCGTTGTTCGCAAGTTTGTCCAATCAAACATTTTTGCTAGGTTTGGGACTCCCCGGGTAATCATTAGTGAAAGGGGGTCTCACTTTAAAAACTTTAACTTTGGCAGACTGCTGAAACGGTATGGCGTGGACCATCGAATTGCTACACCATATCATCCACAAACGAGTGGACAGGTTGAAGTGTCGAATAGGCAGATAAAAGAAATTTTGCAAAAGACGGTGCGAACTGACCGTAAGGATTGGTCGACCAAATTGGATGACGTCTTATGGGCATATCGCACCGCCTATAAAACTCCTATTGGCACTACACCTTATCGTATGGTGTATGGGAAGGGTTGTCAGGCCATGGAAATCGCACATCATGCATGGTGGGTTGTTAAACAAGTCAATACTGATTATTCTGATGCAGGTGCCCACAGGTTGTTGAAGCTAAGTGAGCTTGAAGAATTACGCAATGAGGCATATGATACCGCTGCCGCATATAAAGACAAGATGAAGGCGGTGCATGACGCGAAATTAAGGCGTCTGGTTTTTGCGGTAGGTCAATGGGTATGGCTTTTTAACTCACGTCTTAAGTTATTTCTAGGAAAACTGAGAAGCAAATGGACTGGTCCGTTTGTTATCACACGAGTGGGGAAATTCGGGGACGTGGAGATTGAAGACCCGAAGGACCAAAGGAGACAAGTGGTGAATGGTCACTGATTGAAACCGTACTTGGACGGTGATGACCTTAACCCGATACCAGAGGAGGTGAGCTTTCTTGCAAGTTCACCGGAGTATACGACCGAATGATAGTCATGAGAAGGCCGGCTGAAGACTAAAACTTATAAAAAAAAAAAGACATCAATTCATCATCATCATTCAGATCGTTCATCATCTGGGAGTCGGCTACATCACATGAGCCATTTTCTCTTCTATTGATTTAAACCTTAGTTTTTATTCGTTAACTTAGACAATTCTCTTAAACAATGAAACTCTCAATTGATTTTTACTTTTTAGCGTTAGTTAATTAACACTTAGCACAATAACACTTTCCACAATCCTCCTCTGGTTCGATATCCGACTTTCTCTAGATACTAGTTTATTTCGGTTTTTGCATGTCACTAACGACAGACATCAATTCACAAGCCATTTTTCCCCATCATATTTAAACGACAATAACTTTTTTATACGTGATTATTTTTCGAAAAAAATTACACCATAAAACTCAGTGTTTTTTTTTTTATTTCCAACGAGTATACTATTGATATACTTTTTGAAAAAAAATTAACTGGGTTTTATGGCGTTTTTCTGAACTAGGTGTTTTATGGCGTTTTAGACTAGTTATTTTCATGGCGTTTTTCTGAACTAGGTGTTTTTATGGCGTTTTAACTAGTTATTTTCATGGCGTTTTTCTGAACTAAGTGTTTTATGGCTTTTTCAACTGAGTTTTTTCATGGCGTTTTTCTGAACTAGGTGTTTTATGGCGTTTCTTACAGTACAAATTATGATTTTTCTGAGCTCAAAAGATATTAATTTAGGCAATTAGACACAAAAAAAATGTTTTTTTGAGCTATATGGCTCAAAAAATGGTTTTTTTGAAGTTGTAAATTATAGCTCAAAAAATAGCTTTTTTTTAACTGGGAGTTTATGGCGTTTTTTTTCAGCTATATGGCTAAAAAATGGTTTTTGGCGTTTTTTTGAGCTATATGGCTAAAAAAAATTTTTTTTTTTAGTGTTGTAAATTATAGCTCAAAAAAATAGCTCTTTTTTGTTTTAGTTTTTAGTTTTTTCTTTTTTGTTTTTTGTTATGGCGTTTTAATGAGCTAGCTCAAAAAAATAGTTTTTTTTGAGCTGTTGTCCATTTTTTTGAGCTGTTGTAAAGTATAGCTCAAAAAAATAGTTTTTTTTTGGCTGTGAGCTTTACGGCTAAAAAAATGGTTTTTTTCAGTTGTTGTAAATTATAGTTTAAAAAATAGCTTTTTTGTTAGGGCGTTTTAATGGAAGCTATATGGCTAAAAAAATGGATTTTTTTTTAACTATTGTAAATAATAGCTCAAAAAAATAGCTTTTTCTTGCCGCGAGTTTATGGCCTTTTTTTAGCTTAAAAAAAAGTTTTTTGAGCTGTTGTAAATTATAGCTCAAAAAAATAGTTTTTTTTTGTTATGGCGTTTTATTTGAACACCCAATTCACGTGACTGAATTTTTTGACAATATTACCACTTAGTATAATTTAACATTAATGCCACATGTTACCACCAAAATTGTTCTCACCGTTCTCACACTTTTCACCGTTCTCTCTAAATTCTGACCCTATATATATATATATATATATATATATATATATATAGATCTTAAGAGAAGTACTTGCTAATTAAGAAACATTCTGAACCACACAAATAAATATATTTTTTACTTCTAATCACAGTTTAAAGAGTTTTTTATTTTTAATATATACATATATGTATATTGTCAATTCTTAAACTATAAATATATGTATAGTAGGGCAATTATAGAGAAAAAAATCCATGTTAGTTACAAAAACTATGAAACACACTGAATGGAACTCTTTTTGCCACGTATTACACTTTTTAGTCAGAGACTGCCACGTGTAACATGTAACAGCTTTTGCAGACTTTCAGTTTGTTTTTTTTTTTTTTTTTTTGAAAAGCAAAAAGTGTAATAGAATCAATCTCAACCTTTGATTTTTTTTTAAATGGATGATGGAGATGAGGTTTTCGGAGTTTTTATAACTTATATGAGTTTTCTTTCTATCTCTCCACGCGTTTAGCATGAAACATATGTGATATTTAGAACCATAATCTTCCTTTACACATATGTACAGTAGAAAAACATATTTAGAACTATAATCTTCCTTTATATACATATATCTACAATTATTTATACACATCTATACGTGAATGTATATTTTCAAACATAATATACAATCTCTATGTTTCAATTTTAAACATGTATATACATATATGTATTGTTCAAGATTAGAAATATACACATTTGTATTATCGACTATACATATATGTATATATCCAACAAAAAAAACCCACAGAAAAATCTTTTATTTTTCCCAAAAAAATGCATTTTTTTACGTTTTTTTTTTTGAATAACAAATTTGGATAACAGATTGACCACTGGAGAATTATCGTGCCACCAGCAGGACCACACGATCATATCTAACTCCACCAGGCAACAATGCCTATACGCCAATTTAGGAGGAAACCCAATAAATCTGGGAAAAACATTCCTTGTGAAAATCGAACCCATGATCTAAAGGTCCCTAAGTCTTATCTCATCCTCAAGGGTTTTTTTTTTTTTTTTTTTTTTTTTTTTTTTTTTTTGCAGTTTTGCTTAGGAAAAATGTTTGCTTCAAAATAATAATGTTTCTTACACAATTCTAACACACACTCTATATATATATATATTGTTTTCTGTATTACCAATACGTAATTACATAGTATGATAACAATCAATAAATAATATATTTTTAATTAGATAACATATTGGGTATGTTTGGCATGGAGCTTTTAGCAGCTTTTAGGAGCTTCTAGCTTTAAGTTTTTAAGAAAAAACTCATACTTAATAAAAAGTCTTGTTTGATTGAAGGAGCTTTAAGCTTTTAGGTTAGGAGCTTGAAGCTTTTGGTTGAACGCTACTAGTAGTAGCGTTTAGAAGTAGCTACAAGCTTTTATGGAAAAATGACTATTTTAACCTCTCAAAATAAGGAACTTTTTAATACACCAACTTTCTAAATTTTTAGTTATGTCTATTTTGGTAATTTTGTACATTTTATTAAAAGCTCCAGCTACTCTACCAAACACCAAATATATCTAAAAAGCTACAACTACTAGCTACCAGCTACAGCTACCAGCTTACAGCCACCAGCTACCAGCTACCAGCTTTCAGCTATCAGCCACCAGCTACTTTTACCAAATATACCCATTATAGTGATAAATTCATATGAGAATAAATAAAATAACTAAGTACGTAAAATAATAAACAAATCGAGCTCGCTGTTAAAAGAATAAAAAGTCAAGCTTTAAAGCTTATATTCTTAGACACCTATTAAATCATTTGTTAAAAGTAAACAAGCAAAAATACTTTGATTTAAAAATTTACAATATTTTCAATTTGCTTCTTTTATTCAACATAACTGGTTAAATTTGGTTATCCTGAACATATTTGAAAAGGGTGAAAAAAAAAAGGAATTTGGGAAGGAAAAAAAACAGAGAGATGTAAAATTTATAAATGAACTTCGTTTTTTAAATAAAAGCTGTATATATGTCCATCATATTAACTATTTTTTCATTTAATTGATTTCTAAGTTAACAATTAAAAAAAAACTGAAACTAAGGAAAAATGAAATATAAAGATAAGAATATAATAAAGTTAAAATGCATATTAAAAGATTTTAAATCAAATAAAGATAGAAATCGGGCATTCGCGTGTGAATAAGCCTTGAATTGAATTATTCTAAGCTTTTGTCTTTAGCAATTACTGCAATATATTATATTGCATGAGTGGTATAATATTCAGAAGAATATTAGTTTCTTTATGGTTATTGGTGAGGTTAGAGTCTCTCTCTCCGGTTTAAAAAACTGTGGAGGAGAAGACAAGAACGACATGAAGGAATCGCCGGAATCAGCGCCGCTTCGGCTCATGTGAGCTACCCACGACGTTAACGATTGCCCCTTGTCTATTTTGTTTTCTACTTTTCTTGTTCTTTCACAAACTTACAAAAAAGTTTATATCTACTATATGTATGTTTTGAATATTTTCAATTTTTAATTGCTATCCTCTTTGTAGTCTTGAGAATTTAAAATAAATATGTTAGTAGCTACTAGTTAATTTTACTCATCTCAACTTAACGTCATCTTAGTAATATGTTATTAATTTTGTTTCTATAAATATTATATGACAACACGTTAAGTTCGTTTTTAAATGTGACAACAAAAAAGAATGCTCAAGAACTTACTCATCGTATCTTTCACTAAGACATAATTGTGTGTGAATGAGATAAATGTGACAACACATGGAAACAATTGTAGTATCACTGTTCCTCCAACATATCATTGCTTATTATAAACTATTGACTACATACTTCAATGTAGTATGATCTTCTGTTAGAGTTGCTCAAAACTTCTCCTAGCTAGAGAATTTGTGCACATGTCAGATGTATATTTGTTTGACTTTATCTCACGAACATCGATTAATTTTCCCATAATTTCTGTAGGTCAAAAGTTGATAGGAATTTTTGTGAGATGTGCAATGTTTTGTCAGGTTTTACGTTGCCTTCTCTAATATGAACTATGTAAGTTGAATAGTCTTTGTAAATAATCGTCATGTCCTTGATTGGTTCTGAACCGCATGTTCATTGAATGTGATTGATCATCAATCTCAATAACACGCATTCTCGATCGGCATAGTATATCGTTACTAGTTCGACATGATTTGGTAATGTTGATTGCTTTATCGACCTACAAGAAATCGATTTGCTACCATATGTGAATGCCTGACCTATCTAAGACGGTGCTTTTTGTTGATTAGATAGATATATGACATCAACACACCCAACAGCTTGGGACTCTTCATTTTTCTAGTCTCGCAACTTGAAAATATACTGAAATATGTGCTTTATTCCACTCTAGTGTCTCGATGTTGGGTTCAAATTGTATCTTGCTAGTGTCATGTACAATTATGCGGACATGACATTCATTAGTCTTGCTCTAAAATTTTCTCGCAAGGCCAATTAGAAATCTAAGGGTCATTGCATTTAAAAAAGATGAATATGTTTATCCATAATCAACTCTTGAGATTTAGGAAAACTCTTGGGCTACAAGTCGTGCCTTATACAACATAATCTCATTCTTTTCGTTACTTTTTTTACCGTGAACAATCATTTATAGCCTATTAGTTGATATGCATAAGGGGTCATACTACAAGTCCGTAACGATATGAACTGTTCAAGTGAATTTAACTCGGCCTTTAATGCGTCTTGCCATTTTGGGCAATCATTTATATACATATGCTCTTTTAGAGTTTTGGATACGTAAAAAGTTGCATTGATTACATGTGCAGCCATGGTATATGCGAATATATTGTCAATACGTATTTCACTTCGGTTCCACATTTCACTATTTTATACTTGATTTATTAAGATCTCATGTTTGTTCGGTACTGGAGTTTCTTCTAGAACTTCATTTTCCTCTAATTCAATTCGGAACCTAGAAAACGTAGCTTGAGATTGCAGTTCCAATTGGAACCGAATTTAATAATTTACGAGTGTTGTACAAATATTTAACACCTTTACTAAAAACCATTTACTCATCAAGTTTATCCATCTAAAGCTAGTGGAATTTCTCTGTAACTTGCAATGGCAATTTGGTCAGTAGCAAGTCGGTAGATTACGATATAGGTACAGTACCAAAACACAGTATAGCAACTGCAAAAGATAAAAACAAATATTTCTATTTTCTATGTACACTGGTTTAGCTTTCAAATGGTTTAGTATGTTTAGATAATGACTCGATGTTTTCATATAACATGTTTGTTTATTCTTGGTTGGTTCATTCGCTTGTTACCAAACTATTAAGATAAGCGGTAAAAAATATATGTTAGATCCGTCACTAACAATAAAGATAATATTACATCAACCGAGTTATCAATTACTATGTACATGAATCATGATACATGATCTCGTGCGTTCGTGAGGTTTGTCACTACACAATGTTTATTATGTTACCCAGCACAGGAAAAAAAAGAATAGATCATCTGATATATAGATAACCTAGTGCTTGGCGGATCCAAGATTTATTTTTTGGGAGACGCTTTGGGGTTTAATCGAACTTTTAAGGGGGTGATCGGTATTTTGCCCTACAAAATACACTAAATTTAAATTTTTAAAGAGGCCGCCCCCGGACACCGCAACTCAGCGAGATCAATTCTCGTTACAAAATTGAGCCATCAAAGATCGATGCAAGGATGTTGAAAGTTTAAGTCACAAGGAGATATAGTGGACCAGAAAGTCACAAGAAGATATAATGGACCAGAAATAATAAGCATTAATACATAACTAATACGTGTTCGATGAGCAAGAGGTATGGTCCTTCAGTTTTTTTGTCCTTTCTTTTCTATACTGTTGTACCCTTAAATGTGAAATGTATTGTTGTTGAGATCGATTTTTAACTATACTCGTGTACCAAGTGTTCGCAATCGGTCCACAAACATAAGTTAGAATTATGGTCCACAATCGATTATGTATAACTTTAGATACATGTCAGATCTTATAATTTTTGACTTACTGTAATTATAAAATCTAATTCATGATCAATAAGAAAAACTCTAGTGTAAGCGGTCACACAAGTAGGACAGACTACACAAATCATATGTATTTTTCGTTCCTTTTTTGCTCGCTTTATGGCACTGTTATTATTCATATATTTATGTCTTCACACATTGATAATCGATTTTCAAAGAATTGGGTTCTTCTTCTTTTACTTCATGAGTAAAAAGTGCACAAATGCCAACTCATGTCTAGCATGTAAAATAGTTTAGAAGTCTCCATAACGACCATCACGACAGGGATGAAATTCATATTCATAATAATTATAAAACACAAGCATGTGCAGGGTAGTTACTGAAAGCATGGACCAATTTTTGTACCCTTTTACAAACCATATGAAACTAGTTTAATACCCGGCCGTTGGCCGGGGTTACGTTGATGTATAATATAGTAATAACATGAATAAACATATGAACACAAAGAAATAAAATAGAGTAAGATTACACAAAATTAAAAGAACATGACAAACAAAATTAACCTTTATTAAGTGTACTCAAAAATTAAACATGACAAACAAAAGTGTCATTCTTTAATTTATAAAAGGAAAAGGATCATTAATAGTTTACAACCACAAAAAGATAGAAAAAAATTGATTACTAAAACATGAAATGGTGTCATTTTAATTGCAAACTGTAGGCAAAACAAATTCATGGTGTACACCAAAATAGCTATGTGTGCCGCCGGTCCAAATTTTCCAAATTAATAAAACTAAAACTTACCAAAATGTAAAAAAAAAAGAAGTAATTGTATGCATATATTGTTATCGCGACAAATGAAATGCCAATTTCATACATTGTATAAAACTTGAGTTTTGAACCATATGTTAACTGATAATGTCAAATCGCACATTTTGATATATGACCAATGATCAAGAACCTGCTTAATCCTCCTTTGATCTCATTTACCAAGTGGGCATAATTGTCTATCTCCAATGAACCTGCATGTTGCCCGTTTTAACAACCGAGTTATGCACATTTGTGAGGATCTTTTCCAAATAGTTCTGCAATCCCTTTTATTGGATCTTTTTGCTCGACAATTGACCCCCAACCAAAATCTACACAACACATCCAGTTGTACACATGTTAGCTCGACTTTTGAACCATTTAATCTGTTACAACTCATGGACCCATTTCATTTTTGTCTAAGCTTCTATATTTGACCCATTTAAATTTAGAATAAAATTACTTACTGGTTTGAACCTGCTTCTTATACATAAGCAACAACATCAGGGTGTGAACAATCCAAACTTCCCAACCACCTGACAATTTCAAAATATCAATTGCGAAAAATAAGAAATCACGTGGAAAAAAATGTGAAAAACTTGCAACTTAACACATCTTTAACGGGTCAACTTGACCCGATTGCTTTGACTCGTATTTAAATGGCAAATCAAGTAGCTAAGTCCAGATTAAGAAACACCTAAAAATTTAGTCCTCTCAACAAAATTCATACCTTAGTTTAAAAGAAAAACGTGAAGCACTCCGCGGCGTTCGGGCCATGAAAGAGGAGGCGCAATGCGTGAGGCGAGAACTTCATGTATACGAGTGCATGGGCGATGACTCAAGGCCCTGAGGTGCTTTCCTGGTCAGCTTGTGCGCCTCGCGCATTAGGCGCACAATTTGAAGATTCAGACATGCAAAAAAGACAGAACAGAGTGGCAGTTTGATGACATGAAATCTTTATATTTGACAATATGTTAAAAATATAATAATTTATGCAAAAGAGTAAAATCACTATTCACTTCCCATCCAATTTAACATATATATATATATATATATATATATATATATATATATAGGGAGAAGATCATGCGAGAACCACCTCTTATTGTGAGAACCGCGAGAACCAATGTGAACACACCAAAAATGCCTAAAAATAGCTAAAAATCACATAAAAAATTTTTTTTTGATTTTTTTAATATTTTTTAGGTTAAAATCGCTACTTTTCGAAGCAAAAAAAAAAAAAAAAATTTTTTTTTTTTAATTTTTTTTTTTTAAAAAAAAAAAAATTTTTTTTTTAAAAAAAAAAAATTTTTTTTTTTTTGCTTCGAAAAGTAGCGATTTTAACCTAAAAAATATTAAAAAAATCAAAAAAAATTTTTTAGATTTTTTTTTGATTTTTTTAGATTTTTTTTAGATTTTTTTAGGTTTTTTGGGGTTTAGTTTTTAGCATTTTAGCTTGGGTGGGGGGGGGGTTAGGTTTTTGGGGGGTGGGGGTTAGGTTTTTTTTAGTTTTTTTTAGGTTTTTTTAGGTTTTTTTTAGCTTGGGGGGGGTTTAGGTTTTTGGGGGGGGGGGGGGGGTTAGGTTTTTTTAGGTTTTTTTAGGTTTTTTTAGGTTTTTTTAGGTTTTTTTTAGGTTTTTTAGCTTGGGGGGGGGGGGGGGGGTTAGGTTTTTTGGGGGGGGGGGGGGGTTAGGTTTTTTTTGGGTGGGGGGGGGGGAGGTGGGGGGTTTAGGTTTTTGGGGGGGGGGGGGTTGGGGGTTAGGTTTTTTTAGGTTTTTTTTTAGATTTTTTAGCTATTTTAGGTTGTGTTCACATTGGTTCTCAAGGTTCTCACAATAAGGGTGGTTCTCGCATGAGCTCCTCCCTATATATATATATATATATAATACTTTTAGCCAATCTTTAAGCTTGGATGTGTGACAAAGCACAAACCGACCCGTTCATAAGTAAATGGCTTAAAATTGCCACGTCTATTAGTCATCGATGTAGACAAATTATATAGAAAGAACCATTATATTGTGTTCAATAATAAATGTGTAAACCATGTATGGATATCGGTTAACAAAACTATTGTTGCTCATGTCCCTGCAAGTGATTAGGTATGTGATGTCAGAACGTGGAAAATGAAAATACCAACTAAAAATTGAACCAACTTACATATAAAAGAGTGAGTTCATTCATTGCAGATTTTGAACCGGCCCACATAGGTTATTTCTTGACATAGTTGACATATACCTGAAATTAAACAAAAACAATTGGTTGGATTTGCTCTTGTCAGTTATAACTCAGTGACAGTTTTGAGATTTGATATTTTGATAGATTCCGAGGCACTGTCCCCCCTCAAGGACTTCAAGTCTAGGTGTTTGTGATATTAAATATGCAAATATAGACAGAGGTAAATGAAATGAAAATATCCACAGGGACACGAAATCAAATAATATTTTGCTAGATGATCATTTTAATGCAGAGGTTGTTGATTTCGGATTGTCCAAACTGTTGTGAGATGAATCAAGGATTATGTTTCTACTCAAGTGAAAAAAGACAATGGTAAGTGGCCAACACTCTCTTTTAGTTGACCCGTTTGAGATTAAAAAAATATTAACCCGTCAAACTGGTAAACAGATCATCTCTAAATGCAAAGCTCACTTATCTTGTTTGTTGATCCGCATCTAATAAATTACCCAGTAATCAAACATTTCCCATAAGCTATTGTCCCGTAAATAGCTGATATTTTCATGGGATCCATGAAGCAAGAGAGAATCAAAATTTCTTAAGCCATAAAAAGCATATTCTTAGCTTTGTGCATAGCTTAAATCAGCAACATGCTAGTATGAAACTTAAAAAAGTTCAAAAATTCAGTAAGCTAACCTGTATTAAGTGTAATCGAAATTCATAATTCTTACTCAAGCATTATTCTTTTCACAGGCGGCTTTTAGCCTGCGTTTTTCGTATTGAAGGTCCCGCATTTCAATGACGATCCCAGGTTCAAGAGCAGAAACTTTAGCCCACTGCTGCCTGCAAAATTGTTATTAGAAAGAAAACTGAACAAACCTATGAAATGGCTCAAATAATGTACAATTAGGCTATGGGGTGTGGTTGCTTGCCCACCGATCACCCCATCCTCCACCTCACACCACCTTCCTCTCAATTCCACCTTCCTCTCCCTTCACCGAACCCAACATCTTTACTTTTTAATTAATACTTAGCTATTAAACGAAAATAACCACTTTGGTGTTACGAAAAGATAAGTACCTATCCAGAAGAAGAAGATCTGAGTATAGTTCTTCAAACTTTGCCCGTGTAAGGGTGGCGTCAAATAGCTTCCGAAAACATCCCATTTTGAGTACCCCAATTATCGAATTTCATGACTGGGTATCCATATAGATATCTGGCATTTGTTCAAACAACTCAACAACACTCTCTATTTCACCAGCTCTTTAGTGATGAAGAAATTATTGTGGATTAATAAGATAAATTCACATCAGCCTTACTGAAGAGATTAGCCTTTCCATGCTTGAACTAAAAGGCCTGAATGATTCGGCACAAAAAAGAACCCATTAACAATGTCTCTAAAACCAAGCAAGTAAACATTAGAAACAATATTTGAAAAAAAAATAACAATCTAAAAATTTGGTGGTGGAGAAGATCAGACGAAGAAGTAAAGATTCTAGTGCACAATCGCACCCTAGATCTTACAAAACAAAAATTTTCCTGATACCTTTAATCAAATATGAATCTCAACAAAAGGAGACCATGATGGCGACAACAGTGATTGCAGCAGGGCTTCACTCCAGCGGGTGTTCATGGGTGTCATCATCTACAACGTGCAACAATACTCTTCTAAAATCAAATTTAAAATTAAATCGTAAATCGCATCCTTATGTTCACAAAATTGACCTAATTCATGAACACATTGTAACACTAAATGGAATTAACAGAAAACAGTTATCCAACATGTATCTGATTGAAAATCAATAATTCCAAATCATATGCTCAGAATTGAAACATCAAAACAACGAAATCAACATAAACATAAATTGACCCATTGATAATTGCAGTAGTGAGTAGAATAGGTGGATTAACACACCAAAATGTAACACAGTGTAGAATTTGAGATCTCAACAACTCCAACGACGAAGAGGAGATGAAGATGATCAAAAAGAAGAAATCCAAGTCCTGTTTAAAAAAAAAAGGATTAAGAAAGACGTGTTTTGGGGTTTGAAACGGTACCTTTGAATTGTTTAGATGATTGTTAAGACAGATTAGGGCAAGAAGATGATACAAATTAGGGCAAGAAGAATGATACTGATGAGACAGATAACAAAATCGAAGATCACTGAGCACAATCTGAGATGCACTGAGAAGGTGGAAAGCACGACGGTAATGGAGACCAAGAAATAGAGCTTGTGCTAGCATGTAAATATCGATCTGCATAAAGAAAATGCAAATTAGCATAAATTAGGGCAAATACAGTCGACATTACCTAAAACATGAACTTGGTTGTAAAAATGGTACATCCGGTGAACCCACCACATCACGTATAATCGATTTCTAATCTTGTTTCATCAATATCAGATGCTTTTGCCATCATCTGCCCCTCAATTGATTGTAACTCAGTGTTTTAAGAGGCTTTGGATACAGAAAACACCTTTAGCACTTTATTGGGGAGAGAGAGGAGCAGAGAAAATTCGAGAGGATGTCTTGGTGGTAGTTTTATACACAGAGAGGGGAGCGTATGAGAGAAAGACAACCACTGCAATAGTTGTGGGAAAGTGGCGAGAAAACAGGGGAACTGCCCAACTCCTGCACGTAAAAAAACTGTCAAATTTTTGGGTTATTGAGATTAAACCTCATAAATAACTACCTTAAATGGAGGGACGGTATCATCTCAAAAACAGTTTTTTTTTTCTTGTCAAAAATGGGAGTTAATGAGCTGGGAACAAAAGTATAATAATGGGCGGGAAATTTAGGAATTAACCACCAAAGTTGTGGAGATAATGGGCAGAAAAATGTGGAGGTAACCATCTACTTGAGAAACCGCAAACAACCGTCCTGAACCGTCATTAGAGCGGTTATTTTTGTGAGTTTAAACGGGCTGAGATTTTAATCTCAGCATGATCCGACGGTGGAGATGGATTTGAGAGGCGGTTAGACTTAATGGGTTTCATAGATATATATATAATTTATCTTTTGTAATTTCTCCTTTCATAATGATTTTTTTCCCTACGAAATGAGAAGTAACCATTTTCTTGTTTCTAAATACACTCATTATCTATTAATTAGTAATCAATGCGAAACTAGGGTATACTCGTTTGAGTAAAAAAAAATATGTTGCACCCTGATAGTATGGGGCATGTGTACATGAATGCAATATGCATGTATGAAAAAACACCAATATTTGCGCATTAGTATTAAACTAGGGTTAAGACCCGTCCGCGTTACGGCGCGGGTACATCGTAAACATTGAATGGATTAGTCCAAACGTTATATGATGCATTAACCATATGAAAACACACATTTCGACGTATCCAGTTGAGCTCAGTGTAACCTGTATAAGCATTGTGATTGGATTAAACGTAAAGTAAATGGAATTCATATCGAACAATCATAATATATTATATGTGTTCCAACTCATACATAAAAAACGTAACGGGTATGAAGGAAAATATGTACATGTAATCGAAAGGGATTAATTAGAGCTTTCGAAAAAAATGAGAGAAAAAGAAACCATAATTTGACTCCACTCAGTTCGAAAAAACTTTACGAAACATACATAAAATAAATACGAAAACATATTATATTTGACCTGAATCATTTCCCAAAAAAATTTACGCCGAAACGTAGAACAACTTGAATTTATACCAAAACGTACATAAAAATATGGACGTAAAAATGGTTTCTTTAAACGAAAACGTATTATATTTGACCTTACTCGTCTATAAAAAAAGTTTACATCGGAATGTAGAATAAATCATATTTATACAAACCCGTACATAAAATATGCACATAAAAATTAGTTTTTATGTAAAGGAAGTATAGGGGTAAACCGAAAAAAAATATTAGTAAAAAAATAATAGGTTAAAAACGCTCGTAAAATCGTGTCAAGTAGCACTAATGCCACAACGACATCGACTCTCAACATCGTAAAAATAAAATAGATAAAATGGTAAAAATTACACTGAACGAAAAGGAGACTAAAATCGTCGAACCACGCACACCCGTTACAGTGTCTTAATGCGAAGAGATTAACCAGAAACGTAAAACGTACAAAATAATAACTTAGTTGATCTAGGACCCGCCCGTTGCAGGGAAGTTTTTAAAACGGAAAAAATGAACATGTTGCGACGTGTCTGTCAAATATGAAAAAATAGAGCAAAATTTAGAACGAAACGTAAAACTTAGAACGAAACGTAAAACGAAAAACTTACGAAAGACAAAAAAGTATCGGGGACCAAAGTTGTAAATAATAAAGTGTTGTGTTAAATTATAAAAGATGAAAAAGTTTGAGTTAAAAGTAAAAATTTCAATTTCAAATGGGTTAAAATGTAAAAGTAAAAACTTTAAGGTTGAAAGTGAAAAATAAAGTTTTTTTTTTTTTTTTTTGAAAAAGACCCTAAGCATGGAGTACAAGTTATGATGCACAAGAAAGTTGCTAATTTATATATGTAATAATGTTTAAGTAATCGAAGTTCATAAATAGTTGGTAGCTCATCTCCTTGAAAACCATCACTACAGCTCTAGTGGTGGCCACGGGTATTTAAGTTCCACCTATAGTGGGCTCGGGTGAGTTTTCCCCTCAGGGTTGGATAGAATAGGGGTGGGTAAACCTGAACCACTGGGCTACAAGAGTGAAAAAAGAAAAAGAAAATTAAAGTGTACTCGTCTAACCCTTTTTAGAATTCTGTCAAACCGCCGGTAGCAGACTACCGTATTCAGCAAACCCTAGCAAATGGAAGGCGAGATTAATCACAACACTATCGCCGGCGCCGATGACGACGACACTCTGGCGACGGAGGAGAAAGAGGTGGCGTTTGTGACGGAAGACTGTTGGCTAAGCCAGTTTTGGTACGACTGTGAAACGGCGGAGACGGTTGCGAGAGAAGTTCACGCATTGTATATGTGGTGGTGGTGGTGGTTGAAGGTGACGGTGGAGGTGGGTTGAAGGTGGAGGTGGAAGTGGTGTTGGGTTTTAAAAAGGGAGAGAGAGAGGAGGAAGATATGTTTGGAGACTGATAAGTTTGAAGATCTGATGGGTCTTGAAGATTTTAGATATGGGCTTCTTTTTTAAGTTAATAAAAGCACTTTTCAGATCTTATTTAAAAAAAAAAACAAACAGTTTTCAAGAACTTATGTCTGTCTGCCTGCAGACATAAACTTCTTACAGACGTTTTAAGCAAAAACAAACAGCCTTTTACACTTTCCAACTAGTTAGTAATTATCACTAGGGTCGAGGGCCAACTCTACAACTTGGAGCTATACTACCTCTACTTAAAGTACGTAAGAGAAATGGGTTTTTGGCCTTTTGGCCCCTACCTTCCTTTTTTCGTCATCATATTACTTTTTTATTTCAGTAAACTGTATAGGTTATCCTCATGTTTTTTTTTTTTTTTTTTTTTTTGATATAGCTTAGATATCATCTACATTCTATAAGATTACTGGGTATGTAATAAAACTTCAGCCACCTCAACGTCACGCCAGTAAGAGGGCTTTATTCCCTTATTCCAACAACCCTCAATTAATAAGATAAAGCCTCCTCAATCACTACTTTATCATTTATTTAGTTTTTTATTTTTTTTATATTTATATCATTTAAATAAATAAAAAATAAAAAAAAACATTACATTTAAAAAAGAATACAATTTAAACTAAATAAAAGAGTTACGTAAAAACGTAATATTTAAATATTAAAACGAGAGAGTTGCAAACATAAACTACTAAAATTTTAAGTATTAAAACTAAAGGTATGAAATTTAAATTTATCCAAGCCGGTTTCTCAAAATCCTCCAAGCCGCAACATTATCAAACGACTGTGGTGCAGTGCTTGAAACTTGGTATGTGGCGCGGCAAGTGCTCAATCCTCGAGTAAACCCTCATCGCGGTTCGACGCAATGACATAGCATCTCTCAAAATGTGTGCACTTTATTTGTAGATACATAAACCTTCCTAAAATTTGATATCTTCCAAGAACATTTTTCACCTACACGTTGATAGAATGTGGGCATAACCCTACTCCAACGTTAAGCCGAATCTAAAGGCAATCTTACTCAACAGTATCCAAACAACTCGTAGCCAAAGCGATATCCTTAGCCTCGATCCAACGACGTCACTACTAGAAAACTACATATTTTTCTATAAAAGTTTCTCACAAATTTCCCACAACTCAAATTTCGCTACAAATTTCCTACAATTTTCCGACAAAAAAGAAAAACAAAAAACCAAGATTTTCAACAGTTCTCAATTCTCTGACAAAATTGCCACACAATAAGCATTTGTAGCATTTTGTTGCAAAAGTTATGACCTTTGCAACAAAACTCCGACAAAATAAATTAAAATTTTATATTATTTGTTACTAAAGCAAAATAAATAATTCAAAAAATAAAATTTCTAAATTTGTCGGAAATTTATAGCAACTAGCTACAAATCTGCAATAATTGTAAGTTATTTTATTTGTTAATTCTTAAATAGTAAATTAAATGAATTAAAATAATAAAATGTTAAATTTGTAGCAAATTGACCTCGTTTGCTACAGTTTTCCAACAAACAAAGTTATTTTATTTGTAGCAAATTGACACCGTTTGCTACAGTTTTTTTATAAAAGAAAGTTTTTTTCTTTGTTATTTCTTAATTTTAGTAAAAAAAATAAACTAAAAAAATAAAATGTTAAATTTATCAGAAATTTATAGCAAATGGACCCGTTTGCTACAGGTTTCCGAAAAAAGTTATTTTATTTGTTATTTCTCAATTGATATCTGTTAATAGGAGATCAAGGAATGAACAGTTGAGGGGTAATGTGGTAAAAACAGCATAAGAGGGTTTGTGTGTTGTTTCCTTTCTAGCATTACACGTGTTGTGCAATGTGTGTTCTTTTCCATTACATATCCCATTCTACAAAAGGTTGTCGGAGAGTGAGAGAAGGTAGGAGCACAGCCATTGCCGACAACTTTTCAGGTGGAGCCTTTCCGGCTACTGTTCTCAAGCTAACAGCAACGACGCTAACAACGACGCTATGTTCTGATTGGGATTGGTTGGGATTCCCAAAATGATTATGGTCTTTCCGCCAACCACAAGTGACGTCTATATTTTATAAGTGTGTTAGTTTTAGTAAAATAATTAGTTTAAAAATTAACATTTTAAATTTGTTAGAAATTTGTAGCAAATTGATCCCGTTTATTACAGTTGTCCAACAAAAAATTTTATTTTATTTGTTATTTCTTAATTTAGTAAAATAAACAATTGAAAAAAAAAATAAAACTAATTTTGTAACAAGTTGATACAGATTTCCAACAAAATAAAACCATAGTTTCATTATTTATTTTGTTATTTGATAGTTTAGTTTAACAAATATATCAAATAACTTAAACGTTGAAGTTGGCGTAGATGTGTGTTTGTGTACGTATAGTATAGTATATACTATATATACTAGGGTGGGGTTCTGCTATAAAGTCTAAATTTACTAAAAAGTGTAAAAAGTTATAAAAACTATAATAGCTATAAAACACATCTAAAACCTACAAATAACAGAGTAAAAACTACTAAAACACCATATTCAAATCATAATAGTCCATAAAACTTCAAACACACAATTGTAGAACTAGGAATATAAAACACGGGTGAGGTTTGGCTAAAAAGTCAAAATTTCCTAAAAAGTGTAAAAAGTTATAAAACATTATAGTTTCAGCCATAAAACACACCTAAAACCCACAAATAATGGATATAATGGATTGAAGATTATTAAAACACTATTTTCAAACCCTATTAATCCATAAAAACTTCAAACACACCGTCGTAGAACTATGAATATAAAACACAAAATGCTAATCAACATAAAACAATATTTATCATTCAATAATTAAAGCCTTATCATCCAAAACACAACACAAAACCCACATACATGGTTTTTATTAATCTTCATTATGTTAATTGTGGGTTTTTAATGTGTTTTATGGTTGACATTATGATGTGTTATGACTTTTTACACTTTTTGGGAAATTTGGACTTTGAAACCAACTCCTAGCATATAAAACACAACATGCTAATCAACGTAAAACACAATAATGTTTGTCATTTAATAATTAGAGCCTTATCATCCAAAACACAAAAAACAACCCACATATATGATGTTCTAGTAAATTTCATTTTGTAATTTGTAGGTTTTGGGTGTGTTTTATGGTTGATTTTTTTGGTGCTTTATGACTTTTTACACTTTTTAGGAAATTTAGACTTTGTAGCCAACTCCTAGCCTACTATTACTATACTATTATATACTATGATATACCATACCATACTATACTATGCTATATTATACTACACCGATACTATATTATACAATACGATATGATTTAATACTATACTATACTATGCCGATATATATATATATATATATATAGTACTATACTATATTAGTGGAGAGTTCAAATGAGAAAAATTTTTTGTAAGAAGAAAAAAGAACAAATTTCAACCAATAAGAATGCTTTATTTTACTTCATTTAATATAAGTATTTAATGTTACTATAAGGGTACATTGGTAAATCTACATAGGTCATTAATTTGTAGTCTTCCTCTTTAATAGCTAATACATTAAATTTTTTGTAACTTATCTTCAAAATATATATTTTTTCAAAAAAATTAAATAAAATAATTTAAAGTGTATGATAAATTAGAAGTTGTGTAGGATAAATTACGAGTTGTGTAAGATAAATTTCAACGTGTAGGATGAATTTTGAAATATGTAGAATAACTTTTTGATGTGTGTAGGCAAAAAAAGTTAATGTGAAGGATAATAGTCTTTATGACTAATTAATTAGTCAAAAATGATAATAAATGAGATAAGTGAAAAACTATTTAATATTTTACAAAATTACCCTTTGTTCTTTTTCTTCTCAATTAAATTTTTTTCTCAAATGAACCTTCCCCTACTATATTATGCCTAAATATATCTACACTAATACCTGTACTATATTATACGATACTACACCTATATTATACATACATGATACTATATATATACAATATTGTGCTATACAACACGATATCATACCCTACCATTTGATATGATACTATATACTATACTATACTGTACTGTGATGTGTTGTGCTGTGTTATACCATACGGTACATGATACTATACACTGCATATAATTTACCTATACGATACAACATGATATTATACTATACGATACTATAGTATACTACTATGTATATAATATACCTATATTAATACCTACCTATATATACTATACGATATGATATTGTACTATACTATGTCTATAATATACCTATACTATAGGACACGATATGGTATTATACTATACTACACCATATTATATGTTGTTATACCATATTAGGTGTTGATCATCTATTCCCCCTCTTAATCGTTCTATTACCATTAACCCTCTCTAAAATTCGAATCACCTGGGCTCGGAATTGTGGTTTCCATCCATCGTTAGGCTTGGAGTTGGTGTTTGTAGTCGGCGCTCATTTACAACAAGTACTTGTATTTCATCTTTTATATTCCTGCTCAATTTTATCTCAAGCATTTAGTATGACAATAACACTAAAGTTTATTATTATTATTATTATTATTATTATTATTATTATTATTATTATTATTATTATTATTATTATTATTATTATTATTATTATTATTATTATTATTATTATTTGCTTACAACTTCTTTTTTGGTGTTTATGGAATTTTGACACTTCAAGGGTTGTATTATTTGGACCACTCCGCGAAAATTAGACACCAAAGCTGCATTAGGTTCGAATATGATTTCTTTATCAAGTTCTCTAGTTGTTTATATGTTGGAAATTACTAGGTTCACTTCAAAATTGTTATTTAAATTACTTTAATGTTTATATATTATAACATATATACCAGTCGTTTAATAAAGCTTTCTTAATATATTATTTCCAACTAATCTTTATACTTTGTTGAGTACTAGGCTCTATTAGGTATCTGGCTTTGTGCATTAATGTCCAAAATCAATATTCTGAATTAAATAAATCTTAGAAATAGCATGTTGATCAATATAGCTAATAGTTACATCTTTTTTGCCTTGTTTGTATTTGGCGTATTGGGATATAGAATTGTTAATCTATTTAGCCCATTTGACCTGTTGATCAGGGGCAGACCTAGCTTGTTAATAGGGGTAGCCCTCGCTACCACTTGACGCTCCGGCAATAGTGTAAATTTTGAAATAATTTTACGTTTTTTTTATTATGTTACCTCTTTTCTTTTTGAAATGTTGCCCTTTTAAGAATTTTCTAGATCTGTCACTGCTGGTAATTTAGTTGAATATTATCTACCTGGCCCATTTGGTGGTTTGAGAATTAAGATGATTAGAATAGTCTACAATTGTAAAAGCTTAGAAATAGCATGTTCATTAGTAGTCATTAGTGAACTTTTTTTCTTCTGTCTGTATGTGGTGGCTTTGGACTTTAAAATGCTGACCATTGTGCTTTTAGTTATAGATTGATAAAAAATGTCGTCGGATAGAGAGTGGATGAACTGGATGAGAACCAATAAAGACAGTACTATAAATTTTCCTTTTCAATATTATTTTTTGGATTTTACATACAAACACGCAAATAACATTGAAGGGAAACTATAAATAGGGTCCAAAAATTACTAATTAGATGTCTGTGTAGTACATGCAAAGCCCATTACTACAAGACGAGAGGCGTTGTTGATTGCATCTAACTTCACAAGGATTTATGAAAGATTATCGTGTATGATACGCGCATGGTGAATCTGACGAGCCGAATTCGATCAAGACCTAGGTCATTGGCGTCTCAACTGTAGTAACTTTCCAGTCCCTTGATTAGACCCTTAAACCCTACCATGCTTGGGTGTAGGTGAAGTGGCCTTAAGACGACAAGGTGCTGACATTTAAATGAGCCCTTCTTTGTCTGTTGTATATGTAGGTGTGTGATTTAGGGTGCTGACCCAAAACCAGCGTAACCTCATCGCGTGCTAGCCCAACATGAAATGTTCATATTATTGAGAAACAAAATTTTATTGGGGGTTTCAAATCCGAGAAAACTATGTTAAAAAACAAATAAAGGGACCAGGTTCATTAATTTACTTATATATTTTCGTATTAGATCCCGTTTAAAAAACAAGAGAAGTAAACTTCTATTTTGCTCCCTGTGGTTTGGTCACTTTAACGGTTTTGCTCCAAACCTTTAAAAATAGCCATTTTATTCCCTGATGTTTCGGTTTTTTGCCAGTTTGCTCTCCGCCTCAAACTCCATCCAAATTGTTTGTTTTTCCATTTTGCTCCCAACAGGGAGCAAACTGGCAACAAAACCAAAACATTAGGGAGTAAAATAGCTATTTTTAAAGGTTTGGGGCAAAACCGTTAAAGTGACCAAACCACAGGGAGCAAAACGAAAGTTTACTCAAACAAGAGATTATTCGAACAAGCTATCCATTGATTGGATCTCACATAATCATTTCACATGAATTTGCGGATCATAACCAAAAAATAAACCCTAGCGTTAAAATAAAAATTGATTTAATAAATCAATCAAAACAAATATGAAATAAAACATAAAAATAAAAAAATTACGAAAAAAAAAAAGATTAATGTTATTGAACTCGAATTAAAGAAATCTAGTTGCTTTCTTCTCGCCATGCAATGATGCAAAAACAAATTGCTTTCTTTCTCCTCGATCAGTTTCAACCGTCGTCAAAGTCGTGCCCCTTAATTATAATGGACTTTTTTGGGTCTAATCCCTAGCCCACCTTAATTGTAATGGACTTCAAAGTTCAACCAATTAAACCTCATCCACAATTCCATTTCCAGGTAGCCTTCTTTTTAATTGAAATACAGATACGAGTATGTTTTGGTATTTTCAGTGCTTTTGCACTTCCTAACCTGTATCAGTTTCGACCTTCATATATTTGGTACCAATAACGAACCCCAATCTTCTTTTGCAAATAAACAATCGAAAATGATTGGTTTCGATAATATTTTATTTATCATTTAAGTTGAAATTTCTCTAATAAATTATGTTGGTTTAGTTTTTTAAAAAGTTTAAACACATAGTTAAATTTAAATATAAAGTATTTTTGTATCGCAAATTATACCGAGCACACGTATTGTACTAATACTGTACCGAAATTGCTCATCAATACTTTTGTTTAGCACTACATCTTTACACTTTAAGTGTAGTCTATTGTCTAACTTTCAGAATGCCTCGATAATCTATTTGCCATCTCTCCCCTCTTTATGTTTCGTAGTCTTAAGGGGAATGGAAGAGAAGGATGTGCAGTGATTTTTACCTTGCTTTCAAACGATATTGTAACTTTCTTATTTTCCTGATTCGTGGTTCCAATAACAACTTCTTCATTATCATCCTTTTCTTGTATGATTGAGCAACCATAGCTGATGTAGCTGTCATTAGCTAATCAAAAGTATTTTTTTTTAACTAAAATACCAATACGGGTAAGTAAGGTCGTATTCTTAGGGAATTTGTGGTCAGTGTAAAAGAATGTAACTAGAAGCTAAAACTATCTAATTGGGGGTTGGTTTGATTGTTTTAAAAAAAAAAACACGATTTGTCACGAAAAGTGTTATCAATGAGAAAAAGTAATCACCCGGAATCCCGATTCCCCATTTTAACACAAAAACTCGTTTACTGATTCAAAACACCACATAGACATACCTTGGAATTAATGACTTTGATTAATTATTAGGGACCGTTTTTAAATAAACTATAAGCAACTAACAACCCGTTTAATTATACCAAATTACCCACCAATTTACTAACCCGCTAACGATGCAAGGAAATCGCCAATACGTTTGATAAACGACAAACAATTCAAATATAAAAAATGTTTACCAAGAAATCAACACAAGTGGTTAAAAGTAACAGTTACAAGAATAAGAAACAAAGTTTAAAGTGTAAAAACTTAGGAATCAATCATCCGGGGGAAGTCACGAGATGTTTAGCCGCTCATGCTCATCATCATAGCTTCAATCTATGATCTCGAATAACCTATACGTCAGAACTCAAGATAATTAATCTATGCGAACTCCAAGAATCTATGCCACAATATGTGTAATTTATTAAGATACCACACAATTATAAAATGTTCAAACGGTGATAGTATGTATTCACTCGTGATATATTACGTGTAGATTGTAGACATTGATGATATGTGATTACTATATACCGTAGACATTGATGTTATGTGATTACTATATATGGTTACATGATAGTTTCTAATTATTCCGTCTCAGAAAAATTCCTACAACTAGAATTCAGCCGTCCAAATTGTCGTCTGTTGTGAGTCCCCTCCTAAAGTTCTTGTGCGATGATTCCTTTTATATTATTGTTTTTTTTTTTTTCATTCGGCTGTCAAACTCTCCTCTTTTGCGTTGCCCTTATCCACCAAAAAACCCAAACATGCAGCCCAATAGAAATTAATCCTGTTTCTTTTATTTCATTGAAAGCCCAACATATTTGTATTCTACAAGCACTTGTGAGTAGACCTGGCAATCATAACCCAACTACTTAAGTTTGGGTTGTTTTGGACTTAAAATAGAAACTTATGGGCTATTTTGGTCAACTTTAATTCTCATGGGGTCATGATGGGTTGATTTAAAACTGAAAAAGAAAGCAGGTGGGTTAGGATGGGTACCAAAGAAAAGTCCATAGGATGGGTAATTAAGAAAAAGAACAGTCTTTTCCCTAGCACATCTCTACTTCCCCTCCATCTAATTCCTAGAATTTTGTTTGTTGCATAGGTGATTATGTGAACCTTTTTGGGGATTTTGATTTGGAAGTTTATACCAAATCGTTTTGTTGATCCATAGGGTTTGTGATTAAGGTTTCTAGGTTGGAATATCGTGTCAACCCGACCTGTTAAGACCTGAACACGATAAGACACGAACCCAAAACAAGTAAACACAAACACGAACACGACACGAAATCTTATCGTGTCAGATTTTTCAAACATGATCACGAACCTAATAATAAACAGGTTACATGAAACGACCTGTTAAGAAATGAAGAATTTACCAACGTATCATACAACCTGTCAAGACTGAACACGACATGTTAAGACATGAACACGACCTGTTACTACATATGTTTGATATTTAGCCATTAACAGGTATTGTATAATGGTCTTAAGTCTTAACAAGTCGACACGAACACGACCTGTTAGGATACGAAGAGGTAAGACACGAACACGAAATAGGTAAACACGAACACAACACGAAATTAAACAGGTCTTATTGTGTTGACCTATTATAGGCACGAAACCTGTTAAGGTTAAGCACGAAACCTGTTAACTTTTGTGTCGTGTTATCGTGTTCGTGTCAGAATTGTCAGCCCTAATAGTTTCGGTTTCAATCAGCCCCCTATAATGACAGAAGAATGTTAACATCAATTTCGTCATGTTTTTGTTGGTTGAACATGATCCAAGGGAAAACACAAACCACTAATACAAACCATTTTTTAAAAATGTTATTAATTTGTTGGGTCATTTGTTAGGACTGATGAAATGTCTTATTTATAAGTGAATTTGATTTTCCCGCGTGAAGACCGTATTCAATGTAATGTCTCATTTGTTAGGACTGATTCTATATTATATTGTTCCCGTTGATGCTAACCAACTTTTGGGCTAATTACAGCCGTAGAAAGTCATCAACTTTTAATCTCAGCCGTTTAAAGTCTCTAAATTCCTTCTAGAAGCAGCGGTTCTCGGCAGTTCAGCACTCTCTCACCCATGATCTTGCGGTTTTCTGCAGTTTATCAAGATGTACCAATCAGAAATGCAGGTTGCAATGCGGTTTAAAATGTGTTCCTTATTTTCAGGGAGTTAGTGGGTTAGTGGACACTTAACTGCATTTTTTGGTGCCTATATAATACAAGTTCAGGTAGTGTAATCTTCTGAATTTTTTTCGCTCTTCCTGTATTCATACAGCAACACATCTGCAGCAATGGATATCTCGGATGACTTCGTGGACATTTATGAAGAAGATCAGCCTGCAAAGAAAGTAAGTTGGAATGTAAGTTGGAATGTTAATTATTAGTTAGCAAAGCATGTGGATGGTTTCTAATTGTTTGTGAATTGCACCAAATATTTAGTCTTCTAATATATGGTAGCAATTGTAATTTTTTCAGCTGGGTTTTGATGCAATGACACCGAAGAAGAATCAAATATGCAGCCCAATGAAAGATTCTCCGAAGGTAACGTTTTAAGTCACAACTAATGTATAAAATTTGTTTTGATATTTAGTCTGATTTGTTAAATTCTATCAATTTATTGTTTCAGACGGACAGTGGAAGTGTAGAGATCATTTCATATGGACAGTATTTTAGTCCATTCAAATCTGAAATGCATAGGGAGGTTATTGAACAGGTGGTGTTTTTTTTTAATAAAGTTTTCATTGCATAAGTGCATAATGATTGTTTCACACCTTTATGTTTTTTTAAAATGTATTATACTAATGTTTTTAGTTCTTGTAGTTTCAGAACATAGAAAAGCAAGCTAAAAGAAAGCATGCGCTCCTAACTTGGAAATGGGATGAGGTCATTGATATTACCCAAAGTGAAGATTCGAATGGTCAGAAAGATGATTCTAAGGCAAAACAACAAGATGATTTGGAGTCTGAGTTAAGTGATACAGCAGACTCTTTGGATAGTCCATTGAAAAGATCAAAGATTCCACGTATATCTAAAAATTGCAACGATCATGTTGGATGGGTTGAATTTTAAGTTTACTCAGTTTAAGTCCTGTTTGTCATAGTCATCTTTTATGTTTTGCCTTTCAAGTCAGTGTTTGTTAAGGTTTGTTTGTTCATCTATTTTTAGTTTAATTGTAGTTTCCTTTTTTCAATTTATTTTTCTATGTTTTATCTGTTAACTATATTACTTATTACATATATGTTGATGATTAATTGTTTATTTAATAATAAATATTTCTGTTATGAAAAAAAAAGAAAATATAGGTAGTGGTTTTCACCAATTTGTATGTATGTTTATAAAGGTTAAATCTTCTTTTACTTTCAAAATACGTAAATAAAATTCCAGATATGCATAACTTCAACAGTTATATAAGTAGTTACACATAAGTCATAGAAAAACAATCTAAAAAAATTTAGTACCCAATAATATCCTGTTTCATGTTAACAAATTCCGTGTTCTCAAACAAGAGGCCTATTTAGGTATTTTAAAAAGTATTTAGTCATTTATAGGTTTTTTTAAAATAATAAGTTTTGTATTATTTAGAGTGAAAATTCAAAATAGCATTCAGTTATATAAATAACAAGGGGAAAAGAATAAGATATTTTGAAGAAAAAAAACATATAAATAGTCGGTTATACTGAATTAATATTGAAGTCAGCCTTCTTAGTCACGTTACCATGATCATCGGGCCACTAAGCGATGATCAAGTAACTAACTTAGGGTTTTAGAAATTAATATAATCGTTCGGTTATGTTAAGTTTATTTCTAAGTCAGTCCACTTACCCACTTGTCATGATCCTTGCTCACTAACCCATGATTGAATAACTACCTATGTTTTATTCAATAAATTAACTGTTTTCATTAAAAGTCGGACATGTAGCTCTATATAAGATATCACTAATATCCCTAAAATTCGTGTATTACTGTATTTCTAGATATAATATCAGAAACTATTGAGTTATGAAAAAGTTGAAGGGGTGCCTCTACTCAGCCTCTGAGTCGAACACTAAGTTGCCTGACCTTGGTCCTGACTTAATAATGTCAGAGATACTGCCAAGACTTCCTGCAAAATGTGTAGGTCGTGCAAAGAAGGTATGTAAAGAATGGTTGTCATGTATATCGTCGAAGGAGTTTGTCATGATGCACTGTAGACATATGTGTAAGGGGTCTAGACAAAAAATTCTTAGTATTGGACAGGAATCATGCTTTATTTCCAGCACTACTGTTGATTTAGTCGATGAGAAAACCATGATTACCCTACCGTTTCATGTTCGCCCTTCTGATGTGTGGATTTTATCAAGCTTGAATGGGCTTTTATGTGTTTGTTTACGCAATACGTTTGAAATGCTTATTTGGAATCCGTTGATCCGTAGCTGCATCAACATATCTGATTCTAAGTCTTATGGTTTTTTCAAAATCTATTCCGATGCTGTTGGCCTATACATCGATTCCTCTAATGATTACAGAGTTTTACATATAAAACGTGGTCGTTTTACAGTTGATGTTATGGCTTATTCAAGGAGGACCAGTCATTGGAAGAGAATACCGTTTTTACAAAAAAGGCATTACCATACTAATGGTTATGTGTGGTCGGGGGGGGACTTTTTGTGAGGATGGTTTATATTTTACTGTATTCCAGTTTTGGCTTGCTGGTGATATTGTCATAATTCGATTTGATGTGAATACAGAGACGTTTTCAGAAATAGGGTTTCCATATGTTGGCAATGGTGAAACATGTCAGGGGAACTTGGTTAATATGAATAACAAACTTCACGTGTTTGTTAGTCATGGGTTTATAGATATGGCTGTGGATCTATGGCGTTATGAAGATGAGCATTGGTCGAAGGTCATGTTGTTTCCGAAGATCAGTTATATTCCAACGCCAGTTTGGTGCTCAATTACACATGTTAGTTCAGAAGAAAAGTGTTTTGTGATGACAGATTGGGGTGAGGTTTATGAAATAGATTTGAACAAGAAGACGTGTGACCTTTTCATACCAAGCGATTGGAATCATGCTATACGGACAGCAATGTATGTGGAAACTATTGTGCCAGCAAGTCTTCAGTAATACATGTTGTTTGGTAATCCTTTTTTTTTTTGCTTCGAAATGTTTGTTGAATTTTGAAAAATTCCTTCATCGGATGTAATGTTCTTTTTTTAGTTAATGTTTGCTTTTTTCTCTACTATGTGTTTGTGTATTATTTGTTTATAAAGAATTGCTTATATATTATGTTTAGATAAATATAAAATTATATTTTTTATTGTTATTGTATTCCATTGTCAGTACACATAAAAGTTTTTAATAAATATGTCTTCATTAGTGTAATTATCAAATATTTTGATATTTTTGTTGATACATTTACAGAAGTTCAGCTTTGTTTATAAAAAATTCAAATGAAAATTTAGCTGGTATATAAAACTTATAGGTTTAGTAACTGATTATGCAGTTATTTTAAATATATTTCAGTTTAGCCCACTTTCCCACTATCCCATTATTTATTAACTGTCTGAATTAATATTAACTTCCATGAGAAAAATTCGGATATTAGCTCTATATAATGTAGTTCTATGACCTTACAGTGTCTTTCTTTCTTCGAATTTTGTTTACCATAAAAATCATCATATTGAGTAGCTTTGGAGAGCCAGTTGGAGAATTAAGGTATGTTTTCCTAATCTTTTTAATTCATCTTTTTTCTACAAATCAAATTGATTGTGTGTTTGCTTTTTTAGTTTAAACAATAGAATCAAAACCATTTAGGTGTTTGCTATATGTTCAAATACATGTAGACCGATTTCTTATTAAATGTGAACATTCTACCAGTGTCAGATCAAAGCTAAGTACTCTCAAGTGTTATATCTAAAACGCAGTCTATAACTTATATGAAAAACATAAATTGTGCAAATTATACCTTTAAATTTAAACAATGTTTTATTAAAGCAAACACATAGGCATAATAAGAAGTATGAATCAGTGGTTAGAAAGACTTACAGTGCCATAATTTTTTATTAAGAGCATGGGTTGCAAGATTCACAATATGTCCGTAAGCTGATTCAAACTGTCAGGGATAAGCCTAGCTTCTGTCTTTCATATGATCCCTCCTGTTAGCCCATTAAAACAGAGAAACCCTTACTACTGATTCAATGATGTTGTCATAAGCATAACAAATAAAACTTTCAAAGTGTCTGCCAAGTTTTGGATCCAACCCAGCCCCCATTTGTTTATGTTCTAGAGCTTATCTATGCCATGTCTTTAACTCGGTTGTAACATATTGAGGACAACGAAAAATCCTAAGCCCATCAATCTACCGAAACACAGATCTGGCATGTTTGCATAACTGAAGGCCTAAATTCCGAATATCTCTAATCGAATATGAATAAGCATAATAATATCAATCCACAACCGTTAACCCTAAAATTGCCTTAATACAGTTCTGACATGTTTGAATAACTCAAACCCTAAAATCCGGAGGTTATTTATCAAATATGAACATCCACATTCATTAACCCTAATCGATAATCAAAGAATGTATTAATCGAATATGAAGAACCCTAGTCGAACAAAATAGTATGATGTATAATATGCTAGGGTTTATAGAGGTAAATACCTTGAAATTTTGAATCGATTGAACTGCTGATACGTATGACGGAGAAGAATGGAGTGTACACAAGTATAACCATGGTGAATGGCCGTGCAATCTGTTGATGTCTCGATGAATACGGGATGCAGAGAGGAGCGACTTGGACCAGAAAGAGGGATGAATTCATCGCATATGTGGTTAGGGTTGAGTTAACTGCCGTTATGTAGTATCCGTTTCCTAATTTGGATTGTCCATATTCAGTATCCAAACCGGCCCGTCTCATGTTTACCTCATCCAGTTTGTTAACCTGGCCCAAAATGCTAATGTGATATATCTGGCCCATTTTGATACAAATTTATACTTTAGTTTGTAATAATTGTTTTATTGTTATTAGTTAACATATTTTTGTTGATTTTATTTTTATTTTTAATATTTTTATTATCCTATATTGTGATAATACATGTTTTTTTGTTAGTTATATTTTATATGAATATTCAAGACCTATTATTAGTATGTAGTTTATGCTTGAAACTTACGATGATTTAATTTATTTATTTTTTTGTAAATTGTGTTTTTAGATAAAAGCAGTATGTCGTGCCTTCCATTTTTAGTAGTAATGTTGGATATAATTGCAAGACTTCCACCAAAAAATGTTGCTCAATGTAAGCTTGTCTGCAAGGAGTGGTTAGATTTCATTTTAGATCGTAAGTTTGTAAGGGCTCATTGTCATTACATGCGTGCATCGGCTGATCAAAAATTGTTGATGGTTGGTTGGAAGACTATCGAAGTACATTCCTTAAATTATAAGTCCCCGGGATTTATTGTACCAAGAGGTGTTGCCCGCCCGTTCTATGCTCATCCTTCTAGAATGTTTTTTTTGGCAAGTTTGGATGGTATGTTGTGTGTTTGTCTGCAAAACACTTGTGAGTTGGTTGTTTGGAATCCATTGACGACTAAGTTCAAGAAGTTGGCAAATTCTAATTCGCAAGGTTTCTACAAAGTTGATAGAGATGCTCTAGGATTTTTTGTTGACTCTTCTGATGATTACAACATTTTACATATTAAACGTAGACGAGGTACAATGACCGTTTATATTTATTCGATGGAGTTGAATTCATGGAGTACTGTACGCTTCCTAAAACACCGTCCGTACCACCATTATACGTACCTTTGGTCGCCAGCAACTTTGTGTGGTGGTGGTTTGTATTTTGTCGTTACCCAATGTCGTGGTCGTTCAGATGGATTGTCGGTTATTCGTTTTGATGTGAATTCAAAGTCGTTTTCTGAATTGTGTTTCCCCAATGTATATGACGATGAAGTTAGTGGAAGTTTAGTTAACATAAACGAGGAGCTTCATATGTATGTTTGTATCGGAAACTATGACTATAGACGAGAAATTGTATTGTGGAGGCTTAAAAATAAAAGTTGGATGAAGGTTTTTGCATATCCTGATAAGTTGTGGATGCCATTATCAACTATGTGTTCTTTCACATATTACAATTTGCCAGGGACATGTCTTGTGATAACGAATTTTGGACAAGTGATTGAAATTGATTTGCAACGGGATCATCTAGGTTATTTCTGCCGTATGTTTTTCTATAGGCAAATGCATGGTGCGGTTTACACAGAGACCATAGCTTCCCCGAATTATTAGTTTGAGAAAGTTTTATCTTGTAATTTTCGTAACTTTGAGTTTAAGTGGTACCTTGTAGTTGTCATAATGTTACTTTTGTTGTTGCTTCTATTTTGGTAATTTGATGTTGCAATTTTTAAAGTTTTGGTTGTCCTTGAGATATTATATATGTTTCTAGCTTTTTATGTTTTGAGTGGCATTATAATTGACTCTTGTCATGCTTTTCTAAAGATATATGTATCTGAAGGTGTTGATATGAGTGCACCTATATCAAATGATTCCGATTCAATTTCTTCGGTCCCTTCGCATGAGACGTCAGCATCTACACGTGTTGAATGTCGTAGGGGCCGTGGACGTATGGGCCGTCCTCGATTGCGGGAGCGACTTCCTGTTGTGACGCCTGATGTTGCATCCTCTCAACGGTGTTCTTACGGTGTGGTTATCTATGTTCTTGTATTTCTTATGATTTTGTTCATATACTAATACCCCTTATTGTCCGTTTGTTATGGGGTTTGCATGTTTATATTTACCATGTAAACCCTTTAAACCTGTTAGTGCTACTGTTGCTGTGTATGCAGTTGGTAGTTCTAGCAGAAGTGTGGTACGCTATATGCGTATGTCAAATGAAAATGTGCAACCTTCTCCGATCCCTTCAGTTTCGGATTCATTTGCGGTTATACGTACCACTCAGGAAAATATATCTTCTAATGCAACGACTGAAGTAGGGCGTAGACGGACGGGCCAAATGGGTCGTCCTCGATTACGTGATCGCCCTTCTGATTTAACAAGTGAGGCTACAAGTACTCAAAGACGTTGCAATGGTACGCTTGATTGAGTTCTCGTGTTTGTTATGTGTTTTCACCCAATAGCACCCATGATTTTATATTATGTCGGTTAAGCCTTTTAAATTGAATAGGTTTATTGTTATCTTTGCTTTTTTTAGTTGATCGTATCAACAGAGGTGTTGTGCATTATACCAGTAGAACAAATGGAGCTGCACAATCTTCATTAGGTTCAACGGTTTCACAAACATCTGGATGTCTACATTCGAATCAAGTTGAAGTACCTTCCCGTGCAAGTGTCTTTCAAGACGAAAATAGATATTGTAAACATCATTTTTTTCTTGTGACACTTTGTATATATGAACACCTTATATGACATTGATAGTGTTTGCTTACACTTCACTTACCTTTTTTAGGGCGATGTCCGTCGTATTGGGATATCGGTGATGCAAACCATAGTTGTGTTCATTGTGGAGCTATGCTTTGGTATGAGGAACGAACTATAAAAGTTTAACTCCTCGTGTTCCAAGTTTTTCATTATGTTGTAGTGAAGGAAAGGTTTGCTTGCCATTTCTTCGACATCCTCCTCAAACATTGGGTCGTCTTCTTGATTACAATGGGGAAACACGATCTCGCGTGTTTAGAGAAAACATAAAGCTTTTAAATGCGATGTTTGCATTTACCTCAACCGGTGGGAGAATATCTACGGATTTAAATGATGGTCGTGGGCCTTATACATTTCGTTTGAATGGCCACAACCATCATAATATTGGATCATTGTTGCCTATGCATCCTGATGGACGCCCTAGATTTGCTCAATTGTACGTTTATGACACGGAAAATGAGATTGATAATCGCTTTTATGCTTTGCGAAATTGTGTGTCACCAACGTCTGATCAAGTCATCCTGCGCACATTAGTGAATGACTTGCTGTTGATGCTTGATGCGAACAATGCATTAGTGCAGGCTTTTAGGATGGCACGTGAAAGGTTTAATGACAACTCAATGCAACGTCTTACGCTTCGCTTGCTTGGTACGCGAAATAGAAGAGAAGGACAATATTCTTTGCCTACTGTTCCTGAAGTGGCTGCACTGATTCCAGGTGATGGAAATCCTACGGACTCACGTGATATTATTATTGAAGAACGTGGTAGTCGTAGTGCAAAGCGTATATCTGAATTGCACCCAAGTTTTATGGCGTTGCAGTATCCTTTGTTGTTTCCGTATGGAGAAGATGGATTCCATCTTAATATTCCTCTATGTAATATATCTCCATCAAGTAGGCGGCAATCGGTTTCATTAAGAGAATATTATTCTTACCGTTTACAACTTAGGAGGAATGAAGGTAAGACATTACCCAAATCTGGCCGTTTATTTCAGACGTATGTTGTGGACTGTTATTCAGCTATCCTTGAACATGAGATGAATTGGTATAAACAAAACCAAAACACTATTCGTTCGGATTTGTATAATGGTTTATGTGATCGTATCGCTGATGGTGAAACAAGTTGTGAAGCAGTTGGTCGACGTGTTATCCTGCCAGCTACATTTGCCGGTGGGCCAAGACATATGATTCAACAGTATCAGGATGCAATGGCTATTTGTCGTTGGGCTGGGGCTCCGGACCTTTTTATTACTATGACATGCAATTCAAAATGGCCGGAAATTACCCGACACATTCAAGCAACAACCCCTGGTATGAGTGCGTCCGACCGCCCTGACATTGTTGCCCGTGTTTTCAAAATTAAACTTGATGAACTTATCAAAGACATAAGGAAAAGGAATATTTTTGGACACACGAAAGCAGGTTTGTTACTAGCATTTCCATTGTCTAAATATTATACGATTGTTTTTTATTCTATAGCTATGTGTAATATTTGTTTTGGTCATTTTTTTAGTTATCTATACAATCGAGTTTCAGAAACGAGGACTTCCACACTCTCATATTCTGCTTTTTTTACAACCTGAAGATAAGATAAATACGGTTGACAATATCGATAAATATATATCTGCGGAGCTTCCTTCGGAGGTGGAAGACCCTATAGCTTTCGCTATTGTTCGTTCACAAATGATGCATGGTCCATGTGGTTTGCTCAACCCTTCAAGCCCTTGTATGCATAATGGTGTATGTAGTAAAGGGTACCCAAAGAATTATTGTGAGGAGACATTCATCCGAAATGATGGTTGGCCGTGTTATAAGAGGCCCAATAATTCAAGAGTTGTTAAAGTTGGTTCTCAAGATATTAAGCTTGATAATCGGTATGTTGTTCCGTATAACCGTGAATTGTTGGTGAAATATGGTTGTCACATTAATGTGGAGTGGTGCAACCAAGGGATGTTAGTCAAGTATCTTTTTACTTATATAAACAAAGGTCCAGATCGTGCAACTGTGGTTTTGGAAGGTGCTCAAAATAGGACAACGTTTGCGTCCTTATTACATAATGAAAATGAAATTGAGGAATATTTAAATTGTCGGTATATATCTTCTATTGAGGCATGTTGGAAGATTTTTGAATTTGAAATGAAGTACCGTGATGTTGCTGTTGAGCGGTTACCTTTTCATGAGGAAGGGTGTAATAGAGTGTATTTTCATGATAATGATGAGGTTGAGGAAGTTGCCCAACGTGCTACGGCTAGCATGTCAAAATTTACTGAATGGTTTCGTGCAAATGAAAGGTTTCCGCATGGTCGTTCTTTGACATATGTAGAATTTCCAACAAAGTTCACTTGGCATGAAAAGGAGAAGGAGTGGTTGCCACGACATAGGGTGACTTCTATTGGCCGCATTTATTATGTGAGCCCATCAATGGGTGAAAAGTATTACCTCCGTATGTTATTAAATGTTCAACGTGGGCCATTAAGCTTTAAAGACATTCGTACGGTTGATGGTGTTGAGCATCCAACTTATATGTCTGCTTGCAATGCGTTGGGTTTGTTAGGAGATGATGTTGAGTGGGTAGATTCAATACGTGAAGCTTCTCAATGGCAGTTGGGGAATCAACTTCGTGATTTATTTGTTTGCATTCTATTGTTTTGTACGGTTAGCAATCAACGGCGGTTATTTTTTGATTGTCTACCTTACTTATCAGATGATATTGCTTACAATCGACGCACAATGCTGCAGAATGATGATGTGGTATTCACAGATGAAGAGATTCTCAATTATACATTGATTGAGATTGAAAGAGTTTTAATTGGTCATGGTAAAAGTTTATTAGATTTTCCTAATTTGCCTCAAATTGATCGTCAATTGGTTGATACTATGGAAAATCGGTTGATTATGGCTGAGCGCACCTTCAATATTGAAGAAGAAATGACGCTTTTTCATGATTTATTTCGTGGATTGAATGTTGAACAAAGGGAGGTGTTTGATTATGTATGTGATTGTGTTGATAGACGGACGGGTGGTGCTGTTTTTGTTTTTGGTAGTGGAGGGACGGGAAAAACGTATTTATGGAAGACTCTCATTTCCTGTTTTCGTTCACGTGGCCAAATCGTCTTGTCTGTTGCTTCTTCTGGGATTGCCTCTCTTCTACTACCTGGTGGTCGTACAGCGCATTCGCGTTTTAAGATTCCCTTTGAACTTGATAAGGATTCTTGCTGCTCGATTGATGTTGGGACGGATCTTGCTGGGCTGATTAATGATGCCGCGCTTATAATATGGGATGAGGCACCGTTGCAACATCGTTATGCATTTGAAGCGGTTGACCGTACTTTTAGAGATATTTGTCGAAATAATATACCTGGTGCAGACCGTCGAGTATTTGGAGGGAAATGTGTCGCTCTTGGAGGAGACTTTCGGCAAATTCTTCCTGTTATTCCGCTTGCTCCGCGTAGTGAGATTGTTGCTTCGGTTGTGAATAAGTCATCGACTATATGGGGTTCGTGTAAGGTGTTTTCTTTAACGATTAATATGCGGTTGAATAGTTCAAGTGTTAATGACGATGTTGTAATACAACATCGAGATTTCAATAAGTGGATTTTAGATATGGGGTCTGGTCGTCTTCCTGCAATTTCGCTAGACGGGGAAGATGAGAGAACTTGGATTAATATACCTCGCGATCTATTGATTCCTGTTTCAGATAATCCTATTGAATCAGTTGTTTCAGATACATTTCCTAATATAGAAGAACGATTCACTGATGTTTCTTACCTACAGGAGCGCTGTATTTTATCATCGACTAACAATGAGGTTGATACGATTAATCTACATGTTCTTGATAAGTTGCCAGGTGACAATCATGAGTTATTTAGTCTCGATTCCATTTGTGCAAGTACAAATAATATTGAAGAAATGCAGGCTATGTATCCTACGGAGTTTCTTAATACTTTACATTTTTCTGGCTTACCGAATCACATATTAAAGTTAAAGGTTGGGGCACCGATCATACTGCTACGTAACTTGAATCTCAAGAAAGGATTGTGTAATGGGACCCGTTTAGTGGTTACTCAAATAAGTCGTCGTGTTATTGAGGGCGTTATTATTACGGGTACGCATGTTGGAGAAAGAGCTTTTATTTCAAGAATCGATATGACTCCAACTTCTACATGTTGGCCTTTCCACTTTAAGAGAAGACAGTTTCCCGTGAAACTATGTTTTGCTATGACAATTAATAAAAGTCAGGGCCAAACATTTAAACATGTTTGTGGTTACTTGGTAAAGCCTGTTTTTTCACATGGTCAACTTTATGTGATTGCCTCCCGTGTTACATCTCGATCTGGTCTACGATTTTATGTTGATAATGATGGCAAGTGTTCTAACGAATTAACAAGAAATGTTGTTTATAAGGAAGTTTTTTATAACTTACCTTTGATGTCAAGTGATGCATTGGTCTGAGTGTTTTGTATGTTGTTATTGAGAAGTGGAATTGCTACCGTGTATGCTTCTATAAAGGTAGCATATTATGTCTCTCTTATTTGAACACTTGTATTTAATGTTTATTTACTTTATATATTGGTTTGGTTGACTAAATATGCCATTTGTAATTACGTTGTTTTGCATGTGGTTTTTATATGTTTGGTTGTTATATATAGATATATATTTCCTTTATGTATATTTTGTTATTAATATAAGCTTTCCATAACATTTTTTTTGTTTCCATGTTTTAGGTTCTCATAATATAGAATGGGACATCGGTACATTTCAGACTTGATGCCTGGTATTACTGACCAATGGCAAGTCACTGTAATGGTCACACGTTCTTGGACAACATACATTCCTAGCTCAAATCGTATATTGTCATTTGATGTCATCCTTTCAGATGAACGCGTAAGGCATTTTTTTAGTTAATTAAAAAAACTATAATATATATGTTTTGTAATGTTGCATGTTTTCCTTGCAGGATTGTTCAATTCATGCAAAAATTCCTTTTCATTTGATGCATCTTTTTACTAATCGTTTGGAGGATGGTTGCGTGTATAGGCTATATGGTTTTGAGGTTCTTGTATACGATTCATGGTATCGTCCGTTGAAACGTGATTGCTATGTTAAGTTTATGCGATCTACGTCAATTAGTCCATCAAGAGTTCAACCGAGCTTATTTAGACGTCATGTTTTTGAGCCGATGCCTTTTAACATGCTTGGATCACGCTTGAAGAATGACATATATCTAACAGGTTTAGTTGTTGTTTTCTCTTGGCGTCTTCATGTCTATATATAATTATATTTTTTATGTAGATGTTGTGGGTGTTCTTCGTGTGTGGGGTTATCTTGATACTGATTTGCGGTCTTCACAATCAAATAATCGGGAAGTACGAAGAATTGTTTTATCCGATGAAGTGTAAGTTTTTTAGATTGTTTTTGTGGCGCATTCTATATTTTTTATTTTTTTTGTTTTTGCTTATTTTGGAATGGTTGTGTTTTTATTAAATATAGTGGTAATAATCTCAATGCTTCTTTATGGGGCAAACTTGCACTTAAGTATACTGATGAGGACATGAGGCGCCATGCCACTAATGCAGTTGTTGTTGTATTAACATCTTGCAAGGTTCGATTGTTTGAAGGTATGTGTAATGTAATAGATGAAATATTTGTATGCATATTTTTTAATATATATACTTGATCCATTGGTGTTTTTTTTTGTTAGGTGCTCCTTGTGTGATGTCAACAGTTGCATCTCAATTATATATTAACTTGTCATCATCAGCTTGTGATGTCTTCAAGACAATGTATATTATTCCTTGTATTAAAGGTTATTTATGTTTCAAAGCGTTGTATGTTTTAATGCAACTTATTTTATGTCCTTTGAAGGTTACCGGTGCCTGTTTTATTTAAAGCTAACACACCCCAAAATGAAGACTCGCAAGTTGTTAGTATTGCTGATGTTTATCGATTTATTCAGGCAGGAGTTTATAAGGTATTGGCTTTTAACCTATCTTATATCTTTTGTTTTGGTGTAGATCAATTATTTTAATAACGTTTAACTTGCTTTTTCAATGTTTTTAATTGATACCATATATTTTTTGCTTTGCAGGGGACATTTTATAACATCTTTGGTACTATAGTTGATATTGATTTGTTTGATGATTGGAAGTATGTTAAATGTTCTAAATGTCGAAAGAAGGTGCGGTTCATGGATGCTACCTATTATTGTGTATCATGTCAACAAAATGTTCTCAATCCTCAGATAGCGTAAGTCTTTATATATTGTTGTGTTTTTATATTGTTTTCTTAATTATAAGATTTTGACAGTTTCAAGTTGGTTGTCCGCGTGGTTGATAATGATGTTGAGATGACGTGCGTTCTTTTTGATGATGTTGTGATTGCACTTATTGGGATTACTGCGGAGGAGTTGCTTTCTAAAAGTTTGTCTGAGGTATAAACCAAATATTTCGTTAACATGTTTTTTTATACGAATAAATGATTTGCTTTATGTGCTAATGTTTATATATGTCAATAATAATGTTATTCTATTTCTGCAGGGTGTTAATGATCCTTTATGGGCTCAGACATATTTGGTTGATTCTTTATGTGCTAGGAGTGTTGCATTTCGGATTAAGATTGATGAATATAACTTGGCACCTCACTATTCTTATCGCTTTACTGTGTCAAAGTTCATTAAGGATTATATCGAATCGCCCGCGAATAACATTAGTTTATCTACGGTTAGTACTTGCACGGATGATATAGATCATGTTTTTGAAGGCAATGAAGATGAATGCACAGAGTTTTTTTCAAGAGTCTCAACTGAAGAAATGGATATGGCTGATGAATTGTTATGGGGTCCAATCATTTCATCAGTCTCGTCTAATGAGACACCAATGGTATGTTATTGTTTTTTATTTTTGCACCTATTGCATTGATTGTACTTTGCTTTATTGTATTGAATATTTTTTCTTAGCAGGTACAGTCGTTTGATTGTGAAGCGGATAATGGTTCTATCATTAATTCAAGAAAGTCGAATACTAGGGATGTTACAACTGCTTCCACATCTGTTGTTGAGTGTTCTAATGAGTGTGATCAAGAAGTGAGGCCTAAACGAGCAAGACGAAAGCCAAAGAAATATACTGATTAGATAATATGTGCTTTTTTGAATCATTATGCATGTTTTTTTTGTTACTTTTTGTGATAAGACTTTTGTTGCTTTCTATGTTACTTATGTGAACCAGTTGCAATCTAATAAACGTGATGTAGTGTTTTTTTGCACTTATTTTCATGGTGTTTGAACTCAACATAAAATATTGATTTTATAAGCATATATGTATTTTTGATTTGTTGTTGATATTGTTAATTTTAAGTTGTACGTTTGGTTAAGAAATTGAGTTATTAGATAGAGAAGATGTTTGAAATTGATAAGTTATTTGCGTATGTCATTTTTTGTTTGTAAATTATTACTCATATTGATTTAACTATAGAAAATAAGGTAACCTAAACTCCCGCTAAATATACATGTCCGATGTTGCATAGATGGGTCATAAGCCTGCCTTTTTGATAAACAATAAATACATTTTGCAGCCAATATTGATTAATTTTAACATTATTTGGCAGGTCTGGCCCAAATCATATATCAATTTATGCAACCTTTTATTAAAAGCTGCTGGCCAAAGCCGAAGCCTCAAAATGATTGGGCTTGGGCTGGCCCTGTTTGTATCATAGCCCAAGACAATTGGGCTTGGGCTGGCCCTGTTTGTATCATAGCCCAAGACAATTGACATAGATATTTAAGTTATATAATTTAGACATCCCGAACCAAAATTACGATAACATCGTAATGGGATGTGACTGTTAAAGTTCTACATGCAGTTAGAAAAGAAAAGTTGTCCATCAAACATAACAAAAACATAAACCAGTGAATTTGAAACAGTTCTTCGAATTGATATCTAACAAACTTCGAAGTAGACCGTATCACCTGCGACACTTTTTTCTCCCACCAGCTCAAACCTCATCACTTTGTCCTTAGTCATCCCCGCTTCGTCCAGGATATGCTGCCAGTCCGCATACATTATGACATGGTTTTCATCATCCACTCTTCTTGGATCTGTCCTTACACGTAGCGGTACCAGAAACTTAACATGGCCAAATGACAGCATGGCATTACAGTAGTTATTGATTTGGTGATCCCGAACAAAGTTCTTCGGTATCGTCTGTAAAAATAAATTTTTGGTTTTGTTATTCAATCTCCAACATTATAATGAAAATAAAGTATATTAATAGTTAGTTTTTAATTACCAGCATGTGTGTTTCTATGGCATGGTGTTCAAATTGTTTCTGGTAGTTGGGGCGGCTGTTGTGGTGGCGGTGCTTGGTGCGGTTGCATAGATGTGTAGTGGCTGCGTGAAGTCCGATGCCATCTTTGTTAAATATCAGGACATTGAAGTTAAAGTGCTCTTGTGGAGTGCTTCCCATCCATTGGAAGAGAAGTTGGTAGTCCTCTTCAATGTCATTTTCAACACAAAAGGTGGTCCAACCTGACCCCATGAAACCGACAGCTAATCCTTTTTCATTTCCGGGAGGGAAAGCATAACACACATCGACCTTGCAACTTTGCTTAGGGCCGTGTACTTTAGCAAACAAGTTGTCGATTTTTAAGCGTCTCTCGGATAGCAGCCACAGCAAACCGTGCGGTAAATCCTATAGTTCTCACATTCAGAAATGTGAGATTAGATTTTATTCAAAACAGAAAATATAAATTATTAGTTTCTCTTTCAGAAAATAGAGACAATAGTATATAAAACAAGGTGGCAAAGTTCTACCTGATGATGGTAGGTTTCTGCTTTAGCTTGTACCAAACAGCCATGAATGTAATCTCTTCCTGAGGAATGCTTTCTGATTTCCAAACCGTCAGTGTTTAAAAGAAGTATCTCAAATTTAAGTTCTTTCAATCTTTTGAAACATAGTTTGTCTATATTCTTATGTTTTATAGACTGAAAAAACCTCATCCATTCGGGCCCATGTAGTGTTTTTCTTCTTCGACCCAAGCTTTCGACTTCAACCTTGTATTTCATTCCCGTATAATCAACAAGTTTGATTATTTCACAGTTTTTGGGAAGCTGGTTGCTCAATATTTTTGGGAGTTCCTACATATGCAATATTTTTTATTTAAAACCCAGATGTTAGGATAAAGTCAAATATTTAAACGAGATGAAATCAGATATGTATCAGGATGTATCTTACCAGTCGGTATTGCAGGTCGTTGCAATCAGCTACTTTGATTAGTATTGTAAACTCCATCTGAATGTTTTCAAAAAATAACAATATCATACTTATAATAGTCGAAATCAGATTTGGGTCAGGTTGGTAAGGATGAGTTTGGGTAAAGATGATATTAGAATTTTTTTTAAAAATGAGCAACACACATCAGCCCGATTGTACAAAGTTCTTGAACAAAATTCAAATCATGAACTAATGACAACTAATGTTCGAATCATATACATTCAAGCCCTCAAAACTGTTTGAAAAGTTTCTGTTTTTTCAGTTGTTTTAATCATGGGTTCAAATCATGAGTCAGGTGGGTTTTGGGTCAAAGTGATCTGTTATTTCATTTTCTTATTTTTATTTTAACCATCTAGACTTATGTGTTTGGGCCAAGATTGCCAGGACCAGTCCTAAATATATTTTTGGAAAAACCGAAATCTTTAAAACTTATAAAAACAATCGAAATTCATTTGAACATATATAGGTGATAACTGGCAGCCCCAGCCGTAAATATATTTTTGGAAAAACCGTAAACTTTAAAACTGATAAAAACAATCGAAATGCAGTTGAACATATATGTGATAACTGCCAGCCGGTTTTGGTAACTGTCTAGCGGTTATGGGAAGTTTGTATTTCTGATTTAAAACAAAAAGAATAGAAACCAAAACAGTTTTGAGGTAATACTTGAAATTAAATGAAATCAAGATATCAAAGTAAACATAGTAAAACCTAAGTGTAAATTATAGAAGAAAACAAAAAAAATACCTGATTAGGCTTGAAAGTTCTGATCGGCAAGATGAGTGTAGAAGAAGGTGAATAGTATCACCGTAAATGAGAGAGATAGAAATGAGTAGATATGTATATTTATTAGGGTTTTTGATTTCTTTATTGGGGTATGTGACTGATTTGATGTTTAATATAATATTAATATAATAGATGTTTTTATTTAATTGAAAATTTATATGGTTTGATTAAAATTATTAATAAAGTAATAGATATAGTTTTGTTAAACAAATAGTTTTTAATAGATTTATAGATAAACCTATTAACAAAAGTTATAGATAAAATTTTGTTAAACAAATAGTTTTTAATATTTTTATAGGTAACATATGTTAACAATATTTATTGTATTATATTTTTTTAAATAATAAAGGTAGTATAAGTAACTAAATAACTAAACTTTCTAAATATGTTTATAATTTTGATTCTATTCTATTTTAAATAATAAAGGTATACTAACTAATAGAAAAAAAAAATAATCTTTCTAAGTATTAACATATAATAGGTGTGATTATTATAATTAATCCGTAAAGGTACAATAAGTAACAAAAACTTACCAATGATTGGATTAAATAAAAGCCAAATTAACTGTCCTCTTCGGGATCAAATATTCCTTGGTTTTTAAATGAATCCTTTAACGTATTGTTAAGAAAAAATTGCCCTTTATACTGAATAAATCTTATCTCATGGGAGTTAAAACTGTTGCATCATCTTGATCGGTCATTGAAATATTGGGAGCATCCTTTGCTTCCTTCTTATCTGTAATGACAATAAGATTGAAGTTAAAATAACATGTCTAAGTTACAAGTATTGGCTGATGAAATATGTAAAAGAGTTTTTGTGATTACCTTACACATATGAATGCATTCTTGATTTGATTCAGCTTATAATTCCAGTTAGTTCCCATCTCCATTCAAATATTAGTGTGATGAATTCATGATACAACAGTTAGCAAGTAAAAAAAAATTAAAATATTATGTCCTAAGTCTAATGATCAAAACTGTGAAAAAGAATAAAAACTGTATATGCGGCAAGGTGTAAAAGTTTGTAAATTGAACCCATTTTTTGTTTCCCTCCAAGTAATTTGAAAGCCAAAAACTTCCTAAACCGTCGTATGTTTAGTTAAATGAATTAGTGGCCATTGATGTAGTGGCCACGTGTCAAGTTTTTGTTGTGTGTACATGTGTTTTGACAGTATAAGAAGATTCTTCCTCCTAAAATCTTATATGTCTAAATCAGCAAGGAACAGAATGGTCAAAATCGTTCTGAAAAAAATACATAATTCCAAGGTATTTTATGTAGTGAACTCATGTTTTAGTGTGTTGTGTGATGGTAACAATTGCTTTTTAACTGTTGGCTTGTGTTAACTGGAAGATGGAACCGATGTACAAGGCTGAGTTATATGAACCCAATCTAATTTCGGCGATGCAGTTTATGACTGAGAAAAAAATCCAGGTATGAATCTAGCTTTTTTGTATGTATATTATCTCTACTTAGTTTAATATGCTGCATTGTATTTGAGTATGCATCCAAACATGTATATTGATAAATTACTTGTCTTTAATGCATGTAAGGTCAAAGCAACTTACAGGGCTGAAGAAGATGATAAAAAGGTTTATGTATCAGACAATGTGATGGAGCAGTTAATCATCAAAGATCTAAAGGATCCAAATCTAGACGTGGAGCTAGAGCAGGAATTTAGTGATGAGGTATTTTGTTGATGTGTTTATTCATGTGGTCATATGATATATTAAACGTCTTTATCATAGATGCACCGTTGGGTAAAAGGAAGAACAAACAAAAGGTCGTTATCCCTTGGAGAAGAGAACAAGACAGAAGTAATAGATGTGGATAGTTCTGAAGAAGATAATGGTGAAGAGCATGAGCTTAGTGACACAGCCGATTCCATTGCCTCTTTTAAGAGAAAAAATAAGATTCGTAGGGTATCAATTCAAAGCCGAAACCGAGTACTTCGTGTATATCCTAGCTTGTGTTAAGAATGTTTGTGCTAATTATGTTAGTGTGATCCCTGAGTTGTTTATGTTTTAAAGTTTTTTATCCTAATGATCTTATCTATTTTTTTTTTTTGTAATTTGATGTGAACTATAACTCTTAAAAAGTTGTTTGGGTATTATATGTTTTATTAACAAAACATGTTCTCTTTTTTAAATACATTTATATTATTACAGAAGAAATATATTTTTACACTTTAAAAGGAATTGCAACATAATAACCTTTCAATTATTTACAAGTAAAAAATGTATGACTACTAAAAGTCAAGTTCAAACGTTTTTTCAAATAATCATGTAAAAGGTATGAATTTAAAAGAAAAGAGATATATATAAATCAATCTAACATTTGATAAATTGAATACATGTGAATATTATTTTAGTTGTGGCAATATAATTACTAACATGTATCCTGGTTGGTACATTTAATATTTAGATTTATATAAAAAGTTGGTAGTCTAATTTAGTTAAAAACCCAAAACTTATAATATTAACATCTATCCTTAAGTTTTATAACTTACGGTTATTTTAAAATTGTTAGTTATAAATCTTCAATCTCCACTCACCCACTCTTTCACAAATTTCTCACAAATAACTTCCCATAATCCCACATTCCTATTTTTTAGATACTAACTTCCATTTAGAGTAGTATAAATAATTTAATTAGTATTCTTTTTGTTATTCAGAATGGATAAAAAAATTAAAATTGTGCTTCAAAACGGGGCAAAACCCAACAGTGTTTTAAGTTGTCCCCTTTGCAAGAAGGTGTGTCATAGTGTGCAACAGTACTATGCGCATATTGCTTCCAAAGGGCATATTAAAAAGGTAAAATCTTTCGGGTTTTGTTGTTTTTGCTAAATAAGTATATTTTGGTACGTTTTTTAATATCATTTTACATTTGTCAGAATGCTGGAGTTGTTACCACTCATGGATTCAAATGTGAGGTTTGTGATGTAACTTGCACGAGTGCTGAAAATCTGAATACTCATGTTAAAGGTAAGAAACATTTGAGAATTGTGCGTGCTGCGGAGGACATGGCAAAAAAGATGAGGGGGTGGAGTTGGAGAAAGAGGAGGCAGTGGAAAAAACTGATGGAATTTTAGGGGAAGAAGAAAATGATGATAGTGAAGAGAACTGTGTGGTTTATAGTGAAGGAGGTGTTGTCAATGGTAAAACATGTTTAGTATGTGCAGCTTATTGTCGGCCTAAGGTTGTTTCATGTTGCAAGTCATGTTACAATAACTTCTTGACTTCATTTAGAGTTTAGGTTTACTTTAAGTAATTTGTGTTTCAAGTATGTTTATCATTTATTTTAAGTTATTTATGCTTTTGAATTATTTTTGTTTCGTTGTTATCATTGAAGTTAATGTTGTTTTTTAACAATTTGTTATATGCTATAAGTTAAAATTATTTTGACAAATAATACCACCAAAAGAATCAAAACAAACACTCAACAAGCTATCACGAGACAGAGGGTCAGATCAGTGGTTCATCACTCAAGGTGCCACCGCAAACCATGCCAAGGAAGCCACCTACATCTTACAATGCAAATAACTAGACAATAAGAACAAACCAATCAACAAACACGAATAATGCATTACATAGATTCAAACAAATGTCACAGTTAATGCAACAAGAAATTTAAGGTTGATAAGATTTTTTAAGAGTTTTTAAAAAGATATCTTTATTAGTGTAAAATATAACTTTTATCAATAGTTTAAGCTTTTGTTAGAAAGTTTAAAAAAGATAAGTTTCGGTTATAAGATAATTCAGATAAAAAAAAATAGCTGGGATATAAATCTTATAGGTTTAGTAACCGATTATGCAGTTATTATAAAGAAGTTACTAAGTCAGCCCACTTTCCCACTATCCCATGATTTATTAACTGTCTACACATAGATTAACTTCCCTGAGAAAAATTCGGATATTAGCTCTATATAATGTAGTTCTATGATTTTTTTGCTTATCTTAAAAAGCATCATATTCAGTACCTTTGCAGAACCAGTTGGAGAAATAAAGTATGTTTTCTTAATCTCTTTAGATTAGCTTTTATTACAAATAGGTTTGTTTGTGTTTTTGTTTTTATAGTTTAAACAATGCAATCAAAAGCATTTAGGTTTGTGATATGTGTGTTAATGAATGTAGACCATATTTTCATCAAATGTGTAGAATTTAACAGTCTCAGATGATAACTAACTTCTGTAAAATGTTATTTACAAAACACATACTATAACAGTTGTGAACAACAAGAATTGTGTAAATATATCCTTAAATTCAAACAATTTTGTATTAAAACAAACAAATAGGCATTGTAAGGAGTTTGAATCAGTGGTTAGAGTCACTTACAGTGCCATAATATATGATTAATACCATAAGTTGCAAGATGCAGAATAGGTCTGTTAAATGATTCAGTCTCTTAAGGATAAGTCTAGCTTCTGTCCCTCATTTGAACGCTCCTGTTAGCTCATTAAGACAGACAAAATCTTTAATAATTGATTCAATAATGTAGTGATAAACATAAAAAACAAAACTTACAAAGAGTCTGTCAAGTTTTGGATCCAGCACAGCTCCATTTGTCTATGTTCTAGAGCTTATCTAGACCACGTCTTTATCTCAGTGGTAACATAATCACTTCAAGGAACAACCCTAGACCTATCAAACTACCAAAAACTCAGATCTGTCATATTTGAACAATTGAAAACCTAAAATCCGAAAAGTTTTACCCGATTATGAAGAACCCTAATTATCATCGTTCCACACCTTACCGTTAACCCTAA